>NW_012104009.1:2045175-2064496 GCF_000951045.1 Mandrillus leucophaeus
TTTTCAGAAATTCCTACAGCCACCCCAACTTGTAGCAAACACTACACCCTGATCAGTCAGCAGCCATTAACACCGAGGTAAGATCCGCCACCTGCAAAGAGATTGCACTCACTAAAGGCTCAGATGATCATTAGCGTTTTTTGGCAATAAAGTATTTTTTTAACTAGGGTATGTAAATTTTACAAAACTGAATGCTACTTCACACTTAATATGCTACAGTATAGTATAGACCCAACTTCTGTATGCACTGGGAAACCAAAAAATGTGTGTGACTTACATTATTGTGATATTCGCTTTATTGAGGTGCTCTGGAACGAAACCCCCAGTATCTCCAAGCTATCCCTATATTTTGTACTTGAGCAGAATTCTCAATTGTTTTTTATTTTCACTTTTTATTCAGTTAATGCAAGGAGAACATTAATTCATTCACTTTATTTAGTGCCTTCAGTGTGTCAACTTTGTTAAGTGCTGGGGATATAAAGATAAATGGGATAGACCTTGCTCTAAAGGGATGTGTGATCTAATAGATGAAGATGGGTATGTATGCAATACAGAGGGGCCATGATACAATCAAGTAGACATATCATTAATACATTAGGGAAGTGGTTGATTATGCCTCTGAGATAGGAATGGGTAGGAAAGTCTCCACTGAGGAAGTGCATCTTGTTGAGTCTTAAAAATGAGAAAATTTCTACCAAGTAGGGAGTATGCATACATAAATAGCCTCCACTGATGATTCTTCTTTCCACTACCTCTGATATGGTTTGGCTCTGTGTCCCCACCCAAATCTCACCTTGTAGCTCCCATAATTCCCATGTATTGTAGGAGGAACCTGGTGGGAGATGATTGAATTGTGAGGGTGAGTCTTTCCCATGCTGTTCTTGCGATAGTGAATGGGCCTCACGAGATCCTATGGTTTTAAAAATGGGAGTTGCCCTGCACAAACTCTCTCTTTGCCTGATGCCATCCACATAAGATGTGACCTGCTTCTCCTTGCCTTCCGCCATGATTGTGAGGCCTCCCCAGTTATGTGCAACTGTAATGCCAATTAAACCTCTTTCTTTTGTGTGCAGTCTTGGGTATGTCTTAATCAGCAGCAGGAAAACAAACTAATATACCCTCCCTTTTTTTGAGGTTCAGATATTGTATGTGGAAATGTATAAATACTGCCTCCATTTAAGAGTAAGAACAAAACTACTGGATATCAAAGCCAAAAGAAAGAAGAAAACATTCAGAAATATGAAGATCTTTGCCTAGAAGAGCAAATTTTTATATTGTTGGTTTGGGCAATTTACTGTACTCAATTTCTTGGCATTGAAAAAAAAAAAAAAAAGCAGCCAAAGACAGGCTAAGCTTATGTCTGGCTTTGAGATTTTGTAATATACTATTTCCTTTTCAGTTTAGCCAATCACATGCTCCTGTTGAATGTTATTTTAGCCATTTTGCCTTTGGTCTTATAAAATGCAAATTATACTATGCAAAAGTAATTTTAATATAGGACTAAATCCAGATTCCATTTGTTTTCACCAAGCACCCACTGTAACCAGACAATATTGAACTGTGTGACTGTTGGTAGAATTTTAGCTAGGAATTAAAATGTGGCAGTAACTGAAAGATATTTAAAGAAGAAATTCAGTCACAAATATGTTGGCTTTGGGTAGTGTAGATTTTTGAACGATTTACTTGAGCATGGATTGAAGGATGGGTCTTGGAGTTTTCCTATTGATTTTCAAAAAGAAAATATCATCAAAGGATTTGATTTTCTTTTTTAATAAAAAAGAAGTATGTAATTTGATACCTTATTACTTTAATGAAAGACATATTATAGGTAGTAATTATATTCCATTACAACTTGAGCTCCAACTAGCAAGACCTGGATTTAGAGAAAGGGATTATATCTAGATGTTGAGATATGTCGGACTAAGAATTTAGAATAGTGATTTTTGAATGATGCTGGACCTTCTGGAAAACATGATAATATGTAGATTCTCAACAGTTTCTTTCCATCTCCCACCATGAGACTCAGATTCAACTGGTTTGAAAAGAGTCCTGTAAATTTGCTTTTAAAAAATTAAAATGATATTTAGTAGACAGGTTCTTGCTCTGTCGTCCAACCTGGAGTGCAGGGGCATGATCATAGTTAGCCTCAAACTCCTGGGCTCAAGCGATCTTGCTGCCTCTGCCTCCCAAGTAGCTGGGACTACGGGCATGCACCACCACACCTGGCTAATTTTTCAGTACAGACGAGGTCTTGCTATGTTGCCTAGGCTGTTGGTGATTTCCTGGGCTCAAACGATCCTCCTGCTTCAACCTCCCAAAGTGTTAGGATTATAGGCATGAGCCACTACACTAAGCTGACTTCTGACCTTTAGTACTGCTAAAAAATAAATTTCTGTTGTTTGAAGTCACCAAATTTCTGGTTATTTGTTACAGCAGCCACAGGAAACTAATACTACCTGGTTACCTCCCAAGGCAAAGAAAAAGCTAAACAATGTACAAGCACTCTGTGAACTAAACTGTTACACAAATACGACCTCTCTTTACTGGTCACTTTTCACAGGGATTTCTAATACCATGCACCCAGTTGTTGTCATGGATCAGTCTACATGGAAAAGACTTCAGGGGAGTTCCTGGAGCTTTCCTGTCTCATTGCACACCCTTTTCACAAATCCTTCTCTTTACAAAACATTTTCAATAGTGGTATGGATATTGCGAATTGTAGCAACTCCAGAGAAAATGAGTTAGAATTACCTTAGCCAGTCTCTTCAATCTGGCAAGCAATTACTCTTCCCTTTATTACAAGATCCTATGTTAGTTCAGGATATAGAGCGGGTACTCTCAGCAGCAGCAAGACTGACGTTTGGGACTGGACAAGTCTTTGCTATGGGGGTGACTCTGCACATTGTATGTGTAGCAGCATCCTTGTCCTCTACTCACTAGATGCCAGTAGTACCCTCCCCAGTCATGACAATCATATATTTATCAGAATAATGCCAATTTTTCTGAGAAGCAAACTTGTCTGCCTTTCCACCTTCTAACCAGTTCAAGAACCCCTGATTTAGAGGATGACAGGTTGTGACTGGCCAAAGATCTATCTCATGTGACTGTGTTAGGGAAGCAGGAGTCTAGGAGAGCCAGAGTGGCCATTTTAAAATCAACTCCATCTTAAAACTAGCAAGGCATATTCCTTCCTGGTCATGATCAATAGTCCTGACTAGGTCATGACTATGTTTACAGCTAAGGAGAGAGTTGAAAGACACCGACAAGGAAAAATTCCTACAACAGAAAGTCCAGATATCCCAACACCCATAATAATATACGTTTTCAAGATATAGTTATGCTTTGATGTACTTACACACTAAGATGTCAAGGATAGATTTCTTTAAATTGATAAAGTACTAAATTTTGTCATGCTATCTATCCATCCACTTGCAAGCACAGCTTAGTTTAGTCTTTACATAGACAAGACACCTATGTAAGAAAAACTTAAAGACAGTCCATTCCTCCTCTTGCTTTCTGAGGACACCCGACTCTGTAATTAAGTAGCTTTCAATAAATATCCTTTCTCACTGCACTTTGCCACTTGCCTTGAATTCTTTCCTGTGCAAGATTCAAGCCTCTCTTGGGGTCTGGATCAAGACCCCTCTTTCTAGTATCAGCTCTCCTCCTGGTATATAACCCCAATCTCCATTCATTCATTAAGATTTGTCCTAGACGTCAACAGAGGACATATTTCCTAGTAGCCTACTGATTCATCATGAAATTGATCTTTTTGATCGTTTCATCAGTGTTTCTTAAATTACGATCAATACTTCATTTGTGGCAGAATCACTTGAGCTTCTTGTTGACCTGCTGAAAGAGAGATCCAGGAACTTCCATTTTACATGTTTTGCAGATGATTCTTTTTTTTAACTTTCTTTGATAAACACTAGTTTTGATTAACTTCAGACGCCAGGTAGATGATGTTATTTATTCTACTCTCCTGGTTCCGGAAACTGATCCCAGTTCGCCCTGACAAAGTCCTCCTTCACACTTGTTGTCAGTTGAACATCTGATTCTGGAGACCCTAGCCTAACTTCTGCCCTCATTGACATCTCAGGTTGTCTATTCTCACTTATAGTACTGATGTTTCATCCTTCTCTCCCCAGTAGCATTGATGTCCTTGGATACAAGCTCTGATTTCTTTGGACGCATTCAGAGCTCTTATGTTTGTCTCTATGCAAATGAAGCCTTGGCTATTCCTAATGTAGTAACTCTATCAACTCTTCCAGCTTTAACATATTCTTGTGTACATGCCTGCATCCTAAATCCTGGCCTTGTCCTACCTCTTGAACCCTGGATACAATAGCCTTGAGGGACCAGAAATCTACAGGTATAGGCAGAGAAATGATCAACTTGAAGGAATTCAGCTCCTCCTTCAACATTCCCCATCTTGGCAGCTCAAAGAAATGTAAGCATACTCTTTTCTGTCTTTCTCTGCCTTATCTCTCACACTCCATCAATTATCAAGTCCTGTGGAGTCAACCTCTTTTTTTTTTTTTTTTTTGGAGACGGGGTCTCGCTCTGTCACCCGGGCTGGAGTGCAGTGGCCGAATCTTGGCTCACTGCAAGCTCCGCCTCCCGGGTTGATGCCATTCTCCTGCCTCAGCCTCCGAGTAGCTGGGACTACAGGTGCCCACCACCTCGCCTGGCTAGCTTTTTGTATTTTTTAGTAGAGACGGGGTTTCACCGTGTTAGCCAGGATGGTCTCGATCTCCTGACCTCGTGATCCGCCCGTCTCGGCCTCCCAAAGTGCTGGGATTACAGGCTTGAGCCACTGCGCCCGGCCCCCGAGTCAACCTCTTAAATATCTCTTGAATCAACCTAATTCTCTCCATTTCAACATGAGGAAATTGAATATGCTGTTTCTCCTGCCTTTCTACAAATATGAAATACTATTAGTTGCATAGTAGCCCCTCTCACTGGTAGGTTAGCCCACAATCATGCTTCAACATTTTGTATAGAGCAAATTTATAATCTGCCATATGCAAGTTAATATGAAGATGCCATTGATGACAGAGAATACTAGAAGCTAATATACAAAAGCACCAACTTTAACTACAGATCCAACATAAATCCCTATCAAAACCCAGCTGGTTTCTTTACAGACATTGATAAGCTGATCCTAAAATTCATATGAAAATAAAAGAGATCCAGAATAGCCAAAACAACTTCAAAAAAAGTTGGAGATCTCATATTTCCAATTATAAAACTTACTATAAACTACAGGAAACGACACAGTGTGATACTGGCATAAAGATGACATATAAATCAATGTAATGGAATTGAGACTTCAGACATAAACACATGTATCTGTGGTCAATTGATTTTTCACAAGAGTGTCAGGGTAATTCAATAAAGAATAATCTTTTCAACAAATGGTGCTAGGACAACAGATATCCA
Source organism: Mandrillus leucophaeus (assembly GCF_000951045.1). Classification (NCBI taxonomy): domain Eukaryota; kingdom Metazoa; phylum Chordata; class Mammalia; order Primates; family Cercopithecidae; genus Mandrillus; species Mandrillus leucophaeus. The sequence continues at coordinate 2,050,618 of NW_012104009.1, forward strand.
TAAGTGAAAGAATGAAGCTGGACCCCTATCTCACACCATACACAAACATTAACTCAAAATGCATTACAGACATCCATCAAAGAGCTAAAACTATGAAGTACTTAGAAGAAAACATAGGAGGTAAATTTTCATAAACTTAGGTTTTGCAATGGGCTCAGATATGACACCAAAAGGACAAGCAACAAAATAAAACAGATAAACTGTATATCATCAAAATTAAAACTTTTTTCTTTTCTTTTTTTTTTTTTATGGAGACAGGGTCTCGCTCTGTCACCCAGGCTGGAGTGCTGTGGTGCCTTGGCTCACTGCAACCTCCACCTTCCAGGTTCAAGTGATTCTTGTGCCTCAGCCTCCTGAGTAGCTGGGGTTACAGGCATTCACCACTATGCCCAACTAATTTTTGTATTTTTAGTAGAAACAAGGTATTACCATCTTGGCCAAGCTGGTCTGGAACTCCTGGCCTCAAGGGATCCTCCCGTCTCAGCCTCCCAAAGTGCTGTGATTACAGGCGTTAGCCACTGTGCCTGGCTCAAAATTAAATTTTTTTTGCTGCAACTGATGCCATCAATACAGTGAAAAAACAACCCCCAGAATGGCAGAAATTATCTGCAATTCATTTATTTTATAATGGACTTATTTCTAGAATATATATAAGGAACCCCTGAAACTCTATAATAAAAAGATAACCCATATTCAAAATGGGCAAATAACTCAATTAGACATTTCTCCCAAGACATACAAATAGCCAATAAGCACACGAAAAAAATGCTGAACATCATTAGTCAGAATGAAAATACAAATCAATATCACAATGTGGTACTTCAAACCCACTAGGATGGCTACAACAAAAACACATACATAACAACTGTAAGATTGCTCTTCACATAATCCTTAATATCAGCCACTACTGCCACCTTAGGAAGCTCTGAGTTATAGCACTACTCCCACCAACGCTAGTTCCACATTACTTAACCTAGGAACTTTTTAAAAAGGCCAGTTTCACTCTCCAGATTCTGGCCCAGGCATCTGCATGTAGCGTTCATTCTATTTAGCCACAGTAGAGAATCACAGCACCTAGCTTGAAAAAACCTACTCTGCGGTAGCGTATCACTCTACTTTGTTCGGTTTAAGTAAAATATTCACTGGGAAGAAATAAGCAAACCCTATGTCCATCTGAACCTACCCCTCTCCTGCCCCATGCACTCCCCAATTTCTCTCCAACCCCTTTAGGGACTTCTTTCTCTTTTTTAAGATGTGGCTTTGCTATGTCGCCCAGGCTTGACTCGAACTCCTGGGCTAACATGATCCTGCCACCTCAGCCTCTTGAGTGGCTGGGACCACAGGCATGCACAACCATGCCTAGCTAATTAAAAAAAAATTGTTTGTAGAGATAGGGTCTCACTGTGTTGCCCAGGCTGGTCTCACTGTGTTTCTGGGCTCAAGTGATTCTCCCACCTCAGTCTCCCACCTCAGTCTCCCACAGTGCTGGGATTATAGTCATGAGCAACCTCGCCTGGCCAAATTTGTATTTTTAATGAGTGTTCCAATTGATTCTAATAGATTACACTTTGTGAAAGGGGCCTTAAAATTTTCCTTATTCTAAAATTTTTCATATCTGAAATTTCTTCATAATACAGAATACCGAGCTATTGAAAGGCAAAAGGCTTGGAACAATTATAGACCTTCTTACCACTGATTTTTGCTAAAGAAGTGAGATTTTTCTAACTTAAGCATGAGACATGGTTATGGTTGGTATTATTAGTTATCTAGTTTCCTTTCTTTTTGCTCTCTTTTCCTTTCTCTTTCTGTTTAGATTTTTCTACCTCTCACATACTCCACTGATTTTCCTTTTTTTCTTAACTTGTACTGTATCTACAAGTATTACATACAATAATATCTATAACAATCATTAGTCTCAGTTCTACTGGTAATGTGTATTTAATATTCAGATCTTACATTGGATATCTACAAAATCATTTTGTATGCTGAGAACAAATAGCAGATTTTTAAGAAACTTCTTTAAATAAGGTTTATGGAAACACTATTTCCTAAGTATATTCATAACAGTTTATATGTATCTGTTATACCAGGAGGACAGTTTGGCTGGATATAATATCCTTGGTCTGAGAGTTTTCCCATTTTCTTTCTTGTACATCTTAAGTTTTCTCCTCTCGAATAACTTAAATGTATTATTTCTGTGTCTTCTGGCTAAGTTTTGCTGCTGAAAAGCTAATGACAATATTACTATTTTTCCTTATAAGTGACTTGGTCTTTTTGCCTGGTAGCCCAAATAATTCCTCTTTTTATTTAAAATACAGTACTTTTGACTGGGACATGTTTCAGGGTTGGCTATTCTGGGTTGATTTTCCTAGTATATAGATTTGTGTCATCTTTTATTTCATTAAAGTTTTGTTCTTTTTTTTGGGTGAGATAGGGTCTCACTCTGTCACTCAGGCTGGAGTGCAGTGGCATGATCATAGCTCACTGCAGTCTTAGCCTCCTGGGCTTAAGTGATCATCACACCTCAGCCTCCTGAATAGAAATTTTTCTTAAGTTACAGTTTTTAGTGTTTGCTGTGTCCCACTGCTTTGATTTTCTTTGTCAGGGACTACTATTATACAGAAGCACCCCCACTCCCATGTTCTACATCTATTTTCTCTCAAATCTCTTTTAAAAATCTTTAATTTTTTTTCAATTGAAACTATTTTTCTTCTTTCTGTCTTTTACTTCTCTTAAGACAGTATCCATTATGTTTATTTGCTCTTTTGTTTCTTCCAATTTAGTGTTAATTTATTAATTTAAACTTGTTCAATTCTTTCTTGAGAAAGAATTCTTTATCCTTTCTTTCAAATCTTCATACTTCCCACTCAGATCAGACTATTCAATCCTGACTTATTTATTCTTTTATAGCTTCTATCATTTAAAAAATGTCTTTTTATTTGTTTAGAAATTTAAGTAGCAATTTTTATCTGTTTGGAGGGCATGCCTTTCTGTCATGTTTTTATTATCTCTAGGGATATCTCCTCCATTATTCAACTTCTTGTTCTCTTTTTTTCACAATTCAAACTCAATCCATTTCTGTTGCTCAGTTTTAAGTAAAAGTAGATTTATTTGCCAAAGAGATAAAACAAGATAGGACTATGCTTCTAATATTTGCTTCTCTCCTTCTTCCACTTGTATCTTGGCCTTCTCCTACTTTTGCCCCTATTTCTTTATCCTATTTAATTTTATCCTATTACCAGAATTTCTCCTCAGTAGAGATTTGACCCTGAAGAGAGCTTTGGCTTTTTAGTTTTGAGTGTTCACAGAGTCCAGATTGTTTCAGCACCAATAATCAGAACTTACTGCCATTCATTGCACTTACCTGCAAACTGGATCCTGCAGGACTCCCACCTATTTTCAGCCACTGTTGTCAGATTAGTTTTTTGTACTTTCCAGTGAGTATCTGATGGCAAATTTGGGATTCTCTGGATGCTGTTACTACTAGTTTCTATTCCGGGATTTGTACAGATACCTAGTTGTCTAATTTTCTTATGTATATTGTCTATGTGTTTTTGGTTTTGCAATCTATTAGGTTGGTACAAAAGTAATTGCTGTTTTTGTCATTAAAAGTAAATGTCAAAAACTGCAATTACTTTTGCATCAACCTAATAATCATTCTTTATTTTTTTGAGAGAATGGGCCAGGATTCAGGGATTTTCATAAAATATACTGCCAAACTTACCGCCACCTTCCATTATTTTTCTTTTTAGGTATATGAATATGTCTTCTTTCCTCAAGCAGATTTCTTAATTTTTCTAGTTAAGCACAAAACAGTTATTAAAAATAATAACCATTATTGAGTGCTTGCTTCAGTAACCATTGAGTACTGAATGGATTAACTGTTTCATAAAATGTTCGTTAATCTTTACAAGAACTTCTGGATATAGCTATTTTATACCCATTTTAAAATAAAGTGAGGTTTAGAGAAGTAAAATAATTGGTTCCAGTTTGGAGTGAGCAGATTCTAAAATGGCACCAATAATTCTTGCCTCCTAGTATTTATGGCCTTGTGTAATCCCTTCCCCTCCAGTGTGGGCTGTACCCAGTTACTTACTTCTAATGAGTAGAATATGGAAAGTGTATGTTATGTCACTTCTGAGATTAGTTCACAAAAAGAATGCAGGTTGGGCACTCACTCTTGCTTTCTTGCCAGCTCACTCTGATGGAAGCCAGCTGCTATGTTGTGTGTTGCTCTATGGAGAGGCCCAGGTAGAAGAAATTGAAGGAGGCTTTCGACCAACAGTCAGCAAGGAACTGAGACTTTCAGTCCAAGAGCCTATAAGGAACTGAATCCTACTAGCAACCAGGCAAGTGGTTTCAAAGTGGAGCCTCTGTCAGCTGAGGCTTTGAATAAGATCACAGCTCCATGTAACATCTTGATTGTAGTCTTGTGAGAGATCTTGAGCCAGTGGCACCCAGCTAAGCTGTACCTGTATTCCTGAGCAATAAAACCCCACAGATAATAAATGTTTGTCATTAACTGTGGAATCTTGCAGGTAATTTGTTCTGGAGAAAGAGATAACAAATACACAGATCATATAAATATAGTGGCTCAGTTGACCTGGAACTCGGGGATCTGATTCCAGGGTCTGTATTCTTTATCTCTGTGCAATGAAGACTTTGATTAGCCTGCACTTTTATAAGCTACTATTTCCACCGCATTGAATTTGATAGTCTTTCAGTTCTTCTTTGATTCTATTTGTTCTTCTTTGAAAGAACCTTTTCTAACTAGAAACAAACTGTTGCTGAAATGAGGTATTATTTTCCACGTAGGCAATTTCTTTGAGTCATGGAAATTTAGGGTTAGAAGGAACTTAAAAATCCACATAGTCCAAATCAACCTGTTCCCAATTTTTACAGATGGAAACTCAGAACCAACAAAATTAACAGCCTTGTCTAAAGTTATACAATTAGTGAAAGAATGAAGATGAAAATTCAGGTCTCCTAATGTCCAGTTTAGAACCGATTGACAGCTCTACATGGCCTAGCTCACTACCACATTGTGGACCTGGAGTAGCTTCAATTTGATTCCCATTCATTTTAGCTGTACAAAAACACAGGAATCTTGAAGGGAACAGCTGACCAGGATATTTATTTCCTTTGCTCTGAGGCTCACCTCCCCTGAAAGAGGGGTCAACAGCCTGTGTCCAATTGAATGACTATTCATCTTCCAGTCCTTTAACCACAGCTCAGGATCCAACATGGCAATGAAGTTTCATATTGAGAGCCAACTCCAAATGATTTGTCTTGGCTGTTTGGACTGCTTATTGAGAAGCATTTCCTGAGCTAGAGTGGAAGAGAGCTGTGATCAGCTAGTAATGTCAGCCATAAGAGGAGGTTGGGGGTGTGGTGGATTGCATGCCATATATTTGCCCACTGGGATTTCTGTGGATTTTGGTCCGGGTCCTTCCTTTGATGACCCACTCTCTTCCTGCTATGACCCATTCTTCCCACACAAGTTGCCCAGGAAGGCTCACTCTCAAGGCTCCCTTGGCCCTAATTTCTGGACTCTTTTTCTCATTTGATGTGAGATTTAGCACACAAGTGGTATTGGTGGAATTTACCTTGTAACTGAGTGTGGTGTTAGAAACAGAGCCAGTTCTCAAATCCTTGTGGGTTGGATGCTTGTATGGCTTTGTAGTCTTTGTTTCTGGCTAGACCTAAAAATCACATTGCCAGCAGACTGTCAGTACATCAAAAATAAATAAATAAATAAATAAAAAATGAAGGAAGGTACAACTTTGCACATGCTTACTCTGTTGTCTTTTACAAAAACATTCCATCTTTCTCAGTCCCAGGGGGTCATGAGAATAAATTTACATGTGAGTGTTAGTCCAGAAGTAAAAGACAGGGTAAAATACTGATGCTGTAGATCAAAAGCACAATTAACATGTACTCTGAAATCGGACAACTGAAGGAGCTGTGAGGGGGGAGCTTAAATATCTCCATGGGTGGTAATTTCAACATTGTAGTGTTGTTGTCTTTTTACCCCCTTTTTGGCAGAGTTCTATGTTAGGCAATGTTAGAACTCAAATAAGTGACCGGGAAGTGTTCATTTCCTTCTTTTATTCTTCTGCCTGCTTTTTAACTTTCTTCTTCCATATTGATCCATTTTATTCTCTTTTAGATGACCCAAATTTTCTTCTATTATTACTTTTCAGCATTGAAGTGCTGAAGACCTCAATGAAAATATTTTACTTTTCACAGTATTTTGAATCAGAAGCTTATTTTATTGAAATAGTAAAAGAATTCAATAACCCCTCTGTTATCTAAATATTCTTGCCCTTGCCTTCTGGAAAACACAAAACCCCTCCTCTCTTAATGGGAAAGCAACACAAACCTGAGCATGACTTGATGCTTTGAGCTGTGTAATTTGAATATGAGGCATATATATATGCCTCATATATGCCTCATTTGTATCCAGGGATAAATGTGTGTGTGTGTGTGTGTGTGTGTGTGTGTGTGAGAGAGAGAGAGAGAGAGAGAGAGAGATTGGAATGAGATCAGCAGTTTGAGCCCCTTTGAAACCCTGAAATTATGAGAAAGAGAAGATGAGCTAGTGAGAATCCCCTGTCCTTCTTCAACCAGAGCCACTGCTACTAGTTTTGTGTAAGGGCTGTCTGCATTAGAGTTAATTTGAAAGACAGTTTCTGTTTTTTAAATGTGAAAACTACCTGAATCCACGAGCCTTAGGTTCTTTCTACCTCTAACATTTTACACTGCCTACATGTAATCAGATGGTTCCAGGTTTAAGAATGTTGTCTCTTTCAGATGTCTCTGTGTTTGACTTAGAACCACACCATACTGCAGGTCTTCAGGCAAGTTATCCTCTCAAGGCTGGAGCTCTTTTCTTCTCTAAAATGGAGACAAGAGTTGTACCAACTGCAAAAGATTGTGGTGACAAGCAAATGAGACAACTCACAGTGTCCAGCAAATTATAAATGCTCAATAAGTGTTAGTCCTTATTATTAGTCTGAAGAAATGTTTGGATTACACATGGTAGGTTCACCTTCCTTTATTAATTTGACTTATGCTTATTTCAAATAAGCCTTCTCTGAGAACAAACTCCAAAGTCATTAAAACAGAATATTTTATACTTCGCTTCCGTTTTAACTTGATATTGCAGGGAAAATTTATTTATATGATTTTAGAGTATTCACTTAAGAGTAAAGTGATAGCCAAAACATACTGCATCATATCATGGCTATGTAGATTTCTGCCCAAAAACTTTCAGTTAAAAGTTAAAATGAGAAAAAATAAAGTTGAGATGAAATGAATTGTTTCCTTGGATGATACTGTGCTGAATATCAGCTTTTTCATAAATTTTAAGCTTATATTTGCAAGATTTTATTTTTTATTTAGGTCTTCAGGTCTCAGTTTCCTGATCTGTGTAAGTCAAGGAACTGGACCAATAACTGCAGATTCAACGTTGATGATTCAAAGTTTATTTCAAGTAATGTGGCACTCTAATCAATTTGTCTCATTTCTCCAGGCCTGTGTCCTCAGCTGCAAACTGAGGAGAAAATGTTCTTACGTATCAGCTGCTTTTAATTATAATATTGGAGGTTTTTTTTTTTTTTTTTTAAAACGGAGGCTTGCTCTGTAGCCCGGGCTGGAGTGCAATGGCCGGATCTCAGCTCACTGCAAGCTCCGCCTCCCGGGTTTGCGCCATTCTCCTGCCTCAGCCTCCGGAGTAGCTGGGACTACAGGCGCCCGCCACCTCGCCCGGCTAGTTTTTTTTTGTATTTTTAGTACAGACGGGGTTTCACCGTGTTAGCCAGGATGGTCTCGATCTCCTGACCTCGTGATCCGCCCGTCTCGGCCTCCCAAAGTGCTGGGATTACAGGCTTGAGCCACCGCGCCCAGCCAATATTGGAGTTTTAACTCTTCTTTTTCTGCTCTTCCTCAACTAAGTTAGTATATGGTTATCTAATCATCCCAATTATAACGTATCGCAAATTATTTTCTAATGTTTCCAGGTGCACAGTTAAAAGCTTGTCAACATATACTAGGCAACTGCTGGATGCTAGAGGCACAGAAAAGAAGAGCTATGCTTCCTGCCTTCAGGAACTTGGACATCAGACATAGAATGATGATGATGATAATGATGAGGATGATGATAATGACAGAGATAATAAATGTAAAGATAATTGCTTTAACAGAAATAAGTACAATATTCACTGGAGACAAAAGATCTAGACAATCTAAATCAGCCTGGTGGCTGGGTGTTTGAAGGCTAGGGGAACAAAATGAGAGAGAATATTCCAAGCTGGAGGAATACTGTGTGCAAAGAGCTCAAGATGAAAAAGCAGGACTAGACCAGAAATTACAAATAGTTAGGAACTGTTGAAGTATGAAATGCAAAAAGAGGAGATAGGACAGACAAATAGGCCTGCTAAGACTTTTGTAGGCCATTTAATTGATTAATATCTGGACATATGTTGAGATTTTTCAAACATAATTGTAATGCTAAGGTTTTAAATTCAAATAGAAAAGCAGTTTTAATATAAGCTTCTGAAACTATTACAAAAATACGAAAGTTCAGGATCAATATTTTTATAGGTGGACTTAGAAGAAATGAATTCAGGAAAATGAAGAGTGCTTGGGAAAGAACAGCAAACCATCTTGCTTTGAAGTGTATCCTGAGGAGTTTTTCTGTCAGATGCTCACTGATTAAGGTTAGACATCTAAGGTAGATGTCAGATAACTAATCTTGTTTTGCTAAAAATCTCTTCTGGGTTTTCATATTTTATGAACTTGAAGATTTGCTGTGATCTTAGTTATTTAAATTTTCTCAGTGATTTTTTTGTTTGAGAGCCTTACTCCATTAAAGAAAATCTATACAATTGATTACTTGGCATCTGATCTGTTCCTAGACTTCGAATGGATTGAAAAGTATTATTTTCTTGAATGAAGTGGAAAGATAAAGACAAACATATATACATGCTCTACAAAAACAAAAAGATTGGTAAATGTTCTAATTCTGGTTTAATTTTTGTGGAAAGAGCACCTGACTCAGAAGTCATGAATTCAAGGTTCTGCTATTTAATGATTATTCATTAATGATAATGATATTTATCATTATCAATAATGGTGTAATAAGCATGTATTACTTCATTTGTGTTGCCAAAATTAAAGTTATACACCCATCAAATTGTTCTAGAAGACTTGTATAAAAGCCAGAAGTACTGTATGCCTTCCCCCCATTTTCCATTTCCTACAGCAATGACTTCCAAAACGTTTAGCTTGATATTACTTTTGCCTCTATGTCTCCAAATAATATGCTTACATTGCTTCCTCCTGATTTTTGAAACGTTTTAGCTATTATCTATTGATGTTTCCTTAAAGCAGATGAGGTTCATTTTTTTTCACCACTTCCTCCCCTTACACAAAGCCTCCACTACACACAGGAACATTTCCCAATCCCTCAAATTCCTAATCTAGATATGTCATAATTTAGGTTAGATCAATACGCATGGTTTACATTACAACTAGACAAATGCTAGTTACAGCTCAGCCACGTTGCATACTCTGATTATTCTGAATTTTTCTGCATGTTTTGCTATATTTGGAGTTAATAATTGTCTTTTTTTTGGTACCACAGTTTTCTATGAACTGATCACTAATTTAACCACAAAGTCTTCATGAGCTGTCCCAATATCCTCTGACTATGTTCTTGCATTCTAAGAATTCCATTTAATCTAGAAGAAATCTCAACCCTGAGTTTTCTGACCTACTCCCATTTGAGATCTCTTTTCATTATCATCTTGAGGAACCCTTTTGCCTCTATCACGTGCTAGCTTGCTTGTTTTCTATATTCTACATTTTCTCTTTATCTTGATTTAATCTTGTTTTGGTGACAAGCATTCTTCAGTAGCTACCTCAGACAGGGCATAAATAAATAAAAAGTTTTTTGATTTTGTTTTTGAGAATGAATTTTAGCCTTATGTTTGGTTGATAGTTTTGCGGGGTATAAACTTCTACTATGGAAATTATTTTCCATTGGGCATTGCTGCATTGCCATTTGGCTCTTGATGCTGCATCCATTTGGCAGGAATCCTATGTTTTCTCTGTGCCTGCATTCAAGAAGCATTTGGAGATAGTCATACTATTGGAGAAAGTCATAGGACAAATTATAAATTTATGATTATCATTATAATTTTATAAAGTTATGATTACTAACATCAACTGACTTCTTATCAGTGCCAACTCATCCTTTTACAGATGCAAAGGCTATATAAAAACTTCTCAACTACCAAAACCAAACCAAATCTCTCTACTCTCTTCAAACCTATGACTGCTCCCTCTCCCTCCTACTCTTCATAGATAACCTTGACTTTTATTCTTTTGGGAAAATACAAGCCATCATATGGGAATTCCTTCCTGTTGTAAAAATGCAACCTACAAACTGACCTATATTTGTACCCATGTTGTTTACTTTCTGAATAGCTGTTTGTCCTTTTATTATCTCTTGTAATCTATTCTGTTCATGCTCTCAAAACCTGATAATAATAGTTCTTCTCCTTCTTGTCAAATACTCAATTTCTGCCACCTGAATCTTTTCCAGTCACTTTGAAACATGCTTAAAATGGGCAAACCATTAAATCAACCATCTAACCAACCAAACTACCAAACCACCAATGAGCAATAAACAGGCTCTCTTTACCCACTTTATCCTTCAGCTATTGCTCCTTCCTCCCTTTCTCAGCCAAACCTTTTCCAAAGAGTTATTGTTACTTCTCATTTCATTAGCTATACCCACTCCTCAACCTCTCCATTATGGCTTTCTTGCTAAGGCCCCAGCAACCTCATAAAAAATGTTGACTTCCCTTAGTATACAAAGATGATAACACTTTCCTTTTTGTAATAGTCTTTTCCTGAGTTACACAGTTGTATTTGTTTCTTCATTCTTCTTTCACTGCTGCTTCTATATCCTTTCACATTACACTGTCCTCTACTTGACCACTGTCAGAACTTTAAAAAGTCACGTTCTTTGGTTCTCTTTTCTTCTAACTCTCTTCATTTTCCCTAGACAGTCTGACCCAGGTAGGTGGCTAGAATTATTACCTATAAACAAATAACATATTTTAATCTCTAGCCAAGATTCCTTTACTGAATTCCAGACCTATTCAACTGCTAACCATGACATCTCTTCTTGGAGGTCTCAACATCATTTCAAACTCAGAATGCCAAATTCAACTTCATGAGCTTTCCTCCATTGTGATTTTCTTTCAGTATTCCCTGTTTCAGTTAATGACACCTATCTCTCTCTTATTATGTTAGCCAGAACCCTAGAGATATTCTCAGCATTTCTCTTCCCATCACACTATTTCTAATTCATCACCAATCAACTTGGTGATACTTACTGTTGAAATATTTCTCAAATCCTCTCATGTCTCTCATCTTCGCCAACTATGTAAGCTAGCAGCATTTATTATCTAAACTTCCTCTATAGTCTCTTAATTGGTCCAACTGCTTCTATCTATCCTTGTCCCTCAGTCTGTTCTCCACACTACAGCCATAGTCAACTTTTTGAAATGCAAATCTAAGCACATCTTTCTTTACTTACAGCCTCTATATGATTTCCTTTTATTCTAAGGATGAAGACAAACACTCCTTAATTTGACCTATGCTGCTTACATATGCCCCCTCTTACTTATAGCTCCTGCCCCAGTGAGTCCTAATTCCTTGTTTCCTTGTACCAACTATGCTGGCCTTCTTTTAGTTCATCCAAAGGAGGAATGCATACTACCTTCTTCTGCTACAGGGTCTGTACTTGTGTTAATCTTGAGAGCCAATATGACTTATTGGCTAAGCATAAAGCACCTGAAGCCTAATTTTCAAGAGACTGCCTGGGTTCAAATTCTGATTCTTCAACTTAGTTGTACAACCTTGAGCAAGTCATTTTACCTTTTGTGCCTCAGTTTCCTCAACTCTAAAACGAGGATAATTGTAATATCCACCTTCAGGGATGTTACTATGATCAGATGGTCATTTGCAGGGATGGCTCTTCCCTCCCTTGCCTAGTTAATTTCTCTTCCAATGTCTATTCTGAGCTAGAATCACTGTTTCTGAGAAGCCTTCTTCACTGACCTCTCTGAATCCAATTATTATAGGTTTTCTCATATCTTGAGTCTCTTGTTTGTAATGCTTGCTGCAGGCATGATTTTATATTTGTGATTTTTTTTTTTTTTGGTCAATATTCCTTCTCATTAGAATTTCAGCTCCAGGAAGGAGTATAGGGATGTGTCTGTCTTTGCTCACTATTCCTTGGGCTTAACAGTGCCAAGCACATAGGAGGGTGCCAATAAATATTTGTTGATAGAAAAACACAGTAAACGTCCCTGATGGAAGACAGTGGGAATGCTCCTAGATAAACCCTTTTGGTGCTGAAACTAGTGCCTTGGATAGAAATTAACAGTAATTAACAAGTTTATAAAAGGAACACATGGTGGTGAATCAGAGCAGTTAAGTGTGCAGATGCTCTCAGTTCTTCAGGAGGTGACTCTGGGCAGGAGGGGTCTCTGCTCAAAAGGTAAGACTTTGTATAAGACCCACAGACCTGGGTCCGATTCCTGACTGTATTATCTGCTGCCAGACCATCATAGTCAAGTTACTTTATTTCCCACGGTCTCCGTTTCCTCATCTGTACTCGTCACGGGGTCAATTCTTGTTAACTAGGCAGCTGAACCTGAAAGAATTTTGATTTACCTTCAACATATTCCATGATTATCCACAGGCCTGTGCCAGTGATATGGCTCTTCCTACATGTGAGCCAGGAAGCCTCCCTCTGTGGCGCAGCGACAAACTGCTATCCCCATCGTTCCTCTCCGCAAGTCTTTGTGCTTTGGGTCATAAAATAATAGGCTATGAATCTGTGTGAACTGGGAAAGCAGAGTTCCAAGGGCACACCCAGTACGAGCGAGTCTTCTCTTCCCCCGCGCTTCATATCCAAGCCTGACAGAGGCCGTGGGTGGGCTGGCTCTGGGCAGTGACGCTCAGAGGTTACTGGCCGTCATCTGTCAGAGACTGACCTTGAAAACAGAGAAAAGCCCTCAGTCCCTGACAAGACAGCCCTGCCCACATGCCAACTGGATCCAGCTCACCAACATCGCAATCTCCGAGCCCCTTTTCTCCTTAAAAAAAAAAAAAAAAAAAAAAGTCTGCTGAGTCCATTCCTTGAGAATCACAGAGAAAATAATTCCTTCTCCACTCCATTCAAGAAAAAAAAAATTCCTACTCTCAGAATAAAAAGAGTAAGCCTCTTGTCCACCTCTCGTGCAGCGGGTCACTTTGCTGGGAGGAGAGGAAGTCTCTGGGTTTGAACCCTTCCTGGAGGTATGAACTACATGCGAGCCACGTCCATGGCGATGCCTGTGAAAGACGAGCATGATTTCTTCTCGAAGCCTTCTTTTTCCTCTTCCTCACGTTCAAGCTTGTGGAACCAACTGGGGCTGTGAGTTTCAGGGGGTAGGGCATGTATGTAAACAGCGCAATTGTGTATGCACTTAGTGTGCTTTCAGGATTCGGCTGTGCTTGAACTTGGCGTGTCTGTGTCTGTGTGTTTGGAGGAGGATTATGAGAGTATGTAGGGGTAAGAGATTTGTATGTGTAAGTGCAGAAAAGTAGTAGTGTGTGATGTGTGTGTGTAGACAGGAATTACGTGGACACTCCATGTGCATTCAGAAGTGTGTGTGTGTTTGAGGAGCTATGAAAGTGCATGTACGGAAAAGATTTATACGTAAAAGTGCAGAAAGTGGCAGTGTGTACGTGGTGTGTGTGTGCGCCCAAGTGTGTGAGCGCCAGAGGCCGCCCGCCCGCCGCGGCTCCCCGTGGG
>NW_012104009.1:2064856-2087051 GCF_000951045.1 Mandrillus leucophaeus
GAGCCTGGCTACCTGGCGGCGCAGTCGGACCCCGGCTCCAACAGCGAGCGCAGCACTGACTCCCCAATGCCCGGCTCCGAGGACGACTTGGTCGCCGGGGCGACCCTGCACAGCCCAGAGTGGAGCGAGGAGCGCTTCCGCGTGGACAGGAAGAAACTTGAGGCCATGTTACAAGGTAGGCATCCCCGGTGTTCTCGGACTCCCCGACTGAGCCTCCAACTCCTTCTCCGACATCCCCACCGCGCGTCCCGGCGCCAGCTACTCCAGCCTACGGCCGGTTTAGCTCCAGGCCCGCTCCCCCGCGGAGCCGGAGGACACCCAGGGACTGGAGACTTCGCGGGACTCCCCACCCTTCCACGCCTCTCAGGTTTCCAGGCGCTGGGGGCCCTGTGCGAACTTGACCGGCTTCAGAAAAGCCGAAGGCCGAGTTTGTACTGGTGCGCCCAAGTTGCGTTCTGGACTTTGGAGATGCCAACTTTAGCCCGGATACCTGGGCTGTGCCATCCGGACCACTCAGGCCGCACAGAGTATGCGTGACCCTCCCCATGCCCTGGCAGCCTCGAGTTCTGTCTCTCGCCGTCTGTTTCACTCGCTCCCCTTGTCAGTATCCACTTCCTCCAGCTGAGGGGCCTTGTCTCGCTATTGGGAAACACTGCAGATGTCAAGGCTTAAGACAGGAGCTCCTGCCCCCACCTCTGTGGTCAAGGAGGGCCAGGATGGGGGTGAGCAGCCAAAGCGAGGGGAGAGTGTGGAGGCAGTGCTCCTGTGTTTGATGACAGTGTTCATCTCTTGACAGGCTTTTAAAACACATCTTGAGTTACATTCAGTCCATAAAAATCTTCCGATGCTATGGGTGTCTGACTTTGTCTTTCGCAACTTAGCATTATTTTTAACTCTTTAATTTCTTTGGGACTTTCCCAGACAGAAAATCTTCAACCATACTGGACCGAAAACAGATTCTGATTTATAATGCGAGTATTGGAGTGAACGTCAAAACGTCCAAGGTCATTTTGACCTTTCTTAAAACCGATAATTACTAGCCTACCTGTGGCCACCGATGTGGCTCATTTCCCACATCCAAAGAGAGAAATGAGTTAGTTTGAATGACTGTTATTCTTAAAATACGTGTACAGTACCAGGCATTAGTCTCACTTGGGGCGCTGGTGAAGATGCATTCAGTAGCTAGTGTTCTTTTATCACGGGAGAGTTTGGAGCTTTTCAAACTTTCTTTGTGGCTTTATGCATAACTTACTTTGATTTTATCAGTCAGTGCATCGCAGTCTGGGAACGATTTAGCCCTCGGTGGAGATGCAGTGGCTTTTTAGAACAATTAAGCAGGTTATTTTAAGAGAGAACAACATGTTTTCCAAAACAATAACTTGGTGGAAACAAATAGCAAGAGTGTTTGGCAGGCGTTTTTTGGATGTGCTACAGGCTTTCCTCCCTTGTTGCTTATTTTTATTGATAAACATCCCTAATGTGTGTCATGTCTTTGTCTCTCCCCTTTCCTCTCTTTTTTTCTAAAATTATGTAACTTTTGAGGAGAGTTACTTCTGTGATAAACTCTTCAAGTAAGACCGTTATAAGATAGATTTGGAAATTAAAGCCGCAGTTGCATTTCAGTAACTCATTTTAGTTATTTTGTCTGTTCTGTGGTTCTATTTGTCTAGTTTCTTTATGATTATAAGACAAATATTAAATTTTTGTGAGGCGTATATTGTGAGATCGTTTGGAATGAACTGATAGTAGCATATACTCATCCTTTTATCAACCAGCTTTCAGTTTTCTACATGAGTTTGGAGTGATATGAAAGAATGATCTGTTTCACCTGCGCACAAACAAGTAAGGACAGTGATGTTAGCTTCTGGGAAGTTCAAATGTATAACCTGAGCTTTATAAGTGGATTTCCTTTTTTGAATTAACTCATTTTCACTTTGAATAAAATGAAATTTTGATGAGACTTTTTGAAAATTTGAAGACCCTTTTGTATTAACAGATGTGATATTACGACCTGAGATGGTTTGAAATTGCTTTGCAGTAATAAAGTTTCTTTTTCAGAAAGTCTTAACATCTCTTAAACAACCGATATACAGTCATGCATTGCTTAACGACTACGACTGGGATACGTTCTTAGAAATGTGTCCTTAGGCATTTTCGGCATTTTCATTGTGCAAACATCATGGAGTGTAGTTACACAAACCTAGATTGTGTAGCCTGCTACACCTACTACCTAGGCTGTATGGTATAGTCTCTTGCACCTAGGCTACAAATAATGTTACTAGGCTACAAGGCATGTTACTGTACCCAATACTGTAGACAGTTGTGGCACAATGGTATTTGTGTATCTAAATATATCTAAACATTGAAAAGGTAATGTGTTATGTTACTATGGCTATGACATCACTAGGCGATAGGAATTTTTCAGCTTCATTATAATCTTATGGGACCATTGTAGTATATGTGATTTGTTGTTGACCAAAACGCAAATGTGAGCACTGGGATCACTAATACCTGGGTTCAAAACCCTATAGGATCTTAGGAAAGTTGCTGGGCCTCTCTCTGCCTTCAGTTTGCCCATCTGTAGAATGGAGCTGATACTAGGACGTTTTCTCTTAGGGTTTTGGGAGAATCGAAAGAGATGATGGCTAACAAAGCTAACATTTGCCCACAGTGTGTGGTCAATGATAAGAACTTAATAAATATCTGTTATTAATAATAGATATTGTATCATGGATTAAAAGGATTTCCAGTGCCTACCATAATGTATGAAATATAGTATATACTCAGTAAATAGTTGGGAAACAAAATAATTTTGCAAGTTCATAATTGCAGAAGTAAGATAGAAACTAAAGAAGTAAGTCTGTCAAGTCAATAAGCATTCTAGTATTGTTAGATATTCTTGGGTGGAAAGCTTTTTATTTGAAAAGTGCCAAGTAAGTAAAGTCTATATTTGAGTTTTCAATTATTATGAATTTGGTTGTGCTATTTTTATATTTACAATTGACTTTAAATAGGTACAGGTTTCCAATTTAAATCAGGATAAATAAGATTATCTGCCTTTAAGTATTCAGAGTGCAATTTGGTGATTGTAATGCTTGGAATTTGTTTCCAGAGAGACTGTCCTGGGGGCAAGTTAATCTTTAATGAGTTGTATTTTTATTAGTAGAGAAATTCTTCTACGCAATGGACCAAAAATTCGGTGAGGTTAATATATGGGCAATAGGGTAGTAGTCAAATAAATGAAATACCATTCTTAGATGATCACTGAAACTTAAAAGAATTGTTACAGATAAAAACCACCGAGCCAACAATGGAGGGAAATATCACTGTTTTTTCTTGTTTTTTTACTGGTGGGTTGGGGTCTAATAATTACTTCGACACAACCATGCAGAGTATCTGATGTTTTTGCTGTAAATGAAGATGATCAGTTTTATTAGTTTATAGTTTTATAAATGGAAATTTATTTTCAATTTTAGATTTTTGATGGGTGTTGTAAGCCTTGGAATGAATATCATAGACAGCATTTTTAATGATAAAGAAAATCCTTATATAATTTCTTTATTACTGATCTTCAAATGTAAATTTCATGCATCATGTGAAATAATAGTATTGATTTATTTAAGTCAATTAAATTTTAGTTAAAGTTATGAGTTATGTATCATAACTCACATTAACTCAAATGTGAATTATCAGGGAGGGAAGGGAGGAGAGTGTTTTAGCAGGAAGTCTGGGAGAAAGTAGGAAATAATTGAGTCAAGAGAATCAGAGATACAGTCTTGTTTGCCAGAGTACTGAGGCAATCACAGGGTTCCTATATTAATACTTTTCTTTTTAAAAGTATTTTTCCTTGTAAAAACATATATGTGTACTACAAAATTAAAAATTCCCACATATAACACAGCACTTCAAAGTATTAAAAAAAAACAAATTCCCACATAAAATTCAGAAGCACAGGCATTTTCAAAGTTTGGGAATCCCTTCTTTCAGTAGAGAAAGTAGTGAGTGTTAAAAAGTGGGACCTGTAGTGGGGAGGAATGGCCTATTTTCATGAAAGCAGATTGACATCTGGTGGGGTTTTATAACTGCTGCCAAAGACTTTAAGAACCATGTTGCGTTTTTGCAATGATAGGCAGAACTGGAGTCATTTGCTACTGGTTGGTTGAGTTAGCCACTAAAACAGAGGTTGCTGTACATCACTGATTAACAGGAGGAGCAGCAACTATGTTATCTCTTTATTTCAGCAAACTTTAGTGGATTTTTAAAATGATTTGATGAACAGATAATAATTTAGATTTTTTTTCATGAGAGTGGGAAGAAATATGAAGCCAAAAATGTATGAAAATGGGGGAGTACTGAAAGTGAAGATATAGAGTAAAGCTTAAATAAACAGAGTTTTCTAGCTAATGCTTGATCAAGGCTAATAAACAGCAAAAACAAATCAAATTAAGTTTATGAGCTTAGAGATTAAGAGCACAGGGCTCTGGTCCAAATCTAGATTTGAATCTTGATGCTACATTTTAATAGGGAGCTTGGGAGAATCCATCACTTGCGACTTCATTTCTCAAACGGGGCAGTTAATGGTAGTACTTACCTCCTGAGGTAGTTTTGACAATGAAGAGGAAAAAAGTGTCTGTAAGCCATCCCAGTGCTGGCAACATAGGAAATGCTGAATAAGCTAACAACAATATTCACTGTAAATCACAATGTATAAAATGCATATTCTTATATTGATCATGAAAATCAAGTATATTGGAAACTTTAGTTTGGTCTTAAATTATCTTATGATTAATGAACGGGCACAGCTATCTAAATATTATTATTGGCCTTCCTGGCAGCTTGCCATGTGTCAAGTATACTTGTAAAGATGGGTGGGTAAACATTAAGTAAAGCTCCATTAGACATGAGTGTGGAATTCTAGATTTTGCTCAGGATGAGGGCTTTTCACCCTTTTTAGTTGTAAATTGTTCTTGCTTTGAGTGTTTTTCATTCTTTGGTCCTGAGCCATTCACTTCTAGTATGGTTTACTAAAGACTAGCAGCAAAATCAGTTAATCTCTCTTCTAGTTGTAAGTTGTTCTGAATTTGTGTCATTCATTGGTGTGTAGAAAGAAGCTTTTTCGAAGAAAATACTCTGCCTGGGTTAACATGTTTCATTTGCTCACCTGTAAAATGGGGATAATAATAGTCCCACTTTATGGGGATATTGCGAACACTGAATGTGAGAATGTATGTAAAATGCTTAGCTCAGTGCCAGGTTCATGGTGCTTAATACACATCAGTTCAGATGCAGCAGTACTGTCTCACATGATGGATAAAGATTTCAAAACACCAGAAAGCAAATGCTTGCCAAGTCTTCTTTTCTTTTTTCTTCTAATTGCGTGTAAATCCTTTGCGTGTGTGTTGGGGGTGTGTGTTTGATGTGTTTTAGTGAAAGTCTTCCTCAAAAAATTAGAAAAGTTTGTTATGACAATTTACTTGAGCCAGAGAGCATAGTTGAAATTAAAATTGCTTTGTAGGTTAAGTGAAAAAACACATCAGAGGTTGTATATAGCTTGGCAGTAAAGAGCCCAGGAGCTGCTTTCAGACTAACTTGGATTGAGGAGGTCCTCACTTCGCTTCTTGTACAGTTCTATGAGGATGCACTGAGAGGGGCGGTAAAACCTCATGCTCACGGGCATGAAGCAAGCACTCTCAGTCAGTGTTATCTCTATGAAGACTTGGGGGATTTTGGTGAAGTTGATCATTGATGAATACATAGCTAGAGAGGTTTGTTATACCAATGACTTTTACAGGCAAGAATGTATTTGGCTGCGACTAACAGGAAACCTGACACAGAGTGGCTTAAACAAGCCAGGGGTTTGTCTTTCTCACCTAATGAGAAGTCTGAGGCTAAGCAGTCCAGGCTCCAAGAGCTGCTCAAGGACATCAGGAGCCCAGTGTCTTCCCTCTTCCCTGCCTCCACCATCTTCAGCCTGTGACTATTTGCCTTATTTTTGCACTGCGGCTGTGGCTGTGTCTTGAGGTGTGTCTGTGGTTTATGCAGGTAAAAGGCAGAAGAACAAAAATTATTTTCTCTTAGAGATTTTTCCTTTTTATGTGACAAGGAATTCTCTCTCCTGGAACTTCCATCTGTACTTCTTTGGCCACCTTTTGCTGCAAAAGACTCTGGGAATGTATCTTCTTTTTCCAGCCTCACTAGTGGAAGTAGGCAAAGAAGAAGGGGATCAGAATGGACGCTGAATATTTTACCCCATATTTTCCTCACAGTGGGCAAAGTGAAGGAGCATTGGGACCCAAAATTGCAAATTGTGACTGACACCAAAGCGTACCTGTATCAGACACTTCGGACTGTGCTGATAATCCGTAGGAACTTATATTGTTCAGTAACATTATATATCAGTAGAATTTCTTTCTTTCTTTTTTAAAATTATAGTTTTTTTTTTTCATCAAGCAGCCCCCAAACCAGAATAGGTTCTGAGAGGCCCCCTAGAATTTCTTTCTTGGCGTAGTCCAGAAATAAACCTAAATACCAAAGAGGAAACCAACTTTGATCATCCAAAGCTCTTCTCATCATGTTGCTCCTTTTATGAACAGAACCTAGGGCCACTGAGTACTGGAACTATCTCTAAAAATTCTCCATTGTTTTCTCCATGTCAAATTTTTTTTCCCATAGAAAATTACATGGTATAATAAAAATGCTCATTTCACTTTTTATTACCTTAAGATATCCTTTCTGTCCTCCCTCCTCCCACCTTCCACATATGTCAGATTTCTTTTAGAATTGACAGGTACACTGTAGTTCATGCCTTGCCCTTTTGGCTTTTCATAGATTGGTCACTTAGGTATAATCTGGCCAACAAAGCCAGAATTTGTTCAGAATCATTTTGGAGACAGTTTGATAGAATTATCATCCCATGTTTTGTCTTTTGAAATTGTCTGAAATGGTGAGCTAATAAAATAAACCAGTTGACTCATTCTTAGTTCATTTTAAGATACAGTTCTTACTTAAAAAAATACATAAGGTAATAGTGACCATATATATTCCTTTATATGAAATACTTAATAAATTACCAGAAATGAGGCCCAATTTTAATGCTAATTTATAGTGGTTTTGGTGTGTAGGGATGATCTTGGCAAGAAAATCTTGTTATGCTGCAAAAGCCACCAAATTCAATGTCTAATCCTTGTTGTACTACCATCTGGGGAAGTCTCCAAAGAGCACAAAACCATTAAAGAAACATTGTGGGTGCTATACATTTGTAAATCCTTTTCCTACCGGTCAGGCTACTAATAACTGTGGATGATGAAAGCATTTGTATTTGTAAGAAGTATTAAGTCGTGTTGCCATTTATGATGCTGGCATATAAAAAGATAACACTTAACACTTTCTAGGTATCAGGTAGTTTCCCTGTTATAGTGAAAATGATAAACCACACATTAGTCTGTATATTGAGTTGATCTGGAGCTTAACTGTATCTTTTATATAGGAAGGTGATTAAACATAGGATGTGAAAATTAGCCATTGCTGTTTTTTCCGCCTTGATTTTAAAAGTAATTCAAACCTATATAGAATACTTGAAAGTATAAACATATGTAAAAAGAAAAACCAAAAGTCATCTCTAACTCCAGAATCCAGCAATAACCACTGATGATATTTTAGGATTTTTTTTTCCTGGTCTTTTGAAAATATGCCTACACATAATTTATTTTTGCCATGCATATTGAGTTTGTACCATATGTCAGGTGCAGTGTTGAGCTTTGGAGATGCAGATGAAACCAAAAGAGTTACTGGCCCTACCCTTCTGTGACTAAAATTCTACACCGGGATCTTACCTCCTATCTTTTTCACTTAGCATTGAATCATAAGTATTTTGTGTTTCATTAAAGGTTCGTGAAGAACATGGTTTCAAATGTCTATATAATTCTCTTGTTGTAGTATACTTTGTTTAAACACTACAACATTCTAGAATATTTTTAGGTGGCCAGACAGTGGAATGAGCCCAGTGTTTCTACTCAAGACTGCCCAGGATTCAGATCCTATCATTAATTAGCCGTGTGGCCTGGGACAAATTAATAACTCATTTAGCCCAGGCTTCTCATCTCTAAAATGGAGATAGAAAGTATCTATCTTCTAGGTTGTGAGGATTAGAAATACTGTATCCACAAGTGCCAGGTGCAGAGCAGGTACTCAAGATATGGCAGATGATAAATATTTAGCCCGCTGTCCCAACCACTTCTGCCTAAAAACCTTTTATACATTTTTGATTATTCTCATAGGAAAAACCTTATGAGTGAAATTTTGGGGAGCAAAGGACATGGAAATTTTAAGGTTCCTGATCAATTTTGCAAAATTATTTTCTGGGAAGTTTTGCAGGTTAGGCAGAAGAGACAACAAATCTGCAGGGTATCTGCTCCTTATACTTGCGGCTCCCACAGTCCATTATTAGAAAGTAGTTGAATTACTAACATAGAGTTAGATCTTTGTTTTGTCTTTTTCATTGAAAAATTTAAGTGAATTTTATCTTACCTGCTTAGCATGTCTGTGGATCAATATTTTTTAAAAGTTGTGGGCATGAAAATCCCCTGGGGAATTTTTTTTTTTTCCATTTTTGAGGGGGTAGACTCTGGGCTTCCCTCTCAGATTCCAGCTTTGTAGGTTTGAAAGTGGTGTTGGCAGGATTGGCATTTTGAAAAGAATTCTGTGAGCCTAGTGGAGATGGTCCCAGGATCACACTTTGAGAAACATTGCAAGGTGGTTAGAGGATGGTGAAATCATTGAAGTTAAGAATCAGTTCTTTTCTTTTTTTGATTTCCTTTACGCTTGAAGCTAGTACTTTTTCCACATTATTAAATCATCTTGAAGAATTTTAGTCTGGGAAAGTAACTTATAACTGGCATGTCGTTTATAGTGGCTTGTTGTAAGGGACTTGGGGGAGGAGCATAAATCTGTATATTCTTGTAGAGGGCAATATTGTCATATTGCACAGTAGGCTCACAATGCATTGTTTTCCTGCAGACTCCCATTAAGTTAGGCATAATAGATACCTATGAAATATATTATGAAATAATTTAAAAACACACTTTTTATTGTAGAAATTTTAAAAGCAATATGAGGAAGTTTTTAAAAAGAAAAATAATCATCAGTACTATCTCACCATCCTAACAACCATTTTCATTTTTCTGCCTTGAATTAGAGTTTATGTAGTTGCTAATATAGTATTTACTGCTTTGTATTCAGCATTTTAATCTCTTAAATGTTTTCTGTATTTCTAAGCAGTTTTCAGAATTAAAATTCTGTGGTTGAATACATTTGGTTGAAAAAAATTTTTTATAGTTATGAACTACCTTATAATGAACGTAATTACATAGCTTTTTTTTCTTTGTGACTGTATTCTGAGGAAGAAATTTGACGAATCTGAGTACTGAAGAATGATGGTAATTGCAAAAGCAGCAGCCAGTTTGTATTGATCTCTTACTTTGTGTGAGGCATTGTCCTTGGTGATTTATGCCTGTGTGGTCATCTCAGCCACAACTCATGAGATACAGATGCCCATTGGGATCTGTATTTTACAGGGAAAAAAAAAAAGCTATAAACACTTTAAATTTGGAGCTCTGCTTTCCTCTTGGAATTCCAAGTAGATATAGTTTTCTTCTTAGGGTTGTTGTAAGGTCTATACTTTTGTATGTTGTGGAGATGTATCATAGCTGAGTTTAGGATGACAAACCACCCTCCACAATAGGTTACATTGCTTCTTTTTTTAAAATTATACTTCAAGTTCTAGGGTACATGTGCACAATGTGCAGGTTTGTTGTATATGTATATATGTGTCATGTTGGTGTGCTGCACCCATTAACTTGTCATTTACATTAGGCATATCTCCTAATGTTATCCCTGTCCTCTCCCCCCACCCCACGACAGGCCCCAACGTGTGATGTTCCCCACCCTGTGTCCAAGTGTTCTCATTGTTCAATTCCCACCTATGAGTAAGAACATGCAGTGTTTGGTTTTCTGTCCTTGCGATAGTTTGTTGAGAATTATGGTTTCCAGCTTCATCCGTGTCCTACAAAGGACATGAACTCATGCTTTTTTACGGCTGCATAGTATTCCATGGTGTGTATGTGCCACATTTTCTTAATCCAGTCTGTCATTGATGGACATTTGGGTTGGTTCAAAGTCTTTGCTATTTTGAATAGTGCCGCAATAAACGTGTATATATGTCTTTATAGCAGCATGATTTATAATCCTTTGGGTATATACCCAGAAATGGGATGGCTGGATCAAATGGTATTTCCAGTTCTAGATCCTTGAGGAATCGCCACACTGTCTTCCACAATGGTTGAACTAGTTTACAGTCCCAGCAACAGTGTAAAAGTCTTCCTATTTCTCCACATCCTCTCCAGCACCTGTTGTTTCCTGACTTTTTAATGATCGCCATTCTGACTGGTATGAGGTGGTATCTCATTGTGGTTTTGATTTGCATTTCTCTGATGGCCAGTGATGATAAGCATTTTTTCATGTGTCTGTTGACTGCATAAATGTCTTCTTTTGAGAAGTGTCTGTTCATATCCTTCGCCCCCTTTTTGATGGGGTTGTTTTTTTCTTGTAAATTTGTTTAAGTTCTTTGTAGATTCTGGAAATCAGGCCTTTGTCAGATGGGTAGATTGTAAACATTTTCTCCCATTCTGTAGGTTGCTTATTCACTCTGATGGTAGTTTCTTTTGCTGTGCAGAAGCTCTTTGATTAGATCCCATTTGTCAGTTTTGGCTTTTGTTGCCATTGTTTTTGGTGTTTCAGTCATGAAGTCCTTGCCCATGCCTATGGCCTGAATGGTATTGCCTGGGTTTTCTTCTAGGGTTTTTATGGTTTTAGGTCTAACATTTAAGTCTTTAATCCATCTTGAATTAATTTTTGTATAACGTATGAGGAAGGGATCCAGTTTCAGCTTTCTCCATATGGCTAGCCAGTTTTCCCAGCACCATTTATTAAATAGGGAATCCTTTCCCCATTTTTTGTTTTTGTCAGGCTTGTCAAAGATCAGATGGTTGTAGATATAGACCAAGGGAACAGAACAGAGCCCTCAGAAATAATGCCACACATCTACATTGCTTCTTGAGTGCCCTGCTGAAATGCAGAGGATCTTGGTGTCAGGCTCAGGGCTGGGTTAGAATTCTCAGTGAGAATGCAGGTGTTCCAAAGCCCTGCCTTCTACTAACTTTGGTTATGTTTTCTCAGTTTCTCCCTTTACAAAACAGAATAATAATATGTCTCATGTAGGGTTATGATAACATTTGTAGGGCTGGCACACAACTGGTGCCCTGTAAATAGTTCGTATTTTTCAAATTCATATTCTGTTCCTCTGTGGAATCTGGCCCAGAGCTGTGAAAATATCTGGACTGTGTTTATAGAATAAATGACCCATGATGGATCTGGATTAAAAAGTTTGTTTCATTTTGGGCTAGCGGACCTGGCATTGGCCTCCTGGAATGGAGCTTAAAGCAAAGTCACGTGCTCTGCCTTAGGAAATGCCTAACACTTCTGCCTTACCCAAGTAAGGCAGAGCAGTTCTCCATAAGCAAGATGATCTGTCTTCACCCTCAATCTAGGCAGTATGTAGAATGTTTTACTTCTAGTGATAGTGCATTAGTGTGGAGTTTTGAATGAGGATATGCAAAACTTAATTCAAGTGAGGTTAATGTTAATTATGTTTGTATCTAATTTGGATTAGTTTTATAAATTGAAATTTGTCAAGGTTAATATAATTTCAGTTTATTTCATTGCAGACATTGAACTATCTTGTTCTTAGAATAATACATCTCTAGATACTTGTTTAAATGTGATTTCAAAGCATCTCAGATAAGAGATAATCCATTCTCAAAAATAAGAATAGCCTTTTATGTTAGCTTGCTCACTGCACTAAGATTATCATTGAGTTATTTTGAGTTAGAGGGAAATAAACCACTTCTGTCCACAGAATGTTGATTAGAAGTCAGGTGCCCTGAGTTCATGACCCAGTCTTACCACCGACTTGGCCACCTTGGACAACCTCTCAGGGTTTTGGATTAGATGCCCCTTAGAATCTCTTTCAGTTCCAGTATTCCAGATCTTCTGCACAGTAAACAATACAAACCCAGTGGTACTTTGAACGTGGTGTTAGAAGCTGAGTTAGTTCTCCATACATGAGTATCTTTGATAGGGATTCGCCTTGATCTATACCACACCTGAGCATTCACAGCAAATGGGAAATGTGGTAGAAAGAGGATAGTTGAAGTGTGTCTTGGCTTTGGAGAGGCAAGTACTCGTCAGACAGCTAACCACACTCTGTTTTCTAACATCTTGGCAGTCAAATATGCAACACCCTGAATTCTGTGGGCTAGATCTTAGCTAATTTAAGGTTTTCTACAGTAATTGAGCAGAGATTACAGTGTAAATCATAGTTGAGACTTGTTGGTGTTAACATACTGTACTAGATAAACAACAGATTTTATGCTTCCTCAAGTAGGATCTTTTTGTCACATTTTCCTTTTCCTCTGCTAATATGTCCAGTTATCAAGCTTCATGTGCCAGGATTGATATCTAGCATCTAAACCACTAGAGTTGCAGAGCAGGAAAATGTAATGTTGTGCATTAGGGTAAAATTTCAATAAAAAATAAAGACATCTGTATCTGTCTAGATTTCAAGTATTTTAACACTTGTTTTAATTGCTTGTTGATTATTGAGAACTAACACAGTATTTCTCTTATTCTGCACAGAAGACCACTAGATCTTGAATTATCTACGTTCTGAGTTGGTCCCTTTATCATATTATGAGTTTTTTTTTGTTGTTAAAAGCATCACTTAAAGGCAATATTTTGATAAGATTTTATCTTTTTAAATTATTTCATATAATGATTTAACTTCAAGCCAGAGAAATGTGTGTTTGGCTTGAATGTTGTAGGAGGAATCATGTAAAGAAATGTTTATTTTAATCGGTGGGGGGGCTGGAATTTTTTTTTTTAATTAAAACATTTTATATGGGAAAAGGAAACCTGAGATTATCATAGAGCTAGAGAGTTTTTTTTCAGGGATCTATAATTTACTAAACCATTGTTGACACTTACTACCTACACAGAAAGATTATCTTCAAAATTTTTATTTACTATCAGTAAATGGATGTCTGAGATGCATTATCTAAGTAAAGCATATTTGACCAAGTCAAAAAACTGGGCTTTAGCAACAAAACATTATAAAAATGGATCTGAATTTTAAAAGTTTTGCATAAATGATTAGCTTTCAAGCTTGTGAAAGTTTTTTTTTTTCCATTTTAAATCATTTGGGACTAGTGAGGCCATCTACGATGGGAAATTGTTGGATGTATTAGGCAAAAATCATGAGTGCATATTATGGGACTGCAGAATTAAATGAGGCCCTTTACCTTTAAAAGGAATATAATCCAGTGGAAGAGAGGAAACCTATCTGTATTTATTAATAGAAAAGAAAAGGAGATCACATAGAGTAAGGCCCTGATTAATGTACATCATAGCCTGGGTCACGTACCTCCGCCCCCCAAGACCAAGAAGTGAAATGAGGGAATTGAAGAATCAAATAGAAAAAGGCAAAGCCAATACAATGATGCACTATTTAGTTTGTTACTTCTGAGGATGACTACTACTTCTGGTGAGGCCCAGAAACTGTATCCCTAAATTGTCCACCTATGGGATTAAAAGGAGAGGCATTTGTCTGTCAGCTTCTGTTCCCTCCTTGAGGAGAGTCAAGGGTTGCCTTCTGGGGCCTTGCCTTTCCTGCGATTCTGGGTTAATACACTTAAGACGTACACCTATAGGCATCCAACAAGCTCCTAGGGAAGGAATAAAGTATGTTTAGTGTAAGATTGAGATGAGACATTGTTACCCCAAAGTGGGTTGATACCTATGCAGAACTGTTTACTGTAGCCTCGCTGGAATCAGAGATGAAGGTGAGATGGCATATAAGATTGTGTGTCCAGTACTATGTCTTTATATACTTTAAATGCAAACAAAATTCAGAAAGGGAGAAGTGGAAATGGATGCTTGAGATATTTTATACCTTTGTTCTAAATCAAAGAAACTTCCTTACTGTAAATTCTTGGTGTAGAGAATGCTTTATGAGATTACAAAAATAAGCCTGTCTGCAGTCAGCAAGATGGAGGAATAGGAAGCACCAGACTTCTACCTCTACAGAAACACTGACTTAACAATATATGGTCCGATAAGGCCTGTATGAGAAGGCCAGAAATCAGTTATAAAGTCACAGAACTCCAGTTTAAAACCAAGAACCACGGTTTTGAAACAGGTGAGAAAAACTGTTTCATTTCATTGGAGTCAGCCCCTTCCCCAAGCTACCACAGCTAATGATGAGGAAGAAAGGTCCAGTGACTGGTTTCTCCCTTGGGAGGAAAAGAGTAAAATGGAATTATGTCCAGTGTTCTGGCTTTTTGAGACTACTCAAGTGACTGGTTTCTGCCTTGCTTGATGGAGTACTGATGAGGAATAGACATACTTTGGATGCCTGGGGGCTGCTGAGAACAAGAGAGCTCAGCGGTTGGTGGCAGCACCAAAATACCCGTAGTACTGCAGACAGACACCAGGGGGTGCAAGAGACTATAGACTCCTAGAAAAGAAACCAGCAAACCTATTCTGGTTGTGAAATTACACACATAGGCTCAGAAAAAAATCATCTCTGTAAAAGGTTTGAGAGACCGCCATAATCTCTAGCTGACCTGATTGGTGAAGGTCTTTTTCCATCCAAAATCAGTCTGTAAAGACTGGAAGAGGTGACTGTTTATTCAAATACAAAAATTACAACAAAATATAAGGCACACAAAGAAACAGGGAAAATATGGCCCAATCAGATGAACAAAATAAGTCTCCATAAACTGACCCAAAAGAAATGGAGATCTATGAATTACCTGACAAATAGTTTAAAAGGAACATTTTAAATTAAGTTCAGTGGAGGAAAACATATACAGTGAAACTGTGAATAAAATGAGAATATCAATTAGGAGATAGAAACGGTAAAGATCCAAACAGGAATTCTAAATAACCAAACAGGAATTCTGAAGCTGAAGAATACAGTAACTGATTTGAAAAAAAAAGTTACTATAGGGGATCAATAGCAGACTTTATTAAGCAGGAGAAAGAATCAGCAAACTCAAAGACAGGTCATTCGAAATTATTGAGTCAGAGGAATAAAAAGGAAAAGGAAAAATGAAGAAAGCCTAAGGGACTTATGGGACACCATGAAGTGAAACAATAAATGCATTATAGGAATTTCAGAAGAGGAATATAGAGGAAATGAGGGACAGAATATTTTTCAAGCTACGATAGCCAAAACCTTCCAAATGTGAAAAAGGAAATAGATATCCAAATTTAAGAAGCTCAAAGGACTACAGTCATGATGAAACTAAAGAAATTCACACTAAGACACATTATAATCAAACTTTCCAAAAACAAAAATCTAAGGGCAGCAGGAGAAAGGCAATGTGGTGTATACAGAGACTTTCCATAAGAATATCATAGATTTCTCAGTGGAAGCATCACAGGACAGAGTGGAATGAGATTATATGAGGAATCTTCAAAAAGTTCATGGACAGTATGTATTATGAAAAAACTATGCATGGATTTCAAACATTCTTTGGCACTAAAATAAACTTCTGCTAATTTGGATAAGACATCAGTTTGAAAAGAGTCCCCATCCAGAGCAACGTGTATTCTGCTATCATTGAGGCAAGAACAAATATCAAATTTATGGTGAAGCACGGTGGAAGAATGGTGAAATTATTGATACTTTACAAAAAGTTTATGGGGATAGTATGCCTAAGACATCAGCTGCTTTCAACTCATTTTAAGAAGGGATGAGATGATTATGAAGATTGAAGCCCGTGGCAGCAGATAATCCACATCAATTTATGAGGAAAAAATTCATCTTATTCATGCCTTAACTGAAGAAGAGCAACAATTAACAACAGAAGCAATAGCCAAATACTATATGCATCTCAGTTGGTTTAGCTTACACAAATCTGACTAAAAAATCAAAGTTGAACAAACTTTCCACTCAATGGTTGTCAAAACTGTTATGCTTAGATTAGCTGCACACAAGAGCTTTCAGTGAAAAATTCAAACAATTGGCATCAAGATCCTGAAGCATTTCTTGAAACAATTGTAACAGCAGATGAAACATGGCTTTACCAGTGCAATCCTGAAGACAAAGCACAATCAAAGCAATGGCTACCAAGAGGGGCACACGGTCAAGAGAAAAAGTCATGGCAACAGTTTTATGAGATATTCAAGGCATTTTGCTTGTTGACTTTCTGGAGGATCAAAAGAAAATAACATCTGCCTCCATCTCAAAAAAATAAAAAAAGAAAGAAAATAACGTCTGCTTATAATGAGAGCATATTGAGAAACCCAAAGCTTTAGAAGAAAAGTGCCTGGGAAAGCTTCATCAGCGAGTTGTTCTCTACTGTGACAGTGCTTCTGCCATTCCTCTCATCAAACAGGGACAAATTGTAAATAATTTCCATTCGGAATCATTAGGCATCTACCTTACAATTGTGATTTATTCCTTTTGACTTCTTTTTGTCTCCTAATTTAAAAACATCTTTAAAGGGTATCCATTTTTCTTCACTTAATAATGTAAAAAAGACCGCATTGATGTGGCTAAGTTCCTAGGACCCCCAATTCTTTAGTGATGTACTAAATGGTTGATATAATCACTTACAAGAGTACTGGAACTTTTTGGGGCTTATGATGAGAAATAAAGTTCATATTTTTAATTTTTATCTTTTAATTCAGTTTTCCATGAAAGTTTTGACATCCCCCTCATCTATACAAAGTGCTGAAGAACAAAATAAAAAGTGACAACCAAGAATAGTATATATGGCAAGACTTTTAAAAGTGAAGAATAAATAAAGACCTTTCTGGATAAACAAAGGGTGAGGAATTAATTACCATTATGCCTGCCTTTTAAGAATTATTGAAGGGAGTTTTTCAGGTTGAAACAAAGGGATACTCGACAGTAACATGAAAAGATATGGAAATATAAAGCTCTCTGGTGAAATACTCATGGAAGATGCACCAGAAAAAATGAGAAAGAAAGAAAAACATGTCACTACAGAAGAATCAATGAAATAGAAAGGAAAGCAGAAAGAGATGCAAAGGTGGACAAAACCACTACTAGCCTACAGAACACAATTAAATGATAATAGTAAGTTCTTACCTATCAGTAATCACTTTAAATGTAAATTGATTAAATTCCCCAGTCTAAAGACATAGAGTGGCTGAATGGGTTAAAAAAGAACAAGATCCAACTATATGCTGTCTACAAGACACTTTAGATATAAGTACATACACAGACAGAAAGTAAAAGGATGGAAAAAAGATATTCCGTGCAAATGGTAACCCAAAGAGATCAGAGGTGTTCTTGTTTATATCAGACAAAAATAGACTTTATAGAAAATTGTCACTAGGTAAAGGAGGACATTAAGTCTCCCCTTACCCAAGATAGCAGATTGGAGGTATTGCCAGCATGCCTCTCCCACTCAAAGTAGTGTGTAGAAATTAATGCTCTGAACTTTTTTTCTTCAAGAAGCAACATAGGAACTTAACAGAAAAACAAAGGAACTACAGACTGTTTGAAAGAAACAGTGGGCAGCAGCCTATAACTGTGAACCAGACTGAAAATTTCCACAGGAAACACTGAACCTGCTCACACAGCAAGCATATCACTACTACAACAAGCATCTGAGAAAAGCATCACGCAAAGATTCTCTGTAACCAAGAAACTCATACAGAGTCTTCACCACTGAAAGCACCTGGAGCCAAAGCTGGGTGACAATAAATTATAAACATTAATGTCACACCCACAAGGGGAATAAAATAAATAAAAGCCTCAGTTAAATGAAAAATAAATTCAAAAATAATGAGAAGAAATAGTCTACCCAAATTAGAAGGAACCAGAAAAATAATTCTGGCAATATGAAAAAACAGGGTTCTGTAACACCCCCCAAAAACCACACTAACTCTGTAGCAGTGGATTCAAACCAAGATTAATTCTTTGAAATACCAGTTAAAAATTCAAAAGGTTGATTATTAATTTACTCAAGGAGATACAAGATAAAGGTAAAAACCAACACAAATTTAAAAAAACGAGGATATCAATGAAATTTTTTTTAAAGAGATAGATATTTTAAAAGAAAAGCAGTCAGAACTTCCAGAAATGAAAGACACACTTAGGGTAGTACAAAATGCAGTGGAAAGTGTTAATAATACACTAGATTAAGTAGAAGAAACATTTTCAGAGCTTAAAGACAAGGCTTTCGAATTAACCCAGTCAGACAAAAATAAAGAAAAAAGATTTAAAAGAAACAAAGTCTCCAAGAAATATGGGATTATGCAAACCAGCCAAACAAAGAATTACAGGTTTTCCTGAGGGAGAGGAAAAAACAAAAAGTTTGGAAAACCTATTTAAGGGAATAATTAAGGAAAACTTCCCTGGCCTTGCGAAAAATTTAGACATCCAAGTAAAAGAAGCCCAAAGAAGTCCTGGAAGACTCATTACAAAAAGGACGTCACCAAAGAACATAGTCATCAGATTATCTAAAGTCAATGTGAAGGAAATAATTCTAAGAACAGTGAGACAAAGCGTCAGGTAACCTATTAAGGAAAACCTATCAGGCCAACAGCAGACTTCTCAGCAGAAACCTTACAAACCAGAAGAGATTGGGGTCATGTTTTAGTCTCCTTAAACAGAATAACTGTCAGTCAAGAATTTTGTATCCAGCAAAACTAAGTTACATAAATGAAGGAGAAATAAAATCTTTCTCAGACAAGCAAATGCTGAGGGAATTTGTCAATGCTAGACCAATGCTACAAGACATGCTAAAAGGAGTTCTAAATCTTGAAAGAAAAGATTGATACAAACCAGGATAGAAACTTTTGAAACATAAAATTCACAAGGCTTATAAAACAATAACACAATGAAGAAAAGAAAGGATCTCAGTAACAATCAACATTATGGCTGGAATAGTACCTCACATCTCAATACTAACATTGAATGGAGATGGTCCAAGTGCTCCATTTAAAGATACAGATTGGCAAAATGAATAAAATTGTCACAAACCAAATATCTGGTGTCTTCAGGAGACACACCTAACACATAAGGATTCTTATAGACTCAAGGGAAAGGGGTAGAAAAAGATACTTCATGCAAACGGAAACCAAAAGCAAGCAGGAGTAACTATTCTTATCAGATAAAACAGACATTAAAGCAACAATAGTTAAAAAAAAAAAAGGCAAGGTCATTATACAATGATAAAAGGATCCATTCATGAAGGAGATAAAATAATTCTAAATATATATGCACCTAACTCCAGAGCTCCCAGATTCATAAAGCAACTACTACTAGACCTAAGAACAGAGATAGACAGAAACACAATAATAGTAGGGGGCTTTCACTCCACTGGCAGCACTAGACAGAGCATTGAGGCAGAAAGTCAACAGAGAAATACTGGACTCTAGAACAAACTGACCTAAGAGATATTTACAGAACATTCTACTCAAGAACTACCCAAGAACTGCAGAATATACATTCTTCTCATCAGCACATGGAACATTCTCCAAAATAGATCATATGTAAGCCACAAAACAAGTCTCAACAAATTTTTTTAAAAATTGAAATCACATCAACCATATTCTTAGACCATAGCAGAATAAAATCAGTTCCAAGAATAATCCTCAAAACTGTACAAATACATGGAAATTAATCTGTTCCTGAATGATTTTTGGGTTAACAATGAAATCAAGATGAAAATTGAAAGTTTTCTGAAATGAATGATAACAATGACACAAGTTATCAGAACCTCTAGGATACAGCAAAAACAGTGCTAAGAGGTGTTTATAGCACGAAATACCTACATCAAAAAGTCTGAAAGGTTACAAATTGACAAGCTAATGTCGTGCCTCAGGGAACTAGAAGAAGAACAAACCAAACCCAAAGCTAGCAGAAGAAAAATAACAAAGATCAGGGCAGAATGAAATGAAATTGAAAAGACAATACAAAAATCCGTGAAACAAAAAGCTGGTTATTTGGAAAGATAAACAAAACTGATAGACCACTAGCTAGATTAACCAAGAAAAGAAGAGAAAAGATTCAAATAAGCTCAATTAGAAGTGAAAATGGAGACATTACAACTGACGCCTCAGAAATATAAAAGACTTTGAGATTCCTATGAGCACCTCTATGCAGACAAGCTAGAAAATCTAGTGGAAATGGATAAATTCCTGGAAACAGAAAACATCCTAGATTGAGTCAGGAAGAAATAGAAATTCTGAACAGACCAGTAACAAGCAGTGAGATTAAATCAGGAAAAAAAGCAAACAAACAACAAAAACAAAAACAAAACAAAACACCTGCCAACAAAAAAAGCCCAGGGCCAGATAGATTCAAGCCAAATTCTACTAGACGTTCAAAGAAGAACTGAAATCAATTCTACTGAACTATTCCACAAGATGGTGAAGGAGGGAGACCTCCCTACCTCATTCTACCCAGTCAGTATCATACTGATATCAAAGGCAAGAAAGAACCTAGCAAAAGAAGAAAACTACAGACCAATATTCCTGTTGAATATAGATGCAAAAATCCTCAACAAAATACTAGAAACCGAACGAAATAGAGCGCCAAAAAAAAAAAAAAAAAAAAATCATCATGGTGAAGTGGGTTTTATTCCCACTTTTCCTTTCTCAATAGGTGAAGAAAAACCATTTGATTCAATCTAGTATCCCTTTATGATAAAAATTCTCAACAAACTAGGTGTAGATGAAACATACCTCAAAATAATGAAAGCCATCTATGACAGATTCACAGCTAACATAATACTGAAAGGGGAAAACTTGAAAGAATTCCCCCTAAGAATGGGAACAAGACAAGGATGCCCACTTTCACCACTTATATTCAATATAATACCGGAAGTCCTAGCCAGAGCAATCAGGCAAGAGAAATAAAGGGCATCCAAACTAGAAAAGAGGAAGTTAAACTTATCTCTATTTGCTGATGATGTGATCATATACCTAGAAAACTCTGACTCCTGCAAAGATTCCTAGATCTGATAAATGAATCCAGTAAAGTCTCAGTTTACAAAATTAATATACACAAATCAGTAGCAGTGCTATATGTACCAACAAGAACCAAGCTGACTATCAAATTGAGAACTCAATTCCTTTTACAATAGTTATACAAAAATACCTAGAAATATACATAACCAAAGAAGTGAGACATCTGTACAAGGAGAACTACAAAATACTGCTAAATAAATCATAGATGACACAAACAAATGGAAATACACCCTATGCTCATGGATTGGAAGAATCAATATCGTGAAAATGACCATACTGCTCAAAGCAATCTACAGATTCAATGTAATTCCTATCAAAATGCCAACATCGTTTTTTTCAGATAATTAGAAAAAACAGTCATTCACATGGAACCAAAATAGAGCCCAAATAGCCAAAGCAATCGTAAGCAAAAAGAACAAATCTGAAGGCGACATCACATCACCTGACTTCAAAATATACTACAGGGCTATAGTTACCAAAACTGTATAGTACTGGTAAAAAAGTAGGTACAAAGACCATGGAACAAAATAGAGACCCAGAAATAAAGTCAAATACTTACAACCAGCTGATCTTTGGCAAAGCATGCAAAAACATAAACTGGGGAAAGGACATCCCATTAAATAAATGGTGATGGGAAAATTGAAGAGCCACATGTAGAAGAATGAAACTGGATTTCTATCTCTCACCATATAAAAAAATTAAGACAGATTAAAGACTTAAATCTAAGACCTGAAACCATGAAAATTCTAGAAGAAAACCTGGAAAAAACTTTTCTGGACATTGGCCTAAGCAAATAATTTATGACTAAGGCATCAAAAGTAAATGCAGCAAAAACAAAAATAAATAAATGGGACTTAAAGCTTCTGCACAGAAAAAGAAATAATCATTAAATAGATAACCTATAGAATGGAAGAAAAAATTTGCAAATTTTGCATCTGACAATGTATGATGAAGGGGTGGCCTGCCCCTCCACACCTGTGGGTGTTTCTCGTTAGGTGGAACGAGAGACTTGAGAAAAGAAATAAGACACAGAGACAAAGTATAGAGAAAGAAAAGCGGGGGCCCAGGG
>NW_012104009.1:2089236-2092726 GCF_000951045.1 Mandrillus leucophaeus
AAACGTAAAGTATCATAATAGAGTACTATGAACAATTATACACCAACAAATGATATAATCTTGAAGAAATGCATACATTTCTAGAAACGTACAATCTATCAAGACCAGATTATGAAGAAATAAAATATCTGAGTGGACATATACTGGTAAGGAGATTGAATCAGCAAAGAAAAGCCTCCTGACAAAGAAAAGCCCAGGACCAGATGGCTTCACTGGAGAATGCTTCTAAACAATTGAATAAGAATTAACACCAGTCCTTCTCAAACTCTTCCAGAAAACTGTAGAGGAGGAAATGCTTGCAAACTCATCCTATGAGGTCAACATTACTCTAATACCAAAACTAGGATATGCAAAAATTCTCAACAAAATTTTAGCAAACTGAATTCAACACCACATTAAAAGAGTTGTGCATTATGACCAAGTGGAATTTATTCCTAAAATGCAAGTATCATCCAACATACAAAAATCAAGGTAATACTGATATGTTAACAGAATGAAGGAAAAATAGCACATGATCATCTCAATTGATGCAGAAAAAGCATTTGAGAAGGTCATACACCCATTCATGACAAAAACACTAACCAAACAAGGAATAGAAGGAAATTACCTCAATGAAATAAAGGGCCATATGTGAAAAGCCCACAACTGATGTCATACTCAGTGGTGAAAACTGAATTCTTTCCCTTTAAGATGATGCACAAGGCAAGGATTCCTTTTCTCACCACTTCAATTCAACAACGTACTAAAAATTTTACCCGGAGCAAGCAGGCAAGAAAAATGAAAAGCATCCAAATAGGAAAGGAATAAATATAACGATCTTTTCACAGGTGACATGATCTTGTACATAGAAAACCCTAATGGTTACACACACACACACACACACACAAAACTGCTAGAACTAATAAATTTAGCAAAGTTGCAGTACACAAAATCAGCACACAAAAGTCAGTTACATTTCTATACTCAACAGTGACCAATCTGAAAAAGCAATTGAAGAAACTATCACATTTACAGTAGCATCAAAAAGAATAAAATACTTAGGAATAAACTTTGCCAATGAGGTGAAACACTTCTACACTGAAAACTACACAACATTGCAGAAAAAATTGCAGAAAACACAACTCAATGGAAAGACCTTCTCTGTTCATAGTTTGGAATATTTAATATTTTGTTAAAGTATCTATTACCCAAAGCAATCTACAGATTCAGTGTAAGCCGTATTGATATAGCAATGTTATTTTTTGCAGAAATAGGAAAAAAACCATTCTAAAATTCATGTGGAATCTCTGAGGACCCAGAATAGCCAAAAAATCTTGAGAAAAGAAAAACAAAGCTTGAAACCTCATATGTCCTGACTTAAAAACATATTACAAATCCATAGCAATCAAAATAGTATGGTAGTGGAATAAAGACAGACATATAAGCCCAGTGTGGTGGCTCACACCCGTAATCCCAGCACTTTGGAAGGCAGAGGTGGGCAGATCGCTTGAGATCAGGAGTTTGAGACCACCCTGGGCAACATGACAAAACCCTGTCTCTACAAAAAAATAGCAAAAGTTATCCAGGTGTGGTAACATGTGTCTGTGGTCCTACCTAATCCTAATCTGGAGGCTAAGGTGGGAGAATTGCTTGAGTCCGGGAAGTTGAGGCAGCAGAGAGCTGTGATCACGCCAGTGCACTGCAGCCTAGGTGACAGAACAAGACCTGTCTCAGAAGAAAAAAAAAAAAAAAAGCCAGACATATAGACTAGTGGAACAAAATAGAGATTTGAGAAGTAAATCCTCACCTATATAGTCAAATGTTTTTCGACAAAGATGCCAAGGCTACTGGTTGGGAAAGGACAGTCTCTTCAACAAATGATGTTGGGAAAACTGGATATTGGCTATGCAGAAGAATGCAGTTAGACCTTGACTTTATACCAGATTAAAAGAAATTAACTCAAATGGATTAAGACCTAAATGTAATACCTGAAATTATTAAGCTCCTAGAAGAAAACAGAGGAAAAGCTTCATGACATTGGGTTTGGCAATGATTTTGTGGGTTTAACACAAAAAGCACAGGCACCAGAAGCAAAAATAGACAAATAGGACATCAGACCTAAAAACTTTTGTGCAGCAAAGGAAAATCAACAGAGTGAAAAGATAGTCTATGTAATGGAGGAAAATAATTGCAAACCACATATCTCATAACGGGTACATATCCAAAATATGTAAAGAACTTCTGTAACTCAATAACAAACATCAAAATTTAAAAATGGGCAAAGGACTTGAGTATATATTTTTCCAAAGAAGATATACAATTAGCCAACAAACATGAAAAGATAAACATCGGCATGAAAAGATCAATATCAAGTAATTGTTTAGGAAATGTAACTCAGAACCACAAGAGGTATCACCTTGCACCTATTAGGATGACCATTATTTAAAAAACAAACCTTTTGCACTGTAACCCTTTTGCGCTGTTGCAACCCTTTTGCACTGTTGGTGGGAATGTAAAGTGATGCCACTAGGGAAAATGATATAGAGGCTCCTCAAAAAAGTAAAACCAAAATTACCATATAATTCAGCAATCTCACTTCTGGGTATATATACAAAGGAATTGAAAACAGGATCCCATGGAGATATTTGCACACCCATTTGCATTGCAGCATTATTTCCAGTAGCTAAGAGGTGGAAACAACCTAAATGTTTATCAGCAGAGATAGGGATAAAGAAAATGTGATAGATACATGCAATGGAATATTGCTCAGGATTAAAAAAAGAAGGAAATCCTGTCATATGCTACAGCATAGATAAACCTGGAGATCATCATGCTAACTGAAATAAACCAGTCACAGACACATACCACATGATTCCACTTACATGAGGTATCTAAAATAGCCATACTCTTAGAAACAGAAAGTAGAATGGTAGTTACCAAGGGATAGGGATGAAGAAAGGGAGAGTTGTTCATTGGTTATGGAGTTTTGGTTTTGCCAAATAAGGGAGTCCTAGATTTCTTTTGTACAACAATGTGCATGTAGTCAACACCATTATACTGTACACTTAAAAATGGTTAAAATAGTAAATTTTGTTACTCTTCCCATCCCCCTTTTTTAGACAGGGTCTCTCTCTCTCTCTCACCTAGGCTATAGTGCAGTGGTGTGATCATAGCTCACTGCAACCTCGAACTCCTGGGCTCAAGCAGTAGTCCTGCCTAAGCCTCCCGAATAGCTAGTACTATGGTTATGTGCCACTAGGCTCAGCTAATTTTTTTAGGTTTTGTAGAGACAGAGTCTCACCATGTTGCCCAGGCTAGTGTTGAACTTCTGGCCTCAAACGATCCTCCTGTCTTGGCCTCTCAAAGCACTGGGATTACAGGGTGTGAACCACTATGCCTGGCCTATGTTTTTTTTTTTTTTTTTGAAAGCAGAGTTTGCTCCTGTTGCCCAGGCTGTAGTGCAGTGAGTGGTGCGATCTTGGCTCACTGCAACCTCCCTCCAGTGATCCTC
>NW_012104009.1:2094052-2096428 GCF_000951045.1 Mandrillus leucophaeus
GAGTTACCACAGCACATGTCTCTTGCAAGGACAAGGTTGGGGGTAGGGTCACAGATTAACAGCATCTCAAATACAGAACAAAATGGAGTCTCTTATGTCTACTTCTTTCTATATAGACACAGTAACAGGCTGATCTCTTTCTTTTCCCCACAGTATGAGGAACTCAAAGCACTAAGAAAGAACAAATAATGGTGTTAAAGAGTGGACAAAGGACATGAATAGACATTTCTCAAAGGATGATATACAAATGGGCAACAAACATGCAAAAATGCTCAACATCACTAATCATCAGGGAAATGCAAGTTAAAACACAACAAGATACCACCGTACCCCAGCCAGAATGACCATTATCAAAAAACAATAGATGTTGGCATGGATAGGGTGAAAAAGGAACACTTATGTACTGCTGGTTGGAATGTAAATTAGTATAACTTCTGTAGAATACAGTATGGATATTTGATCCATGAATTCCCCTACTGAGTATCCACCCAATGGAAAGGAAATCAATGTATAAAAAAGACATGTATTTATCACAGCTACAGTTCAAAATTGTCATGATATAGAGTCAACCTAAATACCCATCAACCAAAGAGTAGATAAAGAAAATGTGGCATATACATAGCGTGGAATACCTCTCAGCCATAAAAAAGGATGAAATAATGTCTTTTGCAGCAACTGGGATGGAACTGGGGGCTGCACTGGAGGCTATTATTCTAAGTGAAGTAATACTGAAATCAAAATCTAAATCCAGCATGTTCTCATTTACAGGTAGTTGCTAAGCTTATGGATATGCAGGGGCATACAGAGTGGTATAATGTACTTTGAAGACTCAGAAGGAGGGCAAGCGGGAAAGAGGTGAGAGATGAAAAAGTACCTATTGGATATAGTACCCGGGTAGTGGGTGCACTAAAATTCTAGACTTCACCATGGTACAGTTCATCCATGTAACCAAAAAAATCACTCATACCCCTAAAGCTATTGAAATAAAAAAATTTTAAAGTACAATATGTAATGATAAAAGGGCCAATTCACCAGGAAGATATAACAATTATAAATATACATGTACCTTGCAGCGGAACACAAAAATGTATAAGGCAAACATGGACAAAATTGAAGGGAGAAATAGTAACATAATAATAGAATATTTCAGTGTCCCACTTTTAATAACCAGACAGAATATTAGTAGAGAAACAGAGCACTTGAATAATGCTATAGACCAATTGGACCTAACAGATACATACAGATTACTGCACACCAAAACAGAGTAGACAGTCTTTTGAAGTGCACTAGGAGTATTGTCCACAAAACTAGTCTTAAGAGAAGATTGAAGTCATATCAAGTATCTTTTTGGACTATATTGTAATAAAACTAGAAATCAGTAGCACAAGAAAAACTAGAAAATTCACAAATATGTGGAAATTAAACAATACCCTCTTGAATAATCAGTAGATCAAAGATGAAATCACAAGGGAAATTAGAAAATACATTGAAAAATGAATATAAAAACACAACATAGCACAACACATAGGATGCAGCAAAAGCAGTAATAAGAGGGAAGTTTATAGCAGTAAACATCCATATTAAGAAAATCTCCAATCAACAACCTAACTTTATACTTAAAGGGACTAGAAAAGGAAGAACAAGCTAAACCCAAGGTTAGCAGAGGGAAGGGAGGAATAAAAATTAGAGCCCAAATAAATGAAATCGATAATAGAAAAACAATAAAAAAAAAAGACAATGAAACTAAGAGTTGGTTTCTTAATAAGATCAACAAAATCAACAGTTCTGTACTTAGCTAGACTAAGAAGAAAATAAAGACTCAAGTAGCAAAAATCAGAAATGAGAGAGGAAGCATTACAACTGATGCCACAGAAACGTAAAGTATCATAATAGAGTACTATGAACAATTATACACCAACAAATGATATAATCTTGAAGAAATGCATACATTTCTAGAAACGTACAATCTATCAAGACCAGATTATGAAGAAATAAAATATCTGAGTGGACATATACTGGTAAGGAGATTGAATCAGCAAAGAAAAGCCTCCTGACAAAGAAAAGCCCAGGACCAGATGGCTTCACTGGAGAATGCTTCTAAACAATTGAATAAGAATTAACACCAGTCCTTCTCAAACTCTTCCAGAAAACTGTAGAGGAGGAAATGCTTGCAAACTCATCCTATGAGGTCAACATTACTCTAATACCAAAACTAGGATATGCAAAAATTCTCAACAAAATTTTAGCAAACTGAATTCAACACCACATTAAAAGAGTTGTGCATTATGACCAAGTGGAATTTATTCCTAAAATGCAAGTATCATCCAACATACAAAAATCAAGGTAATACTGATATGTTAACAGAATGAAGGAAAA
>NW_012104009.1:2099228-2105572 GCF_000951045.1 Mandrillus leucophaeus
GCATTCTGATATTTTACGTGATAGGACAAATTTGCCTTAGGTAAACCTTTATAAACAGGCATGATCTTCTGAAAACTGCTCGAACGTTTTAAAAGGAAGAGCAAGAGCAAAGACACTTGAAGAGTCATAACTGGTTATCTTTTGTTAACAGTTTAAAAAAGGTAGCACTTTCTGTGTCTCATAGGGTGAATGCCTTCATCCATTGGAACCTGAACCATGAGTATTCCTTCTGAGACTTTCATCAAACTAAGTCTGCATGAAGGCAGAGTTCTGTGGTAACTGATGCTGTGGTAACTGATTCTGTGGTAACTATGATGCTGGAACCTCATAACAGCATTTACATTTTGTGTTAAAATGCACCCAACAGGAAAAAGGATTCAGTTATTTTCAAGCTTACAAATCCCAAATGTGCTGAATAGACATTTCCTTTAAAAAATAAATATACAAAATGGATTTGTGTGACTTGAAGTTTAAAAGAAATGTTCTTGCATGCTATAGTTAAGAAATGTAACAATATCACATTCTCAAGTTTCCATATTTTTAAAGTAGACTGTCATAGTTTGGCTCAGCTACTAAATTAAATTATTGCTGGCTTGAACATTCCTGCTGGTTACACTATAATCTTTACCTCCCTTGGAAAATATGTCCTATTATGAGTGTTTATTTCAGACTACTTGGCTTGAAACACCTCTGTTTAGCAGTGAACTATGGATAAATATGTGTGATCTGTGTTATGTATGTAGAAAGGAAAGAAATAGAAAAAAGTTTTGCATTGTGTGTTACAAATGCACACTAACAGGAATACACATATACATACATATATGCAACTAGAACCATCTTTATCAATGATCAAGAGAATATAACTATACTGAATTAATAGACATACATACATATATACATACGTGTTTATCCATCAATATGTTATTACGGGTTGAATTGTGTCTCCCTTTCCCCCAACATCAGATGTTGACATTTTTACCCCTGGGAGATCAGAATGTGACCTCATTTGGAGATAGGGTTTTTGCAGAGGTAATCAAGTTAAAGCGAGATCATTAGGTTGGGTCCTAATCTAATATGACTGGTATTCTTATTAAAAAGGGAAACTTTGGATACAGAGATATGCATAGAGGGAAGACAGTGTGAAGAGACACAGAGAAAAGACAACTGTCTACAAGCCAATGAGAGAGACACGAATCTGATCTTTCTCTCATACCCCCCAAAAGGAACCAACCCTGTCAACACCTTGCTTTTGTATTTACTAATTCCAGAATTGTGAGACAATAAATTTCTATTGTTTAAGCCACCTAGTTGG
Organism: Mandrillus leucophaeus; assembly: GCF_000951045.1. Classification (NCBI taxonomy): domain Eukaryota; kingdom Metazoa; phylum Chordata; class Mammalia; order Primates; family Cercopithecidae; genus Mandrillus; species Mandrillus leucophaeus. The sequence goes on from NW_012104009.1 coordinate 2,100,541, forward strand.
TGGTACTTCATTACAGCAGCACTAGCAAACTAATACAAGATATTTCTCTGTTATGCTAGAAATCAGGATATACTCATTTGTATAGGATACATGATTTACATGCTAAAGCATGATTTACATGCTTTAACTTTTCATAGTATCTCCTAAGCACTCTTAAGAAACTAGTTTCCCTAAAAATAAAAAGAAAAAAAAAAGAAATTAGTTTCTCAGTTTTGCAAATTGAGAAATTAAGGTTGACCATGATCATGAAGCAATTAGATTTGGAAAGTGGATCCTACTTTGCATAAATAATAATCAGACTTTTTCTTTTATTCAGGAGTCTGTGAGTTCGTGCAATTTGTATTGGTAGTACCAGAGTTTACCAGAGGCCTAGTAGATTGGAAAGTCAGAATCAGAAACAAGCAAATCTACCCTCATCCAGCACCAGAATAAAAAGTTCTCAAAATTGCGCACATGGGAATGAAAATTTCACCACATTAGAAACAGATGCCATCAAATAACTGATTTTTCCATTGCCCCAACGTGTAAGTGCCCTTTTATTGTGCTCATTTTGTCATCAGTAGAAGGCACGCTTGAGTTCAGTACTTGGAAGAGTGGGAGGCTGCAGTATTCCTTGGGCCCTATCCCTCTACGTTTCATGGTATGCCAGGGATGTCTCTGTTTACTACCTCCAACCAATGCAAGAATATACCTGAACAACCCGAACTCCTGATTGGGGCTAATTGGAGTTTGTGATAGAGAAGAACACTATTTTACAGTGTTGGATATTTTTGTTGCTGCTCTGGAGGTTGGGAGAGATTAATCTTTGTCTGGAGATAGGATTTAGCAGAATATATGTTTTTATATCTTGTTTTATCTTTTACGTCTCTATCCTATTCTTTCCTGAACCCGAATTTAGCAATGAATGCTGTTTTGGCATTTTTAGTGTGGCTGTTCATTATTACCTGGATAATTCAGAGTACTTCTAGGTCATGACATAAAAATCCTATTATTTGTATTAGCTTACAGATATTGTTGGTCTGTCTCCAATGTTACTGTTTTTCAAATTCCAGAAGTAACAGGATGGAAGGTTGCAGAGCTCTAAGTAATAAGTGAAGTGTCCTGGGATACTGAACACAGGGAGTGGTGGGGATTGAGGCAAACTAGACAGATAACTATTCCTGGTTTAAAGGTGCCGCCTCTGTTCTATTACATCTTGTTGTTGTCCTGTGAAAATGCAGGCCTGATGTGGCCAAATCTTCCTGTTTTTCAAACCAAGAGGTAGAAATTTGAATTTTTACAAGCAGTCTCCCAATTTTTATTGTGACAAGTTCAGATTATGAAAAATCTTTATGGGCCCAATAAAATACCACCTGTTTTCAGCCTCTGGTGTAGAATATATGAAGCCAGCTTGTTCTTCCAGGTAACAGGTTGTGCTTACAGGTCACCTCTACTGAGGCATCGTTGGTGAAGTCCTGTAAGACTCAGCTCTGGGACCCTCTGTACTGAATGGCTCTCATAGTTGCAGGAAAAACTCAGGGCCAAATGACATCCACAGCTGACCACAGTTTTACCTAATTAAGTAAAAAAACCTTTTTTTTTTTTTAAAGTAATTTACTTTGTTACCCTGTTACCAGTACTTTCAAATACTTAAGAAAAAAATCAATATTAAAGTATCAGTTTCGCAATCCAGAGGTTACTTGTACTTTTTCAAAAAAATTTAAAAATTAGAAAAAAGATAACATACTGGCCTCTTGCCTTTTAAATATTTAAGGAATGAATCAGGCTTTCAGATGTGCTTAAATTGGTACCTAGAGACCTAATGGAGGTTTCTTATTTTCTTCACTGGTAAGAATTTGTCATTCCTTCCAGTAGATATTTTTAAGTAACCTTTTTATTTTAGAGCAGTTTTAGAGATAAAGTTATGAATATAGTATAGAGAGTTCCCCTATACCCCAACCCAGTTTCCCCTTATTGTTAACATTTTATGTTAATTAGTGAGCCAGTAATGGTGCATTGTTATGATCTAAAGTCCATACTTTATTCAGATTTCCTTAGTGTTTATCTGCTGTTCTTTTTCTATTCCAGGACTCTATCTAGAATATCACATTGCATTAGTTGTCATGTCTCCCTTGGCTTCTCTTGGCTGTGACAGTTTCTCAGACTTCTCTTGTTTTTGACGATTTTGACTGTTTTGAGGAGTGTTCCATAAAACATCCCTTAGTTGGGATCTGTCTGATGTTTTTTCTCATGATTATATATTTTCGTGGAGGGAGTCTAAAGAGGTAAAGTACCATTCTCCTCATATTAAGGGTGCACACTGTTGTGTCAGTATCATGTTTTACTGTTGATGTGAATCTTGATCACCTGGCTGAGGTGGTGTTCATCAGGTTTCTCCATTGTAATGGTACTGAAGGCACTGTGTGCAGCCCATGTGTGAGTAAGAGTCATGCTGTACCTCTGTGAGAGGAGAGTGTCTATATCAGCTATTCAGAATTCTTCTGCATAAGAGATTGGTCTCTTCTCTGTGTATGCATGCATGCATGCGTATATGTATGTCAGTATGGATGTTTACTTTATTCTTTGGATTATAATCTAATACTTATTTATTTCATTGCTCAGACTGTTCCAGCTTTGGCCATGGAAGCTCTTTCAGTTGGCTACTGTGTCCCTTTCATATACCCCCACTGTTGCATTGTTGTTGTTTTTGAGTACTTTCTTAATTTCTGGCACTACAAAATGCTCATGCACATTTTGTATATTCCCTGCTCCAGTCCTAGAATCCATGATTTTTCCAAGGAGCCCTAGTTGCTTTTATTGGAGGCTATTACTAGGAACCAAGATCTGCTATGCTTATTGTTACTGGGATGTGTTGCTTCTAGGCTCTTTCAGCGGACAGAGCAAGAAAATATGTCGTGTATAATAACCATGTGTGTTCACATATTTATAAATATTTGTATTTGTATCTATATTAAGCCAAATATGTGTTCATGCTGATGACTCAGCTCTTAATCTGTTACCACATGGCTCTTTGGAGTTTTCTCTCGTTGCTTCTCTGTAAACTCTCACTCTAACATGAGAGATCTGGCTTCCAAGAGCCATGATCCATTGGCGTTGTTCAACCCCAGTATACAGGATAATAGTGATTTTAGAAATAGGGAGGTTCTAAGATGGCCGAATAGGAACAGCCCCAGTCTATAGCTCCCAGTGTGAGCGACACAGAAGACGGGTGATTTCTGCATTTCCAACTGAGGTACAGGGTTCATCTCACTGGGGCTTCTCAGACAGTGGGTGCAGCCCACTGGAGCATGAGCCAAAGCAGGGCAGGGTATCACTTCACGTGGGAAGTGCAAGGGGTCATGGAATTCCCTTTCCTAGCCAAGGGGCGCTGTGACAGACGGTACCTGGAAAATCAGGACACTCCCACTCTTAATACTGCGCTTTTCCAATGGTCTTAGAAAATGGAACACCAGCAGGTTATATCCCACGCCTGGCTTGGAGGGGCCCACGCCTACAGAGCCTGGCTCACTGATAGTACAGCAGTCTGAGATCAAACTGCGAGGTGGCAGCAAGGCTGGGGGAGGGGCATCTGCCACTGCTGAGGCTTGAGTAGGTAAAACAAAGTGGCCAGGAAGCTCGAACTGGGTGGAGCCCACTGTAGCTCAAGGAGGCCTGCCTGTCTCTGTAGACTCCACCTCTGGGGGCAGGGAATATCTGAACAAAAGGCAGCAGAAACTTCTGCAGACTTAAACGTCCCTGTCTGACAGCTTTCAAGAGAGTAGTGGTTCTCCCAGCATAGAGTTTGAGATCTGAGAATGGACACACTGCCTCCTCAAGTGGGTCCTTGACCCCCGAGTACCTAACTGGGAGGCACTTCCCAGTAGGGGCTGACTGACACCTCATATAGCCAGGTGCCCCTCTGAGACTAAGCTTCCAGAGGAAAGATCAGGAAGCAGCATCTGCTGTTCTGCAATATTTGCTGTTCTGCAGTCTCTGCTGGTGGTACCCAGGCGAACAGGGTCTGGAGTGGACCTCCAGCAAACTCCAACAGGCCTGCAGCTGAGGGTCCTGACTGTTAGAAGGAAAACTAACAGAAAGGACATCCACATGAAAACCCCTTCTGTACGTCACCATCATCAAAGACCAAAGGTAGATAAAACCACAAAGATGGGGAGAAACCAGAGCAAAAAGCTGAAAATTCTAAAAATCAGAGCACCTCCTCTTCTTCAAAGGAATGCAGCTCCTCGCTAGCAACGAACAAAGCTGGACGGAGAATGACTTTGATGAGTTGAGAGAAGAAGGCTTCAGATGATTGGTAATAACAAGCTTTTCTGAGCTAAAGGAGGACATTGGAACACATCGCAGAGAAGCTAAAAACCTTGGAAAAAGATCAGACGAATGGCTAACTAGAATTAACAGTGTAGAGAAGACCTTAAATGACCTGATGGAGCTGAAAACCATGGCACGAGAACTATGTGACACATGCCCAAACTTCAGTAGCTGATTCGATCAACTGGAAAAAGGATATCAGTGATTGAAAATCAAATGAATGAAATGAAGCAATCCAGCCAAACTAAGCTTCATAAGTGAAGGAGAAATAAAATCCTTTACAGACAGACAAATGCTGAGAGATTTTGTCACCACCCGGCCTACCTTACAAGAGTTCCTGAAGGAAGCACTGAACATGGAAAGGAACAACTGGTACCAGCCACTGCAAAAACATGCCAAATTGTAGACCATTGATGCTAAGAAACTGCATCAACTAATGGGCAGAATAACCAGCTAACATAATGACAGGGTCAGGTTCACACATAAAAATATTAACCTTAAATGTAAATGGGCTAAATGCCCCAATTAAAAGACACAGAATAGTAAACTGGATAAAGAGTCAAGACTCATCAGTGTGCTGTATTCATGAGACCCATCTCATGTTCAGAGACACACATAGGCTCAAAATAAAGGGATGGAGGAAGATCTACCAAGCAAATGGAAAACAAAAAAAAAGCAGGGGTTGCAATCCTAGTCTCTGATAAAACAGACTTTAAACCAACAA
>NW_012104009.1:2106357-2107072 GCF_000951045.1 Mandrillus leucophaeus
TAGAGAAGCAAGAGCAAACACATTCAAAAGCTAGCAGAAGGCAAGAAATAACTAAGATCAGAGCAGAACTGAAGGAGATAGAAACACAAAAAACCGTTCAAAAAAATCAGTGAATCCAGGAGGTGTTTTCTTTGAAAAGATCAACAAAATTGATAGAGTTCTGGCAAGACTAATAAAGAAGAAAAGAGAGAAAAATCAAATAGATGCAAATAAAAATGATAAAGGGGATATCACCACCCATCCCGCAGAAATACAAACTACCATCAGAGAATACTATAAATACCTCTATGCAAATAACCTACAAAATCTAGAAGAAATGGATAAATTCTTGGACACATACACTCTCCCAAGACTAAACCAGGAAGAAGTTGAATCCCTGAGTAGACCAATAATAGGCTCTGAAATTGAGGCAATAATTAATAGCCTACCAATCAGAAAAAGTCCAGAACCAGATGGATTCACAGCCGAATTCTACCAGAGGTACGAGGAGGAGCTAGTACCATTCCTTCTGAAACTATTCCAATCAATAGAAAAAGAGGATATCCTCCCTAACTCATTTTATGAGGCCAGTATCATCCTGATACCAAAGGCTGGCAGAGACACAACAAAAAAAGAGAATTTTAGACCAATATTCCTGATGAACATCCATGCAGAAATCCTCAATAGAATATTGGCAAACCGAATCCAGCAGCACATCAAAAAGCTTATCCACCAC
>NW_012104009.1:2109577-2117624 GCF_000951045.1 Mandrillus leucophaeus
ACTGGATTAAGAAAATGTGGCACATATATACCATGGGATACTATGCAGCCATAAAAAAGGATGAGTTCATATCCTTTGTAGGACATGGATGAAGCTGGAAACCATCATTCTGAGCAAACTATCGCAAGGACAGAAAACCAAACACCACATGTTCTCACTCATAGGTGGGAACTGAACAGTGAGAACACTTGGACACAGGGTGGGGACCATCACACACCAGGGCCTGTTGTGGGGTTGCGGTAGAGGGGTGGGATAGCATTAGGAGATATACCTAATGTATATGAAGAGTTAATGGGTACAGTTCACCAACATGGCCCATGTATACATATGTAACAAATCTGCACGTTGTACACATGTACCCTAGAACTTATAGTATAATTAAGAAAAAACTTAGGGAACAAAAATAGTAATTTTAGAATTCCTAACTGAAGACCCTATGAGAAATAATTTCATCCACAGAGCTTATATGCAGTGCCTTTTGCCTTTAGTCTTACCTACTCCACCTATTTGTAAGGATACTCAGGTCAGCATCTTTCCGATTCCATCAGTGAGTGTATTTTATACTTTTGCTAGATTCTTTCACCACAGCCTGCATTCCATCTTGTATTTGCCAACCTCTGAAATGATTTTTTACAGTTTATATATATTAAGGTTAGCTCTGTATTTTGTGTTTTGAAATTTACAATGCCATGTATCCCCCATTAGAATTTCAAACAGAATACTTTCATATCCTAAAAATCCAATGTGCTATATTTATTCAACCCTCACCCCTTCTCAAACCCCGGCAATGATTGACTTATTTACTGTTACTGTAGTTTTGCCTTTTTCAGAATGTCATACAAACATCATATGGTATATAGCCTTTTTCCTTGGCTCAACATCTATTTATATGTATGCATGTAAGAGTCATCTCTGTTGTCGTTTTTTGGGGGAGGGGATGGGACAGGGTCATGCTTTGTCACGTAGGCCCTTGTTTTTGTTTTAGTTTACTTTGGGGGGTGCGTGTGTCAGGGTCTGCCTCTGTCACCCAGGTTGGAGTGCAGTGGTGCGGTCATGCCTCACTGCAGCCTCAACTTCCTGGGCTCAGGTGATTTTCCCACTTCAGCCTTCTGAGTAGCTGGGACCACAGGCACGTGCTACCACACCTGGCCAACTTTTATATTTTTTGCGGAGACAGGGTTTTGCCATGTTACTCAGGCTGGTCTCAAACTCCTTGGCTCAAGCAGTCTGCCCATCTTGGCCTCCCAAAGTCCTGGGACCATAGGTGTGAGCCACTGACCTCAGGCATTTTTTTTTTTCTTTCTATGAATAGTATTCTATTATATGGATGACAACAATTCGTTTATACACTCACCTATTGAGATTGCATCCAGCTCTTGACCAGTATAAGAAAGACTTCTATAAACATTCTCATGCAGGTGTTTATGTTGACATAAAATTTCAAATGAATTGAGTAGATATTTAGGAGCACGATTGCTATATTACATCATAGAGACTGTGTTTAGCTTCTTAAGACACTGCCAAACCGTATTCCAGAGTTTGGAATGGTATACAGCTTCTGCATTCACTGCAACAATGAATTGAGAGTTCCTGTTTCTCTGCATCCTAGTCAACATTTGGTCTTGTCAGTTTTAAAAATTTTAGCCATTTTAATATATGTCTAGTAGTATGTCATTTTAATTTGTATTTCCTTAATGACATAATGATGTTGAGCATCTTTTCATATGCTTATTTGTCATCTATATATCTTCTTTGGTTAGGAGTCTGTTCAGATTTTTTTTTTTTTGGGCGCCTTTTTTTTTTTTTTTTTATTTTTGGAATTTTTTTTTTTTTTTTTTTTTGAGATTGTCCAGGCTGGAGTGCAATGGCGTGATCTTGGCTCACTGCAACCTCTGTCTCCAGGGTTCAAGCGATTCTCCTGTCTCAGCCTCCTGAGTAGCTGGGATTACAGACGTGCATCACTGTACCCAGCTAATTTTTTTGTATTTTTAGTAGAGATGGATTTTTACCATGTTGGCTAGGCTGGTCTTGAACTCCTGACCCCATGTTATCGACCTGCCTCAGCCTCCCAACGTGCTGGGATTACACCGTGCCCAGCTCAGTTTTAAGAATTCTTTGTGGCTGGGCGCGGTGGCTCATGCCTGTAATCCCAGCACGTTGGGAGGTGAAGGCAGGTGGATCACGAGATTAGAAGTTCAAGACCAGCCTGGCCAAGATGGTGAAACCCCATCTCTACTAAAAATACAAATAATTAGCTGGGCGTGGTGGCACGTTCCTGTAATCCCAGCTGAGGCTAAGGCAGAGAATTGCTTAAACCTGGAGGGGTGGAGGTTGCAGTGAGCTAAGACGTGCCACTGCACTCCAGCCTGGGCAACAGAGCAAGACTCCGTCTCAAAAAAAAAGAATTCTTTGTATATTTTATTTAGTTTCAACACAGGGTGTTGCTCTGTCACCTTGACTGGGGTGCAGTGGCATGATCATGGCTCAAAGCAGCCTCAAAATCCTGGGCTCAAGTAATCCTTCACCTCAGCCTCCCGAGTAGCTGGGACTACAGGCAGTACCACCATACCCTACTAATTTTTTATTTAAAACTTTTTTTTGTAGAGGTGGGGTTTTGCTATGTTGACCAGGCTGGTCTCAAACTTCTGACCTCAAGCAGTCCTTCCACCTCAGTCTCCTAAAGTGCTAGGGCTACAGGCATGAGTCTCCATGCCCCGCTTTATATTTTATATACAACTTCTTTATCAGTTGTGTTTTCTAAGTATTTTCTCCCAATCTTTGGTTTGTCTTTTCGTTCTCTTAATAGTGTCTTTCACAGAGTAGAGTTTTAAATTTTATTGTCTAATTTATCTATCTTCTTTCATAAATAATGTTTTGGTGTTGTATCTAAAAACTCATCACTAAACCCAAGGTCGTGTAGATTTTCTCCTGTGTCTTCATCTAGAAATTTTATTGTTTTGCATTTTACACCTAGGTTTGTGATTCATTTTGCATTAATTGTTCGTAAAATACAAGGTCCAAGTCTAGGTTCATTTAATTTTCTTTTTGGTGTATGAATATCCAATTATTCTAGCATCATTTGTTGAAAAGACTATGCTTTTTTCATTGAATTGCCTTTGTGCTTTTTAATACATCAGCTGACTGCATTGTGTGGGTTGATTTCTGGGGTCTCTGCCCTGTTGCATTGACCAGTGCATCTATTCTTTTTGCCAATTCTACAGTTTGGATGGAGTTTGATTTTAATTGGTATTAATTTTTATTTGGGGTTTGAGAAAGAGGTCCTCATTCAATTTTATGACAGTGCTTGTGTATTTGAGTGTTTTTAAGATATTAGACATTTTATCTCTTTAATCTTGTCATCAGCTTTTAACATTCCACATCCTGTTTGTTTTAAAGTAACATTGAGAATGCATATCTCTGGTCTTTCGTCACATCTCAGTACTAGTAAATACAGTCTCTTTCTGACATATGATATACTTGTTTGCTTTTTATCTGTTCCCCAGATCCTTCACTATTTCATAAAAGTTCACAAAAACAGGGCTTTTAAAATTTGTTTTTCACTACTCTATCCCCTTCACCTAGGACATGCCTGGCATCTGGTAAGATCTCAATGAAGTAATGTAAACTAGATTAATGAAATATGAGGTCTCACATTTATAATATCTTTGAACAATGGGGTTTGTACAAAGGTGAATTTGCTAAATGGCTGAACTTTATACCTTTAAGCTGCAGAACGTTTATTATTTATTTTTCAATTGACTAATAAAATTTGATATATTTATGGTATATACAACATGATGTTTTGATATATGTAAATATTGTGGAATAGCTCAAGCGAGTTAATTAAGATATCCTTACCTCACATACTTAATTTGTGTGTGTGTGGTGAACACATTTAAAATCTACTTTCTTCTCAGCAGTTTTCAAGTATACACTACATTGTTATTAACTGTAGTCACAATGTGTACTGGAGATCTCTTGAACTTACTTTTCTTGTCTGTATGAAATTTTGTATCCTTTGACCAACATCTTCCTAATTCCACACCTCTCCTTCCCACCCAGCCCCTGGTAACCATCATTCTACTATTTGTTTCTATGAGTTTGACTTTTTTAGATTTTGCATGTAAGTGAGATCATGCATAATTTCTCTTTCTCTGACCTTAGGACTTTTATAATTGCACAAATCTGTAGCTGATATTTTTAAACCGTAATTACATTTTATTCTTATTTTATTTATTTATTTATTTTTTGAGATGGAGTCTTGCACTGTCACCCAGGCTGGAGTGCAGTGGCGCGATCTTGACTCACTGCAAGCTTCGCCTCCTGGGTTCAGGCCATTCTCCTGCCTTAGCCTCCCGAGTAGCTGGGACTACAGGTGCCCACCACCACACCTGGCTAGTTTTTTGTACTTTTAGAAGAGATGGGGTTTCACCGTATTAGCCAGGATGGTTTTGACCTCCTGACCTCGTGATCTACCCGCCTTGGCCTCCCAAAGTGCTGGGATTACAGGTTATTCTTATTTCTTAAACACACTGTAGTGAACTTATTTGTTTGTGCTATCTCATATAGTATTTTGACCAGAAATAAGGAAATTGAGTGAAAATCCTGTCTCTGAAACTAGCCAAGTGATCTTAGAAAGTTACAATTTCTCTAGGTCTCAGTTGAACACTAGATTGGTGGTGAGATCTCTTCAGATCTCAACAGTCTCTAAAATTCTGATGATATTGACCTCATTCCTCGTGATGTTTTTTAAACAGGGCTTTCCTCACAATGATATTAAAGTATGTAGAACATTCCATGTAGGAATGGGCTTTCAGATAGATATATAATATCTTAGTTATTATTTTAAAGAAATTTTTATTCATCTGCCTTTGTTGCTAAGTGTTCCTGTGTCTGTTTTTTCTACAGAATTGTAGTTTTATTCTTTTGTCTTTCCCATTAAATTGACCCCCATAGGGCTTGTTCATCTCTATAATCTGTTAGTAGACTCTCTCAATAAATGTATGACAGACGTAGTGGTGGAGAGAAGACAGACCTCCCAGAGATGTCCGTATTCAAATCTCTGGAACTTCTGACTATGTTACCATGGCAAGGGGAATTAGGTTGCAGATGGCTTTAAGGTTACCAAGCAGCTGACCTTAAACAGGATATCCTGGGTTATCCAGGTGGGCCTAATGCAATCACAATGGCAATAAGTGAAAGAGGGAGGCAAAGGAGTTAGAGTCAGAGGAATTCAGTGTGAGAACATTTTGATTGGAATTGTTGGGATTCAAGATGGAAGGAAGCTGCAAGGAATATCGGCAGCCTCTAGAAGCTCAGAAAGTCAAGGAGACAAATTATCCTCTAGAGTTTCCAGTAGGATTGCAGTCCATCAACACCTGGATTTTAACCCAGTGAGATCCATTTTGGACTTCTGACCTCTAAAACTATAAGACAATAAATTTGTGCTGTTTTAAGCTGTTAAGTTTGTATTATTTTGTTATAGCAGCAATAGGAAAGGAATACAGACGTTTAGTGCAAGGAGCACCATGAAATGTTTATAAAATATATAAAGACAAATTTTTTTGGGGGGGCTAGACCCCCCTTTTTTAGCTTTTTCTTTAATGAACATCAAGCAGATTTTAATGTTCATTTTGTGGGCTACCACTTCTTTGTCATTTTCAAGGGTAGCTTTTTGGAACTTTTGTCAATAGAGTACAAAAATTTTAAAAAGATCAGTCTACTGGGTCTGGATGGGAAAGAGTTCATGTGTAAAAGAGTTTTAACTTCTTGGTTACCTACAGTGTTTGAGGGGAATGGTGACTTATAGAACTAAAAACATTGAATAACTTATGTTTCAATTTATACTGTTTGGATCATGTAGAACAAGAATTTTATTTAATGTTTTTATTATGTTTATTTAAATATTAAAAATGAATTACATTTTCTCAAGGTTATTTAAAATGAACTGATGCTTTATTGGGTGATAGGTGGAAGGCAGGAATTGATTGAATTCATACCTGTTAATCCCATATTAAATTCTTAAGGATTTAGGAAGATCTGTAGTGGTTGTACTAATTCTGCAGTTAAGGAAAGCTGAGGGTCAGAGAAGACAACTTTAAGTGATGAGCTCAAATTAGCTTATCTGTTTTATTGTTGAACTGTGAGCAGAACTTAGTTTCTGAACTTTAAATCCGGTTTTCTTTTCCTGTCTGGTAAGACAAAAATGGGAGAATTTTGGAGATGTTTTTCATATTTTTGCTTGAACTACCTTTACTTTCAGTGCAAACTTCTGAAATTTGATGTAATGTACTTGTTTATTCCTTTTGTAACAACCTCATAGATGTCAGGTTTTTATTTTACAGCTGAAGAGAATGGAGGCTGTTGGACAATATTTTTCTTTTTTTTTTTTTTTTTTTTTTTTTTTTTTTTTAGGTGACTGACCCTAGGATGTAAGCAGCAATACTAAATGTTGCAACTTGTGGTCCTATATATTGTAACCTGTTGGAAGTAGGGTAATCGGTAGTACTGGTGGGAATCTTAAAAACATCAATATAAATAGGCAAAATTTCTTTTCGGATTATCAAGATCAAAAAAGAGAAGATAAGGTCTAGGTAATGAGGTTCTCTATGTGAAGTTAGTTAATTTTCAATGAGTGGATCAGCGTTCTCATCTCTTCTCACAATAATGATTAGCAGTTCTTTGCAAAGGAAGTTTCAGTGAGTGCTTAAAAAATATGGGTCACTGAGGTCTCTCATGCGAAACTAAGTGTTGGCCTGGCATCTCTGGAACTCAAATGATGGCCAAGCAGGCTTGACTTCAGTGAAACAGGGTTTTAATGATTAAATGGAAATGGATGAAGTTGGTGAACAAATATAGTGACTTCAAAACCTTTAACTTTGATTAGTGGAGAATCAAATGAAATATTTCACCACTGTGCTATCACTAAGAATCAGTTCTGTGCATGGTATTGGTTCTCTAAACATGATGTTCTATACTAAGGACCTGAACTGTCATTCCCAGTTAGTGTTTGAATGGGAAGTAATGTTGAATTGTTTATTCTTAAAAAATGTTTTAAATTTCCTTAATTATGGTTATTTAGATAATCCATTAATTACAGAATGAGAAGCCTATTTGTAAGATTGTGGAATTTCTAGTTTTAGAGTGTTGGGGAATAGTTAATATTATGACAAATTATTAACTTAGGGTGATTGCAAAAGTTACGCCTCTTAGGTTGTGTTTAAAATGCTAGTTTCTTACTGTTGAATGTGAAACCTTGAATATGTCTAATTTTTATTGGCATGGGTGTATGCATACACATAGAGAAAGGTAAATTCTATTCATTTGCAGCTTCTCAGATATTCTGAAATTGCATTACTAGCTCTAAAAGAAACATAATAGGTCAATTTGGTCTTGCATTGAATCATTTTATGTAAGGAAAAATGTATGTTAAAAGTTATTGAATTTCTTGATGGGCCATAAATCCCCTTAGCATCAAAGTTTGCAGCTTGGTTAGGAGTATGAAGGAGAAAAGAACCTTGACCAAGAAATGTTACTTAGAAAATATTTGTATGGAGTTAAATTACCATAATTTCAATTCCTCTAATGCCAGATTTTGCCCTTAAAAGTGAAAAGCAATTTGATAGAACAGTTGATGCAGGCAGGCAGAAACCTTTTTTTTTTTTTTTTCAAATCACTCTTCAGATTGCTTATGAGTTTTTTTTTAACATCACTTACAATATTATAATTATGTAAATATTTGCTATGGAATCAAGTAGTGTACTTGGAGTGGTTAAGAAGAAAACAACCTTAAATTACTAAATATGCAGTTCAAAAGATAATGTCCCAGGCATCAAAGTCAAAAAGAGTATCAGTTTTTTCCTTTTGTCTGTTTCTTCTCAGTCATATTGAGAGGTGACAATGTGCTAGCAGTCCTCACTCTCAGCACCTCCTGGGCCTCCGGCCTCGGCGTCCACTCTGGTGGCGCTTGAGGAGCCCTTCAGCCCACCATGGTACCGTGGGAACCCCTCCCTGGGCTGCCTGAGGCTGGAGCCTCCTTCCTCTGCTT
>NW_012104009.1:2118414-2120479 GCF_000951045.1 Mandrillus leucophaeus
TCAGCACTCTGTGTCTAGCTCAGGGTTTGTGAATACACCAATTGGTACTCTGTATCTAGCTAACCTAGTGGAGACTTGGAGGACAGCACTGTGTGACTCTGTCTAGCTCAAGGATTGTAAACACACCAATCAGCACTCTGTCAAAAACGGACCAATGAGCTCTGTGTAAAATGGACCAATCAGCAGGATGTGGGTGGGGTCAGATAAAGGAATAAAAGCAGGCTGCCCGAGCCAGCCGGCGGCAACCCGCCCGGGTCGCCTTCTACGCTGTGGAAGGTTTGTTCTTTCGCTCTTTGCAGTAAATCTTGCTGCTGCCCATTCTTTGGGTCCACGCTGCCTTTATGAGCTGTAACACTCACCGTGAAGGCCTGCAGCTTCACTCCTGACAGCGAGACCATGAACCCACCGGAAGGAGGAGGCTCCAGACACATCTGAACGTCTGAACAAACTCTGGGCACACCTTCTTTAAGAACTGTAACAATCCCCGCGAGGGTCTGCGGCTTCATTCTTGAAGTCAGTGAGACCAAGAATCCACCAATTCCAGACACAATATGAGGCTTCCATTTAAAAAAATTTCTCGTATGTTTTTCTTGCATTACTGTTTTTTGTTGTAGTGTAACGTCTTTTTGAGTAGTTTCTTCATATGAGGTGTGTCGTTAGCAGAATAATGGCACCTAAAAGATGTCTACATTCTCATTCCAGAAATTTGTGAGTGTTACCTCGCGTTGTAAAAGGGACTTTGCAGATGTGATTAAGGATCTTGAGATGCAGGATTATCCTTGATATTTAATTTTTCTGTCTGAAGGATTTCCTTTAACATTTCTTACCCTTTAACATTCTCATTTTGCCTTTATATTCGAAATATGTTTTCATTGAGTAAATAATTCTAGGTTGACATTTTTTTTAAATTGCCTTTAAGATGGTCTACTCTCTTCTGGCTTGCATTGTTTCTGATGAGAACTTGGCCATAAACATTGTCTTTGTTGCCTTGTAAATAGTGTGTATTTTTTTTCTCTAGCTGTTTTAAAGATTGTTTTTAACATTGGTTTTAAGCAATTCAATGATATATGGCAGTGTTCTTTTTTTTCATGTGTTCAGTGGAGTTCATTGAGCTTCTTGGATTTATAGTTGTATTGTTTTCATTAGATTTGGAAAAATTTTAACCATTATTTATTCAAATATCCTTTCGGTTTGTCCTTCATTGGGAACACTAATTACACATATATTTGACTACTTGATGATGTCCCATAGCTTATTGATGTTCTATTCATTTTTTTCCAGTATTTTAAACATCACCATTTAACTTTAGATAATTTCTGTTGCTATGACTGTAAATCCACTGTTTTTTTCTCACATAGACTAATGTGCTATTGATACTTTCAATGCTTTTTTACACCGAAGATGTGGTTTTCATCTTTAGAAGTTTAGTTGGGATCTTTTGAATATTTTAACACTTTTCAAATTTTTCTCTAGCTTTTCAAATACATAATAACCTTTTTAAAATGTTCTTTTCTGTTAATTCTAACATGTGACAATTCTTTGTTGATTTCAGTTAATTGATTTTTCTTCTCATGGCCTGTATTTTCCTGTTTCTTTACATGTCTAGTAATTTTCGATTAGAGGCCAGACATTGTGATATTACGTTTTTGGTCCTGATATTTTTGTACTCTTGAGCTTGTTATGGGATACAGTTAAATCACTTGGAAAGGGTTTGACCCTTTTATGTCTGTCTTTCTGCTTTCTCAGATAGGAACAGAGCAGCATTTAGTTCAGGGCTAATTTTACCTACTACCGAGGCAAAATCCTTCTAAGTATTCTACCTGATATCCTGTTAATTATGAGCCTTTCTACTCTGACCATTGTAAACAGGAGGAGCTGTTCTAAAACTATGTGAGAGTTAGGATTATATCCTATAATCCTTTCATTTTGTTCTCTAGTTGTTTACTCACGTGCATGGGTTGATTAGTACTCAGCTGAACACTCAAGGAGTAAGCCTGAACATCTCCAGAGTTCTTTGTCCTTGCAGCTTTCACCTCTTTGCTATTCTGCCCTGCAAACTCTAGGC
>NW_012104009.1:2120529-2121345 GCF_000951045.1 Mandrillus leucophaeus
TCAGCTTCAGGGGATTTTGGGCTGACACAGTGGGGTTTTCTAAATATATAATCATGTCATCTGCAAACAGGGACAGTTTGACTTCCTCTTTTCCTAATTGAATAATCTTTATTTCTCTCTCTTTTCTGATTGCCCTGGCCAGAACTTCCAACACTATGTTGAATAGGAGTGGTGAGAGAGGGCATCCCTGTCCTGTGCCAGTTTTCAAAAGAAATGCTTCCACTTTTTGTCCATTCAGTATGATATTGACTGTGGGTTTGTCATAAATAGCTCTTATTATTTCGAGATACGTTCCATCAGTACCGAATTTATTGAGAGTTTTTAGCATGAAGGTCTGTTGAATTTTGTCAAAGGCGTTTTCTGCATGTATTGAGATAATCCTGCAGTTTTTGTCTTTGGTACTGTTTATATGATGGATTATGTTTATTAATTTGTGTATGTTGAACCAGCCTTGCATCCCAGGAATGAAGCCAACTTGATCGTGGTGAATAAACTTTGTGATGTGCTGCTGGATTCGGTTTGCCAGTATTTTATTCAGGATTTTTGCATCGATATTCATCAGGGATATTGTTATAAAATTCTCTTTTTCTGTTCTGTCTCTGCCAGGCTTTGGTATCAGGATGATGTTGGCCTCATAAAATGAGTTAAGGAGGATTCCCTTTTTCTACTGATTGGTATAGTTTCAGAAGGAATGGTACCAGCTCCTCCTCGTACCTCTGGTAGAATTTGGCTGTGAATCTGTCTGGTCCTGAACTTTTTTTGGTTGGTAGGCTATTAATTATTGCTGCAATTTCAGAACCTGTTACTGGTCTATTC
>NW_012104009.1:2121395-2123904 GCF_000951045.1 Mandrillus leucophaeus
TTTCAGTTAATTGATTTTTCTTCTCATGGCCTGTATTTTCCTGTTTCTTTACATGTCTAGTAATTTTCGATTAGAGGCCAGACATTGTGATATTACGTTTTTGGTCCTGATATTTTTGTACTCTTGAGCTTGTTATGGGATACAGTTAAATCACTTGGAAAGGGTTTGACCCTTTTATGTCTGTCTTTCTGCTTTCTCAGATAGGAACAGAGCAGCATTTAGTTCAGGGCTAATTTTACCTACTACCGAGGCAAAATCCTTCTAAGTATTCTACCTGATATCCTGTTAATTATGAGCCTTTCTACTCTGACCATTGTAAACAGGAGGAGCTGTTCTAAAACTATGTGAGAGTTAGGATTATATCCTATAATCCTTTCATTTTGTTCTCTAGTTGTTTACTCACGTGCATGGGTTGATTAGTACTCAGCTGAACACTCAAGGAGTAAGCCTGAACATCTCCAGAGTTCTTTGTCCTTGCAGCTTTCACCTCTTTGCTATTCTGCCCTGCAAACTCTAGGCATCTTGGTCTCTTTGGTTTCCAGGCCCAGTTCCTCTACTTAGAGAGACTACTAGGCTCCACCTTGCTTCATGCTCTTTGCATCACGATCTGGAAACACTCCTGGCAATAAGCTGGCTCAATTGTATGATTATTTTATTTGTTTCCTGCCAGGAATCAGCATGCTTTGTTGCTTGTTCAGTGGAAAGCTACTCTTAAATATGTTTTCCATTTTTGAGTTGTTTTCAAATGTGAGGGTAAATCAGGTCCCATTTTCTCTATCTTGGCTGGGAGAGTTTGTCTCTTGCCTATGAGATCTTAATCTTACCTCTAAGCAACATTCTTAGTGTCTTAGTCCACAGGTACTGCTATAACAAAAATTCCCTAGACTGAGTGGGCAGTTCATAAACAACAGAAATTTATTTCTCACAGTTCTGGAGGCTGGGAAGTCCAAGATCAAGGTGCTAACAGTATAGGTGTCTAGTGAGGACTGTTTCTCATAGATGATGCCTTCTAGTTGCATCCTCACATGATGGAAAGGGCAAGGCATTTCTCTGGGTTCTCTTTTATAGGGTCACTGATCACACCTATGAGGACTCTTTCCTTATACTTTTTAAATCACTTCCCAAAAATTCACCTAATACAATCACCTTGAGAGTATGTTTCAAAAATGAATTTTGAGGTGATACAAATATTCAAACCATAGCACTTAGGATTGCCTTTTGTGGTACTTGTTGCTGTTGCTAATTTCATGATGTGTTTTAATTAATAACCACCTTCCAAGACTTTTACTTTCATAATTGGGACCCAGAAAATAATGTGTTTATATATATTTAGGAGATTTATAATGACTTACCTGAAAGTCTATAAAATATGGCAGAAATCTCAGTGTTCAGTCATAATGCTGAGAAATACTAAAATTAAAGTTGTAAAGGATTTACAGAACTGAAAAATGGTAGCATACTTATTCACTTTTTGCATGCTAAATTTATTTCTAGGCATTGATTTTTTTTGTTAGGTATTGTAAATGAGATTGCTTACTTGAATTGTTTTTCAGCTCTTTCATTATTGCTTTATAGAAATGCTACCAAATTTTATATTTTCATTTTGTGTCCTACAACTTTATTAAATTCTTTTATCAGTTTTAGGAGTTGGTGGAGACTTTAGGTTTTTCTATATATAAGATTATATTGTCTGCAAACAGGAACAGTTTAATTACCTTGTTTCCAGTTTGGATGGTCTTTATTTCTTTCTGTTGCTTAATTGTTCTGGCTAAGCCTTCCAGTACTATGTTAGTACTATGTTGAAAGTGAGTGGCAAAAGTGGATATTCTTTTCTTGTTCCAATTCTTAGAGGAAAGGCTTTCACATTTCCCTTGTTTGGTATGACATTAGCTGTGGGGTTGTCATATATGGCCTTTATTGTGTTGAGGTACATTCCTTCTATGCCTAATTTGTTGAGAATTTTTATCATGAAGGGATGCCAAATTTTACCTAATGCTTTTCTGTGTTTATTAAAATAATCATTTAGGTTTTCTTCTTCATTTTGTGATGTATCATGTTTATTGATTTGCATGTATCCCTGGGATAAATCCCACCTGATAGTGTTGTATAATTTTTTGATGTGTTGTTGGATTCGGTTTGCTAGTGTTTTGTTGAGGATTTTTGCATCTGGGTTTATCAGGGGTTTTGACTTGTAGTATTCTTTCTTATTTTGCAGTGTCTTTGTCTGGCTTTGGTATTAGGGTAATGCTGGCCTCATAGAATGACTTAGGAAGAATTCCCTCCTTCTCAATGTTTTGGAGTGATTTGAGAAGAATAAATGTGAGTTTTTTTTATAGATTTGGTAGAATTTAGCAGGAAAGTCATCCATTCTTGAGCTTTTCTTTGTTAGGAGACTTTTTATTGTTGACTCAATCTCCTTACTCGTTATTGGTTTGTTTAAGTTTTCTATTTCTTCCTGGTTCAATCTTGGTAGGTTGTATGTGTCAAGGAATTTATTCATTTCCTCTAG
>NW_012104009.1:2127989-2130062 GCF_000951045.1 Mandrillus leucophaeus
GATTTTTCAGCTATCATATCTTTTCCATGACTTGGGATGTT
The DNA here is from genome assembly GCF_000951045.1 of Mandrillus leucophaeus. Classification (NCBI taxonomy): domain Eukaryota; kingdom Metazoa; phylum Chordata; class Mammalia; order Primates; family Cercopithecidae; genus Mandrillus; species Mandrillus leucophaeus. The sequence continues at coordinate 2,128,031 of NW_012104009.1, forward strand.
TTCAGCTGTTATTTCATTAAATATATTTTCAATGCCTTTTCCATCTCTTTGTTGAATTTCTATAATGCAAAAATATGTTCGCTTATTTGTGTTCTGTTGTCTTATTGGCTTTCTCCATTGGTTTTTTTTCTTCTTTCTTTTTATTTTGTTTGACTTGACTATTTCAAAAGACCCATGTTTATCTTCAGAAATTCATCCTAGAAAAATCAGCCTCTTCTGCTTGATCTAGTCTATTGTTGAAGCTCTTAATTTTGTTTTCATTCATTGAATTCTTTAGCTCAATATTTCTGTTTTGTTCTTTTTTATATCTACTTCTGTTGAATTTCTCATTTAGATTATGAATTGTTTTTGTTTTCATTGAATTTTTGGTCTGTATTCTCTTGTATCTTGCTGAGTTTTCTTAGGATCATCATTTTGAATTCCTTTTCAGGCATTTTATTAATTTCCTTTTTTTGGTGTCAGTTACTGGAGAATAGTTCTCCTTTGTAGGTGTCATATTCCTTGCTTTTTCACTTGTGGTCTTACGTTGATACCTGTGCATATGGTGGAATGGTCACTGCTTCTGATTTTATGTAGCTTTGGTAAGGATAATTTGTGTGTGTGTGTGTGTGTGTGTGTGTGTGTGTGTGTATGTGTCTTGTAGCGCTGGTTTGGTAGGGTGTTTTCATTTTAGTTTTGGATTGGAACAATATTGTCTTCATGTGCTTTCTTTGGCTGTATTCAGTCTCAGCTGTGTCTGCAAGTGCCTCAGTGGCCTGGGCTGTGGATGTTTCTGTAGGCAATGGCACAGGTTTTTTGGTGTGGGATCTCCCAGACAGGCTGACTCTCAGGTCCTTGGGAGCATGTATGGGCTCCTTTGGTTCTGAGAATAGTCTGCTCTCTGTGCTGGGCCACTGCTTCTTGGATTTTACTTAAATTCAAGGTTGCTGTATGGGCTTGCATGCCTGAGTCATTGCCATACCACTGGGTTCAGGTGACATCATTGTGCTGCAGCCTTCTCTGTAGGCATAGTGGGATAGTGAAGGGGCCACAGGGATATGGGAGTGCAGGGATATTAGCCCCCAGGGAAAGATATACTCTGGTAGTAGCTCCTCTTTCAATATGGCCCAGTGCCACAGCAGCCTGGGTCCTGGGGGTTGGGGGGAAACCCAGCATGAGTTTTCTCTCTGGAGCAATGTACCCATGTTAGCTTTAGGCAGCGCTCTATGCCCTGACTAAAGTGTACTCTGTTTAGTCCTCCATGAGGACTGTGGGGCTTTGCTATAGCAAGGATTGCAGGTATCCATGGTGGCAATGGAGGCTACCTCTTACCTTTTCTCCACAATGGAGAGTTCCTCTTGGTTCAAGCCAATCCTTGCTGGATGCTTTACTTCCTTCTCTGTGATGCTATCCTGAGTTTTTGTGTCCAGAGGCTTTTTGCCACTTCCTTGCTAACTTCCAGTGTTCTCTCTTAGTCATTCTACTCAAAGTGCAGTTACCTCTTTGTTGTTTTGGTTCTTTGTGGAAGAGGCTGGCACTGGGCACCTCCACTCAGCCACTGATGATGACATGTTCTCTGCTTTTGACTGCATGAACTTTGAAAATCAGAGACAAAGGGGTGTTTTAAAGTTTTCCTTTCATGTCTCTTAGCAACAGCAAATTTCTTTGGATTGCAATTTTATAAGTGATAAAAATTTTTAGCAATATGATGAGGTGATTGAAATTTCTTGATAAAAGTTGCCAGTTTTTTTAATGTTTGCCATGAAAAGTAGATTGCATATTTGAGTACTCAAACACATGTATTTAATTGCTAATAGTGTCCTATGTCACATTTTATTTTGTATGACTCTTTCTTTTGTTTTTCAAGTAGAAAAATAAAAGTCTTGTACTGTTTTGTGATAAATATGTGACCAAAGTTTAAGGAGAGTGAAAGATTGTAAAACACTGTATTTTAAGCTAATCTTAATTTAAAATATTTTTTGTTTTAACTTTATATTTTTGTTATAAATTTACATACAACATAGTAATTTTTAGTATTTTTTTGGTCAGTCTT
>NW_012104009.1:2130112-2131609 GCF_000951045.1 Mandrillus leucophaeus
TTTCACTGTGTTAGCCAGGATGGTCTCGATCTCCTGACCTGGTGATCTGCCCATCTCGGCCTCCCAAAGTGCTGGGATTATAGGCGTGAGCCACTGTACCCAGCCAGATTTGTTTTTCTTTTACCGACTTTGATAGAAGGAAAGATTTGCTTTTGCTTTTTGAATTCCTTGAGGTTGTTCATTTCAAATCTTTCCACTGTTTTGATGTAGGTGTTTATTGCTGTAAACTGTTTTCTTAGTTCAGCTTTTGCTGTATCCCATAGGTTTTGGTATGTTGTGTTTGTATTTTAGTTTAATAACTTTTTTGTTTCCTTCTTAATTTTTCTTCATAACCCTACTGGTGTTCAGGAACATATTTTCATTGCATTTATTTGTACAGTTTCCAAAGTTCTTATTTATTCCTAGCTTTATTCCATCGTGATATGATTTCAATTTTTAAAAATAGGTTGAGGCTTGTTTTGGGGTTTTTATCTGGTCTATCCTGGAGAATTCTCCATGTGCTGATAAGAATGCGTATACCATAGCTGTTGGATGAAATGTTCTGTAAATGTCTGTTAGGTCCATTTGGTCTGTGATGCAATTTGAGACTGATTTTTGTTGCTGTTGATTTTTCTATCTAGATGACTTGTTCAGTATTGAGAGTGGAGTGTTGAAGTCCCCAACTATTATTGTATTGGGGCCTGTCTCTCCCTTTGAATCTAATAATATTTACATCTATTAATTCATGTTTATGTATATGGGTTTTCCAGTGCTGGGTGCATATATTTACAATAATTATATTTTCTGGCTGAAGTGATGTCTTTATCATTATATAATGATTTTCTTCTTCTGTTTTTACAGTGTTTGACTTAAAATTCATTTTATCTAATTATAGCTACTCCTATTTGGTTTTGGTTTCTCTTTGTATAGAATATCTTTGTTCATCCCTTCATGTTCAGTCTATGTGTTCTTTGTAGGTGAAATGAGTTTCTTATATGCATATAACTTGGTCTTGTTTCTTTTTTTTTTAAAAAAACCTGTATTCAGCCACACTGTATCTTTTATTGGAGAATTGAAACCAGCCATATATATTCAGGATTATTATTGATAGGTGAGAGCTCACTCCTGTTATTTTGTTGTTTTCTGATTGTTTTGTGTATCATTTGTTCTTTTCCTCCTCTCTTATTGTTTGTCTTTGGTGGTTTTCTGTAGTGATAATGTTTGATTCCTTTTGCATCCTCCTGTGTATCTGCTCTGTCAGTTAATTTTATACTTTCATATGCTTTCATGATGTTAATTATTGTCCTTTTACTTCAAAATGTAAGACTCCCATAAACCTTTCTTATAAGGTTGCTCTAGTGGTGATGGATTTTTTTTTCTTTTTTAAGGGTTTTAAAACAAAATTATTATACTCTATGTTCTAGGGTACATGTACATAATGTGGGTTTGTTACATATGTATACACGTGCCATGTTGGTGTGCTGCACCCATTAACTCGTCATTTACATTAGGTATATC
>NW_012104009.1:2136054-2138523 GCF_000951045.1 Mandrillus leucophaeus
AAAACACTGTATTTTAAGCTAATCTTAATTTAAAATATTTTTTGTTTTAACTTTATATTTTTGTTATAAATTTACATACAACATAGTAATTTTTAGTATTTTTTTGGTCAGTCTTCTTTTTTCCTTTTCTCTTTGTTGACTGTTGAAAAAATTAAATGGTTTTGAAGGAAAGTCACCCAGTGCTTTGCTCTCATTTACTGTTTATTTTCCATGGCTATAAATCAAGTCCATAAATGAGAAAATGGTTTTGGCTTTCTCAGTGAGGCTTGAAGTGCTTGCTCATCATGGTGTCTGAACCAGTGGGGCTGTCCTTGGCTTTACAGGTGGCAGTCAGTTAATATTGATCATCTCAAATCATCAGCAGTATATCTGGCATTTTACAGATGAAGAACCCATTTTATGGATGAAGAACCTAATATTCAGTGAGATCACTGTAAGCTGCTCCTTGTCACTCAGTGAGCAAGAGGTTGATTTTTTTGAACTTCATGACAACTATGACATTATGCTGTTTTCTACCTTTTCCCCTTGGACATGGGTAGAGACAACTATTATCTGTTCAGTTGCCCCTTTTTCATTGTTATGGAGGTCAGTGTATCCTCATCCAGAGGAATCACTGGCCTTTCAATTATAGTCCCCAACTAGTCTGTTGGGATGTCCCACTGCTTTATATAAAGAGGCTGTGAAACCCATTTGATATGAATTTGTTAGATATGGTTATAAATGATTCTGGCTATTTGAGAAAAATCTACAAAATGGGACACTTTTAGGAATAATCTTTTTTTTAATTAATTTATTTTGGCAATAAGTTAAAAATATCAAATAATGTACTTTTAGCCATAGTTTTGTCCTTTTCATTTCATATAATATTGGTATTAAAGAGGAATGGGAAAGAAGGAATTACTCAAGAATATGACGTCCCTTCTTTTTAAATTATTTGATTTACATATTTACATTTTTTGCTTCAACTCATCTAGCCATCAGAAGTACTTTTATTGTAAGCCAAATCTTCCAACACTTTTCACACTCACGGATTCATCTGCTGGGTATCATGTGAATATTCTGACCGTTTATATCAGTGAAAAAATTTGTATGTTTGCAAATTGATACAGATGCATTTCATACTTAGAATTTTATTAGCTTTTATGCTTCATCTATGCTGTTTAAGCAGGTAGGCACATGTGAAAAACTGATATAAATTAGCCATTACATAATTATTTTGCATCTGTTATGTCCACGTGCCTAGGAACACAGTGTGAATAAGCCAGACCTAGACCCTCAACTCTATTTTTCTACTTGAAAGACAAAAGATTCCTTGCAATCAAGGAATTGCAGGAGCTTTTGGAATGTTGAACAGATGCTGAGCAGAGCCTCTTTTCATCCTGTCCTCAGGGGAGCTGGTCAGTCAAATCTGCCAAAATTCTCTGCCTCTGTGTAGCCTATTCGTTGGGGGTTTAGGAAAGAGGGCAATAATCCTCAGAGAGAGAGCAGACCATCCCTCATCCTTCACAGCAGCTGGATACTACCGTCTCCCCTTGCCCCCCACCCCTATGTATGCCCTGGGCGGACAGTACTAAATATAATGGAAAGCCAAAATACTTAACTGGAAACCCTTTGTCATATTAAGTAGATCTCTTTGCTTCAGGCTGTAAAACTGATTAGTGTTCTCAAAGTCCCTGTAAAGACTTTTCTAGCTTCTTTGATTGATCTATGAAGGAAGGGGTAGAAGACTGGTTGCAGAGTAAGGCTGGCCCAGTCCAGGGAAAATCTTTTTTGTTTTTTTTGAAAGGTCAATATTTTTTTTTAAAAATCCTTTATTTCCATAGGTTTTTGGGGAACAGGTGGTGTTTGGTTACTTGAATAAGTTCTTTAGTGGTGATTTCTGAAATGTTGGTACACCCATCACCCAAGCAGTGTACACTGTACCCAATTTCTAGTATTTTATCCCTCAGCCCCATCCCACCTTTTCCCCTGAGTCCCCATAGTCCATTGTATCATTCTTATGGCTTTGCATCCTCATTCGATGTTTGGTTTTCCATTCCTGAGTTACTTCATTTAGAATAATGATCTCCAATTTTATCCAGGTTGCTGCAAATGCCATTTTTTCATTCATTTTTATGGCTGAGTAGTATTCAAGTGTGTGTGTGTGTGTGTGTGTGTGTGTGTATACACATATATACATGTGTGTATACACATATACACGTGTGTATACATATGCGCATGTGTATACATATACACGCGCATATGTATACATGTATATATATTCAATTTTATATATACACACACATATATATACACACACATACATGTACACCATGATTTCTTTGTCCAGTCATTGATCGATGGGCATTTAGGCTGGTTTCATATTTTTGCAATTGTGAATTGTGCTACTATAAACATGCATGTGCAAGTATCTTTTTTGTATAATGACTTCTTTTTCCTATGGGTACATACCCAATAGTAGGATTACTG
>NW_012104009.1:2138573-2163675 GCF_000951045.1 Mandrillus leucophaeus
GTCTCCCCTTGCCCCCCACCCCTATGTATGCCCTGGGCGGACAGTACTAAATATAATGGAAAGCCAAAATACTTAACTGGAAACCCTTTGTCATATTAAGTAGATCTCTTTGCTTCAGGCTGTAAAACTGATTAGTGTTCTCAAAGTCCCTGTAAAGACTTTTCTAGCTTCTTTGATTGATCTATGAAGGAAGGGGTAGAAGACTGGTTGCAGAGTAAGGCTGGCCCAGTCCAGGGAAAATCTTTTTTGTTTTTTTTGAAAGGTCAATATTTTTTTTTAAAAATCCTTTATTTCCATAGGTTTTTGGGGAACAGGTGGTGTTTGGTTACTTGAATAAGTTCTTTAGTGGTGATTTCTGAAATGTTGGTACACCCATCACCCAAGCAGTGTACACTGTACCCAATTTCTAGTATTTTATCCCTCAGCCCCATCCCACCTTTTCCCCTGAGTCCCCATAGTCCATTGTATCATTCTTATGGCTTTGCATCCTCATTCGATGTTTGGTTTTCCATTCCTGAGTTACTTCATTTAGAATAATGATCTCCAATTTTATCCAGGTTGCTGCAAATGCCATTTTTTCATTCATTTTTATGGCTGAGTAGTATTCAAGTGTGTGTGTGTGTGTGTGTGTGTGTGTGTATACACATATATACATGTGTGTATACACATATACACGTGTGTATACATATGCGCATGTGTATACATATACACGCGCATATGTATACATGTATATATATTCAATTTTATATATACACACACATATATATACACACACATACATGTACACCATGATTTCTTTGTCCAGTCATTGATCGATGGGCATTTAGGCTGGTTTCATATTTTTGCAATTGTGAATTGTGCTACTATAAACATGCATGTGCAAGTATCTTTTTTGTATAATGACTTCTTTTTCCTATGGGTACATACCCAATAGTAGGATTACTGGATCAAATGGTAGTTCTATTTTAGATCTTTAAGGAAACCACACTGTTTTCCATAGTGGTTGTGCTAGTTTACATTCCCATCAGCAGTGTAAAAGTGTTCTCTTTTCACCGTATCCCCATCATCATCTATTTTTTTAAAATTTTTTTGGCTGTGGCCATTTTTGCAGGATTAAGGTGTTATCACATCATGGTTTTGATTTGCATTTCCCTGATCATTAGCAATGCTGACCATTTTTTCATATGTTTGTACCCCTTATCTTCTGATGTGTTTGTGAGAAAGGCCCTTAGTTGGAAGTTGTGTGCAGTCTTCTGTTATTCACAATTTCAGCAAGCTTGCTTACCTGGTGTTTAAGTCCACAGCTAACTACAAGTGGCATGATAGAGGCTTGGAGAAGGGATGTTTAGGCCACTTACTCTCTGACATTATCAGTATAGAGTGCAGTTGAAACCTGATGGGAGAATAATAAAAAGGTGTAAAAAACTGAAAACTGATTGTACTCTGGTGATAGGAGGTAGAGAGGCAGCAGCAGCTGTGCACATCTTTGGAGGCCTGCAGCATCATAATTCACGTGCATGGTGATGGGTTAGACCATGTCTCTTGTGCCTTAGGAAAGATGGGGAAAAAGTGTTTTAAAATGCTACAGAAAGCTTTCTATGCTTAATGGTTTACTTACGTTTTGTTGTTGTTTTGCTTAAGGATATAAACTTTAGTTTTTTATAGTGGACTGTTCCCCAGACCTGAGGTTTTAGTGCACCTGTCATTAATCAGCCTTTCCCATAGGCTCTCAAAAATTATTTGGGCATTTTTTTCTCCCTTTTGGAAAGTTATGAAGAGAAAGAAAAGACAGTGATTTGTCATCTTTTAGGGTATATATATATATGTGTTTATATATATAATATATATTTCTATATATAATATATATACTTCTATATGTAATATATATACTTCTATATATTATATATACTTCTCTATATAAATATATATTTCTATATATAATATATATGTATATATCTTTTAGGGGATATATATATGTATATAATATATGTAATTTCCAATCCCCCAATTGGCTTATTTGACCTTAATGTTTCAGCATACTTTTTTGAGCCTCTGCTGAATGTGTAATTGCATAGCCAACTAAGACCTTAGACAGCTACTGTCAGTTTAAAGTCAATACTTAAAATAGTTTAGATTACTTATAATACAGCATCTATAAAGTTCCTAGTATCTAGAGACCCCCGATCAATTGTGCTTGGAAGTGTGACTACTCAGGGAAGGCAGTGACATCATCTGATTCTAAAGTAAGTGTCTTAAGGGAGTTACTTACTTAGGGACCTGTAAGTGCAGAGGCTTCAATGTTGGCAAGGGCATGGTATATTTGGAGAAGACTGGGAGGTTTATGTGGTCAAAATGCTCAGGGGAGAATGGGGAGGGAATCAGAAAGAAAAAACAGTTAAAATCTTCTCTCCTGGAGTGATAATTACGCAGTCAGTGGCATTCTACTCCCAACAACTTTCTGGCCCTCTGAGTTTAGGTAGTTTCCCTTGATTTCCTCATCTGTACAGTCAAGGGTGCTAACAGTGTCAGTCTCTAGGAGAGCTTTTCTAAGGACTAGATGAGGAGATACAGAGGTCTTGAGCACACTGCTCGGAATTAAGTGCTCTCTACAGGTTATTCTCTCCTTTTCTTCGTTCTCCTCAGGACCCCTGGTGACATCCTTGTTATTATCATCCTGACTGACAGATGCTGAGTAGAGCCCTGGGATTTGATACGAAGGGGCTGGCTTGGAAATGCTTTAAGTAAGCACCATTTGGTTTGCTCCTTCAGAGAGGAGTTCTCCTTGAGAGCACCACACTCTAAACCTGGGTCACATTTGTTCCAAGGCCTTCTAAAGCTAATTCTGTATTATGTAGCACTTATTTTAATGTTCCAGTGGGTTATCTCTTCACCTCAAAGATTAAACTGAGAACTCCTTCTGGCAAGAATGAAAGGAAAGGAAGAGGAGTTGTTGGCCAGCAAAAACAGAATAGAAGAGAAACTAGTGCCCAGAACGCCCACATCAGCACACCACATCCACTCCAAGGAGGTTTTTCAACCCCAAACATCCAGCCAGGGTTTTTAGGTAAGGATTGCTCTTTGTGTTCAGTGTTTGTCTTGGACATCTTCACATTTTTTCCTACTCCTGTGCTCCACTCCCTTCTCCCCTTCGCATTCCCTGAACTCCGTGGATTATTAGAAGAAAGAAGGCAAGAATCACATCTGAACACCTTTTGTAAGAACTACATGATATTACCAAGGCCTCTCTAAGGAAGGGGAATTTGGCCCCAAAGCCACTGGCCTCTTAGCTTGCCATGGAGTGGGTTTGTAAGCAGCTACTGCTCAGGCTTTCCCTACTTCACCTTTTGTGTTCCTAAGCAAAGGTTTTTGTAAAAAGACAAATGAAGACATTCCACTTCTTAGGGTTATCCCTAAGAATTCTCAACTTGGGCCCTTTTAATTTTTCACTTCTCTGAATAACAAAGGTAGGGAAATGAACCTGGACAGGTTTGATAAAAGTACAGTAGAAATGCTGTTTGTGTATGTTTAAAAGTTACATTGAAAGGGAGAAAACAGCACTTCAAGTTAAGTAAGTTACATGTAGAATGCAGTTTTTACATCTAATAATATTCATTTGGAGATGGTATGACTCAATGTTCGTCTGCAGTTTCCTGGAAGTTCTTCAATCTCAAACCTCTTTAAATTATATAGTGTTGCGTTTTTCATCTTGTTGCAGTTCACCTCTTCACAAGGAGTATATGTACATGCCATAATACTTAAACATGCAATTAAAATGGAATGTCTTTTTAAAAAATTATACTTTAAGTTCTGGGATACATGTGCAGAATGTGCAGGTTTATTACTTAGGTATACACACGCCATGGTGGTTTGCTGCACCCATCAACCCATCATCTACATTAGGTATTTCTCCTAATGCTATCCCTCCCCTGGTCTTCCACCCACTGACAGGCCCCAGTGTGTGATGTTCCCCTCCCTGTGTCCATGTGTTCTTATTGTTCAACTCCCACTTACGAGTGAGAACATGCTGTGTTTGGTTTTCTGTTCCTGTGTTAGTTTGCTGAGAAAGATGGTTTCCAGCTTCATCCATGTCCCTGCAAAGGACATGAACTCGTCCTTTTTTGTGGCTGCATAGTATTCCATGGTGTATATGTGCCACATTTTCTTTATCCAGTCTATCATTGGTGGACATTTGGGTTGATTCCAAGTCTTTACTATTGTGAATAGTGCTGCAGTAAACATATGTGTGCATGTGTCTTTATAGTAGAATGATTTATAATCCTTTGGATATATACCCAGTAATGGGATTGCTGGGTCAAATGGTATTTCTGGTTCTAGATCCTTGAGGAATGCCACACTGTCTTCCCCAATGGTTGAGCTAATTTAAACTCCCACCAACAGTGTAAAAATGTTTCTATTTCTCCACATCCTCTCCATCATCTGTTGTTTCCTGACTTCAGGAATGTTTTTGGGGAAAATATTTTTATGAGAGTATCCCTCAGATAAAACTTCTGGAATTATAAGTTAAGATGATTTTTAATCAACTGTAGTAAGCACTGTATAAGCAAACATGACTGCCTAGTGAGACAGCATGAAAGTCAATGTATTTATTGGTTCTGATGAAGAGCCTTCGTTGGAAAATTTATTTAAAAACAGTAGACGTAGTGTCCAGTTCTGATGTCAAGGTTAGAGAAATTATCTTTGGCTAAGGTTATCTCCTATTCTGCCCTGCAACATTGAAATGCATGCTGTTATGTGATGCCAGCATGTGCTTTTCCTGGCTTGCTGCCCTCTTAGGTTTGGCCGTGGCAGATTGAAAGGTTCTCCAAGTTGGCCAACCCTCATGGTGAACTCTTTGAGCGTGATAGGCTGGAGGCGGTGGCAGGAGCAGCCAAGATGACTGGATTCTGGTGTTGAAAGAGGATGAAGTGAAACTATTCAGAACAGATGCAGAGTTACTTACTTCAATTGATCCCATCTTTATAGGCTTCTTTTTAACTTTAGAACTGCTTCTTACTTTGGCTTTGTATGTTTATCTTTCCTTTAACTTTCTAGTCATAATATATTTGAGTCAGCAGAGCTTAGAATTTGTGCCTAATTTGCGCAAATACAGTTTGGAAACTTAAAGGTCAGGGAAGTTATGTGCAAATAGGAAATTTAACTTAAACCAGAGCTGTGTGTTTCCGAGACCTGAACCCATATAACCTGGAATCACTAAGCCAACTGCTAATTTAGCATTGACACAGCCTAAACAGAAACAAATGGGTAGCAAGTGTAGTTTTGGCTGAATGTTTTGAAATCATTTCTGTTTGGGGCTTGTAAAAATAAAATGCTGCTGATCTTGTTTTGCTCTTTTTGGGTAGAAATGTTTGCTTGATTCTGGTCATTTTTAGTATCCAGCAAAGGTATCCACTTCACCAGTTGCTCATTTCTTTACCGTTGCTGTGTATGCAGTGCATTCTAGACTTGGTTTGCAACTCTAAATCAAACAATTTGATTTGAGAATCTGGCTTCCCAGTTTTCTTATTTTTGTTTTGTAGACTGCAAGATTTTAGAATGGCATGCTGACCAGTTCTGAATGGTATCCTAAGATTTCAGAAGCTTGAATAATTTTATCGGAAGAAAACTTTGGGCCTATCAAAATACCCAGCACATGGAAGATGCTTAGTTACATACTTTTTTGTTGCAGTTAGATAATCTGATTTTATATTTTTATTTATTTGTTTTTATTTCCAACTTTTATTATAAGTTCAGGGATACATGTGCAGGATGCACAGGCTTGTTACATGGGTAAACATGTGCCGTGGTGGTTTGCTGCCCAGATTGTCCCATCAGCCAGGTATTAATCCCAGCGTCCACTAGTTATTCTTCCTGATTCTCTCCCTCCTCCCACCGCTGCCCTCCGACAGGCACCAATGTGTGATGTTCCGCCCATATGTCCATGTGTTCTCATCATGTAGCTCCCACTTACAAGTGAGAACATGTGAGTAGTTGGTTTTCTGTTCCTGCGTTAGTTTGCTAAGGATAATGGCCTCCAGTTCCACCCATGTTCTTGCAAAAGACATGATCTCATTCCTTTTTATGGCTGTATAGTAGTATTTCATCATGTATAAATGCCACCTTTTCTTTATTCAGTTTGTCATTGATGGGCATTTAGGTTGATTCCATGTCTTTGCTATTGTGAATAATGTCGCAATGAACACATGTGTGCCTGTGTTTTAATAACAGAATGATTTGTATTCCTTTGGGTAAAAAGGAATGAGATTGCCGGGTCAAATGGTATTTCTGCCTCTAGGTCTTTGAGGAATCACCACATTGTCTTCAACAATGGTTGAGCTAATTTGAACTACCACCAACAGTGTAAAAGTGTTCCTTTTTTTCCACAAACTCGCCAGCATCTGTTGCTTGTTGACTTTTTATTAATAGCTGTTCTGACTACCGTGAGATGATATCTCATCGTAGTTTTGATTTGCATTTCTCTAATGATCAGTGATGTTGAACTGTTTTTCGTGTTTGTTGGCCACATGTATGTCTTAAGAAGTATCTGTTCATGTCCTTTGCCCACTTTTAAATGGGATTTTTTTTTATCGTCAATTTGTCAAAGTTCCTTATAGATGCTGGATATTAGATCTTTGTCAGATACATGGATTGCAGAAATTTTCTCCTGCTTTGTAGGTTGTATGTTTACTCGGTTGATAGTTTATTTTGCTGTGCAGAAGCTCTTTAGTTTAATTAGATCCCATTTGTTAATTTTTGCTTTTGTTGTGACATGTCTTCATCATGAAATATTTGCCCCTGCCTATATCCTGAATGGGTATTGCCTTAATTAAAGACTTGTTTAGTGGAACTGATATGGACAAGCGGTACACTATTTTTACAGATGATCTTGTTGGCAGCCAGATTTAAGGATATTGCCTGGAGACTAAAAATACATTATTTCCATGGGGATTTCATTTTTAATCTAATGTGAAAATAGTGTTGATATGAGCAAACTTTATTCAGTGTAATTCCTCAAATAAAATATGCATGAAATTGAAAAACACAAAAGTCTTCAACGCTTATCTCTGTCTTCAATGTCTGTATCTGTGTCTACCTGTAGATATATAGCGCATACCTATATTTGAATATGTGAAGAACAATGCTAGAATGATAAAATAGCAATGGGGTTTATATCTGGGAGATGGGAAATGTGAGAAAACCAGATAGCCAGAGGAAAACAATACTATGCCTTTGATCCCTCAACATGGAGGTCGTAGAGAATGAAATGTGTTGAACATTTTCCATTGTCATTAGGTAGTCTTTGATAGCATGGTTTTCTGTTATTATGTGATATTCTATCATGTAGGTATTTGGTTTATTTTGGTTATCTTGGTGCTTAAGAAAGCCAAAGTAGATAATTCATATTTGACTTTGGATCCTGTGTTTTCTAAGTGTTTACCTCAAACGAAATGATGATACAGCACCTTTATGTGGCCTGAATTTTGGAAGCTGCATATTCTTCCTGCTTGGCTCTCTCCCATTTTGCCTCTACTTTCTCTTCCCTCTCTGCTTTCTCCAGTTGTAAATAGGACTATCTTAGTGGTTATACACTGCCAACTTTTGTGGCATTGGGTTCAGTTTATAGCATGTGTAAGTGGTCGATGAATGTTTCCTCCTCTAAATACTTTTCTCACAAGAAGGAGGTAGATTCTGAATTTCATCCGGTTTTCATCCAACATAAACTGCAATCTGGCCTTTGTCATTACTGAAGATACTGATTCTGCAAGGCAGAATTCCTGCAGCGTTTGAGCCCTTTCTAGGCAGTTCTTCGCGGTTAGATGACAGTGCTGGATAAGAAGGAATAGGTATTTCTGAGGCCTAGATGGTCTGAAAGAGGTTTTGCTAATGCTCCTAAACCGATTTGATGGATTATAATTCTTTTGTTTCTTTTGGGTAAGCATGAAGAGTGTAATAGATAGCAAAGTAAGGGCTGTAGGTTTCTCTTCAAAGACTATATTAGGCGGTGTGTAATAACCACAGCAAATCTTGCAATGAATTCTGCCTCACATGCAGACCCTTATTAATGAGCAGCGCCCAGTTGTATGACTGTTCTGTAATCTCAGTGAGGTGCCTGCTGTCTGTCCTTAAGGTACTCTAACAGATCTGTGCATGAGATGTTTATTTGAAGCAGAAAAGGAAGTTGTTCAAGCAGCATGATTGACTTCTGGTTATTCTTCAGCATCAAAGTCCTAAGCTTAGGGTACTGATCCTAAGTGGTTGAGGCACTGGACATTTTTGGTTTGTAGACTCTGTTTAGTTAAAGGCAGCAGTACCCTATAGTATTTCTAACCACTCTACATCTGGCAAAATTCACATTTACCCATGAGAAATAATTTTTAACATCCATTTCACTAACTAACAAAGCCTCCGTTGTTTATGACAAATAAAATTTGGAGTTCACTGACTCTGGAGTGTGAGCCTCCTTGGGAAGGCTTTCACATACTCACGAAGCACCTCTGGGGCATGTTCTCAGCTGGAATAACCCACCACTCCTGGGAGGAGGGTCAGAACCATCCTACAGGTATTTGTTACGTGCACTGTGCTGAAGTGTTTTAAAGATAATCACAGACAGCACAACAAAAGGATGTTTTGTGATTCTTCCTCTGTGTGAGAATCAGATTGGGAGATGGATTTGGACACAAAAATGTTGAAATATAAGGAACATTTTTGTGGTTGATGGGAAAAATTGGAAACACATTTAATGTTAAGACTGTCCTGGAAAACCCAGGACACGTGGTTACCAGAGAACAGGCTCTTTCAGTTTACTTTTTTCTGGGAAGTGAGATAAAAATACTGAAGGCAGTGTGATAAACTTTTCCTTCCCATAAAATATACATTATTGATATGTTAAAGTACTATATGTTCACAAGTACAAACTTAATTTTATACATATGCGTAAGTATTAAAGTGTATGCACCTCTTTCACCTTCAGGAACAGTTTTCAAGCATTTTGATTGCAAGTCCCTTTTACATTTTAAAAATTGTTGAGGATCCCAAAAGGGATTTTATATGTTTGGTTTATAGCTGTTGATGTTGACTGTATTTTCAGTTAAATTGAGACAATTTTAATAGATTTATTAATATTTTTTAAAATAACATAAAACTTACTGCATGTTAATAAAAAATTGTTCCACGAAAAATTTCCTATTTTATAGTTAAGACAAAAAATTCAGTGAGATGAATGACATTGTTTTGTGTTTCTGCAGACTTCTTGTGTGTCTGGTGTACAAGAAGACAGCTGTATTCTCATGTCTTCTGCATTCAGTCTGTCCCTCTCACTCTTCAGGTAGCCTCTGAAAAACTCCAGTGTACATTTGTGTGGAAACAGGAGTGAACAAGGCAAAAAATGACTCCGTATAATTTTGAAACTTATTTTGACCTTGGAAACCTTTTTATTTTTTAAATTTTGCTTTAAGTTCTGGGATACATGTGCAGAACATGCAGGTTTGTTACATAGGTATACATGTGTCATGGTGGTTTGCTGCACCTATCAACTCATAATCTAGGTTTTAAGCCCCACATGCATTAGGTGTTTGTCCTAATGCTCTCCCTTCCCTTGTCCCCCACTCGCCAACAGGCCCCGGTGTGTGATGTCCCCCTCCCTGTGTCCATGTGTTCTTATTGTTCAACTCCCACTTATGAGTGAGAACATGACCTTGCAAACCTTTTAAAGAGTATCAAAGATCCCCAGGGTCCCTGGATGACACTTTGCGGAACACTGCTCCGTGGTTTCAGTGTTCTACCACCAATTGTGTTATTTGGTCCTAATTGCCGGCCCTGAGAAGTCATTACTATCTCCATTTTATAGTCGAGGCAAACTGGGATTCCAGAAGGCTTGCCCTTGAGTATTATGAAAGTTCCACAGCTACTGGTGCAGCCAGTTTTTATTTTTATTTATTTAGTGTTTAAAGGTTACAGTCTTATTGCCGTG
Source organism: Mandrillus leucophaeus (assembly GCF_000951045.1). NCBI lineage: Eukaryota > Metazoa > Chordata > Mammalia > Primates > Cercopithecidae > Mandrillus > Mandrillus leucophaeus. Next base: position 2,148,541 of record NW_012104009.1, read on the forward strand.
GAGATTTGTGAAGTAGTTGATTTTTTTTGTTTTGTTTTGTTTTGTTTTTAAGAAATAGAATCTCGCTATGTTGCTCAGACTGGCCTTGGACTCCTGGGCTTAAGTGATTTTCCTGCTTCAGCTTCCTAGGCAGATGAGTCTATAAGTGTGTGCCACTGCTCCAGGCTGCAACCAGTTTTTAAATGAGAGTCTTCTGATGGCTTTGTTTCTGTGATTGTTCCTTTTCAATGTATTACCATAAATTATATTTACCTTCTACTTAGAATTCAGGGAGAGGGAAGCTTTTATCTTTTATTTATGCAAGTGCACAATAAGAGAAGTTTGCAGAGGGTTATGCTTTGGATTTTTCAAACATTTTCATATCAGGTTTTAATCTGCAATATTTTAATGTTTGGGGATTTATGGTAAGAATAAGTGATGATATTTTACAATTTGTTTGGTGTGTGCTTTAAATAGGTTGTTTGAGGACAGTTTTATTTTCTCACTTTATGTGGATTAAATGTCACATCTTTGAAGAGCCAAGTGGATTTGGCAGAGTGTCACCTAGCCCCTAATTAACTGTGTGTACACAGTCCACAAACTTGTGCCCTCTATGGAGGTCAAAGTAAATTTGCCTTCCAAACCTTTCAGGAACAAGTCTGTTGTATAGAATCTGAGTTTTAAAATTTCAGAATTCCAGTGGACTGATACTTTTTGTATGGTATACTGATCCTGTAATATTTAATACAAGTGAATAGTGAGAAAAATGATAATTACTAGAAAAGCAGCAGACATACAAAATAAAAGCGTGGATTTTTATTTCCTTCCACATGCATACAACTACCCTTTCAAATTACTATAAGAATTTCTAAATACTCTTAATTTCTGTATCATTCTGTGTTATCTGCTTGCTCTCTGGGAACACACGGTTCATGTACAAGCAATGGATCACACTTTGAATAGCACTGTTGCCCATTATTGCCACTGTGCATTCTTGCATAATTCAAATCTGGAATTTTAGCTGTCTTCATGCCTCCCATTCTCAACTTCAGTTTAAACTAGATAATTATTTATTCTTCTCTGCTTCCCCTCCCAAAATACTTAAATAGTGTTATAGATTGTTACAAAAGTGAGGGAGGTACGTATATGCAAAATACACTGTTTAAAAGGATCAGTACTGTTACAAAAAAACCCCACTCAAATGTAAGTTCAGATGACATTGTTCTGAATCTTATTTTCCTCACTTAATAAGGTATCACTTCTGGCTCACTTGCTTGAGGGGGACAAAATAATGAAAGAAAGTTATCCCAGATGTCTTGAGTTAAGGGAAAGGATGAGTGATTGCTTATTGTTTTCTTTATGGGATTCTTACATAGTTGTTTTAAGGAAGACTTGTGGATGAGGGGAGGAACAGAGCAATAACTGGTCAGAAGTGGGAGCAGCTGAGAAAATGAGGGAAAACAGAAACAAACTGTTGGGCCAGAGGCAGAGGGGGCTCTCAGAGATAGAGAAAGCAACTTTGATCAGATGAGGTTGGTTTCCGCAATGTCCAGCTATCTGCTGGACCTGTGATCCTCACAGTCAGTGCTGGGTTTCCCTGAGCACTTACCATTAAGTGGGTGCCTACCATGTGCTAGACAGGGGCAGTTCTTTTTCACACGCCTGCACTTACCCTTCACAGCAGACCCAAGAAGCGGGATGAGAGAACAGTGAGGCTCACAGGGGAAAAGTATTTGTTTAAGGGCACCAACTAGTAAGTAGTGAGACTGGGATGGGAACCAACGTCATTCTGATGCCAAAGCCTCTTGCTTTTTCCAGATTTGCTACAAATTTAAAAGATGAGGAGTGGAGACTGAGGAGGGCCCATGAAGGAGCAGTAGTATGCCTGGTACACTAGTCCCTGTAACTTCCTAGCAATTCCTACAGTACTTCTCCAGATAAAGCATATGGAAGACAGTGAAGTATCTGTTTCCAGAAACATTTTTGAGGAAGTCAGAGAGAGGCCAAAAGGGACTTAAGTTTCTTCAGAGAGGAAGTTGAGAAACTCAAGTATAGCAAACCACTAATGCCAGATGTTATTTATCCAAAGGTTTTTGGCTATATTGCAATACTTTCTGGATCTCTGCTAGTTCTCTGCAATCTTTCTGAAACTGCTTTGAGTGTTTAAAATATACATACCTGAATTTGAAACCATGGTCATTTAATCTAAAATATGTCCTTAAAATCCTAAACTCTTTGTAATAACAATGGTGGAAGCACAAGAGGAATCATTCTCAATGATTATTTGAAATATTATTTTATTCTAAGTCAAAAAAGTATTTCTCAGCTGGTAATGGTTTCAGCTAGAGCAAGCTGTGTTTTGCTTTAAAAAATTGCATTTAGCCCTTTCGATGTACAAATAGAGTATTTCTTACTTAAATTTTTAATTATTATTCCTTAATGGAAGGCTGAAAGATTTCATTATTTTATAGACCTTGTTGACTTTTCTACCTAAATGATGACAAAAACTTTTAAATTTAGTTATAAGGCAAAAAATACTTATGAACCTGTAAAGCTTGAGAAGAGATGGGTTGGGGTAAAGACAATTAACATTTTCCCTTATGAAAAGGGCTGATTTGTGATATGAATTCTCTATCCTTCATTTCCTGTGTGTCATTTTCAGCAACATTTCAACTTTAATATCTTGATTTTTGATCATTTTTTCCTCTTCACTTGAGACTATTTCTGAGTTGTGATTTTTTGTTCCTGAGACTTTAGTCAAAGAATCTCTTCTACTTGTTCCTTTTTATTTTTCTACCAGTACATTGTGTGATCTCCCTTTGTCTTTTCCAATATAGTACCCACGTTGTATTTCAATACATCACCCTAATTGATAGAAAACTTGGGGGGATGTATTGTTCTGGCTAATCTATTTTTCTTCCTAATAAAGAGTCATGAAGAAACTTTATTTTCTCTTTTGACTCTGACTGTTGAATATGTTCCTAAAACAATAACCCACATTCCTGCCTTAGTAAGCACAGTGGATATGATTGACTCCTGATGTCCGAAAACCTTGTAGTGTTTGGGAGCAGCTCCTGCAGATATCACTTCTTCCCAAATGTATGATAAATTGAAATTTGAAAGAGGTGGAGGTAAACAGCTTCTGACGTAATTGCCAGAGAGGCACAGGATCTCGTTACCCTATCCCCTTGCCCCTCATCAGAGAGAAACACCATAACCCCTATGAGAGCCGTGCCCCCTCTCCCACCTGTGTGTGCAGGAGTTCAACCTCCCTTCACTTGCAAGTGTGCAGAATTCTCTTCCTTTGCTGCTTTTCCTTGAAAGCTAGCCCTCTGTGCCCTCTCCTCTTGTACACATAAAGGGGGAAGGCATACCTTGGCAGTGCCTTTTAAGATAGTGATTGGCCAGGAAGCGGCTATAATGAAACAAATCCCCATGATATCTAGATTTCTTATAAGTTGATTTCTCATGAAAGTTCTGGCTCATAATGTTGCAGACTTGTGCCCTGTTGAACATTGATGAGGAATCTAAAGGTCTCCATTCATATAATAGCACTGGTGGTCAGCCCCACTGGAGCCCCACTGGGACGTAAGGCCAAGTCCCTGTTGAGCTCACAGCTGCAGCCCTGCCACGTTGGGTCAGTTGTACCTCTGGCTTCCTTGCGACATTCCTCAGAACTGGCTTGAAAGTGAAGCTCGGTGGGTGTCCACAAGGGCAATAGTCCACTCCTTGCTGGAGAGAAGATATTTTAACTTTATTTTTGGGTTATGCTGCTTACATAAGTACAATTAAAAATAAGTAATTATTTTTTCCTGCTGGTGCTGACGTGTCACACCCACAGTAAAACTAGACTTGTCTTCACTAAAGGAGTGGCTTGTGTGCATGCGGGCATTATTCATGGTGAACGCCACAGCGTTAACAATCCACGTGTCCATGGTCAGATCCCAGAGCCACACCTACTGGGGCATTGGTTTTTCCTAGCCTCACTAGCTCTGATTTTACCATCCATCCCCAGGCAGAGAAATTCGGGGCTTTCCCTGGATGTCAGCAAATCACGGCTGGCTTATAACTACCAGGTGGGAAGTGTTCATCCCTAATTCTTCCTAATTTTTGAAGTAATGGGAGTTTTCTTTTTTCTCTCCTACTGCTGAGCCTGTGAAGTACTTCCCCTACTCAGTTGGCTGAGTTAATCTGTTCTCAGTGAAGATGCAGGCTAATTTAGCATAAAGGGAGTATGATTAGAAAGGTAAGTTTACAGGGCAAAGAAAGCACTGGAAGTCTTCCAGAGTAGAAAAGAACAGCTTTTTTGGATTATTCATTTTTTCCATAATAGAATGTATATACTCTAACTCACTCTTAATCACTCCAGTTTAGTTTCATGGCTACATGAGGAATAACTATATTACATTTTGCCCTATTTTTTTTTTTTTTTTATTGTGGTTAAGAACACTTAGCAAGAAAGCTGTCCTCTTAGCAATTTTTTTTTTCCCCCCAGACAGAATCTTGCTCTGTCATCTAGGCTGGAATGCAGTGGTGTGATTGCAGCTCACTGCAACCTTCACCTCCTGGGTTCAAGTGATTCTCGTGTCTCAGCTTCCCGGTAGCTGGGATTACAGGCACCCACCATCACACCCGGCTAATTTTTGTATGTTTAGTAGAGATGTGATTTCACCTTGTTGGCTAGGTTGGTCTCGAACTCCTGTCCTCAAGTGATCTGCCCGCCTCTGCCTCCCAAATTGCTGGGATTACAGGTGTGAGTCACTGTGCCTGGACCTCTCTCAGCAAATTTTAAGTACAGGTTGAGCATCCCAAATCCAAAAATCCCAAATTTGAAGTTCTCTAAAATTCAAAACTTTCTGATTGCTGACATATGATGCTCAAAGGAAATGTTCATTGGAGCATTTCAGATTTCAAATTTTTGGACTTGGGGTGCTTAACTGGTAAGTATATAATGCAGATATCCAAAAATCTGGAAAAATCCAAAATCTGAAACACTTCTGGTCTCAAGCATTTTAGATAAGGGATATTCAACCTGTATATAATGTATTATTGTTGACTTGGCACAGTGTTGTACAGATCTCTAGAGCTTATTAGAAGCTCTTAACTGAAACTTCATGCTTGTTGATTAATAACTTCCATTTCCCTGGATATTATGCTATGGATTTTTTGGCTCTCCCTGCTACCAGCTTTCCCTTCCCATATCAAGCAGTATTTTTATTAAATTTGAAAACCTCAGTTACCAATGGACTGCAAACAAACTCAGTTGTATGAAGGAGCTAGTGGTTTTTAAAGCTCAAACCACATCAGAGGAATTTTATGTTTAGTAAATTTTAAAGTCTTCTTAGGATGTCTTAATGATGGGAGTAAGTAAGAACAGAAAAAATTATGTGACAACCTTTGTATTTCATTTAGAAAAGGTTTTAATCAGGGAAGAGAGGTTGGTGTTCAGGCTTTGAAGTTATTTGTGTGTGAAAAGTTGCTATATGTGTCTAAGAATTTTATTTTCCTTTTAAAATTTAAATGATGGCTTTATTTCTTGGTGTTTGTTTTCCATACTCATAAAGCAGAGGAAATAATAAGAATCTCTTTGTAGCCCTGCTTTTATAAGGTTAACATAAAATCTCAAATAATTGTGCCTACTGATCTTGAAGGTATTATATGTTGAGGCCTCTTTTTAAAAGTGTTAACTAAACTGTTTTGAATAGTAGTGCTTTACTAAATTTTAGTACTTAAAACAAAGTCACAAAAATTAAGTGGTGATAGTAACATTTATGTTTAAAATACGTCAGTTTATTATATTAAGTTACTCAGTGGTCAGTTTATTCATCTATATACATGCTTAATATTATTTTTAAATATTACAGTGTTTTTGATCCATAGGATTTTGACTTTTCATGTGCCTTTGTTTTATGATCCTTAAAAAGAAAAGAAAAAATCAAGGCACAACAAACATGAAAAGCAGGGATTTTGTTCTATATTGGTGGAGAGGAGCAAATAGACTGATGTAAGATGTTAGAAATACTTAGGTGTTGACATCAATTGATAGGTGTTGGTTACTTATCATACTGTAGTCTTAGTAACGTTAATGATCCATGTGTCTGTGGTCAGATCCTGGAGCCTCGCCTACTGGGGCATTGGTTTTTCCTAGCTGCAATCATACTGTATTATAAATAAGAGGGAGAAAAGTGCTGAGGGGACCCCCTCCCTCCAATTTGTGAAGATTGAGAAACGCACATCTGTTTGTTTTCAATGGATAAAATATGCACATGGCAAGTTTCAGAAGATTAAAAAAAAGAAACTTAAAAGTATATATTTTCTCCATTCCTTTAATCATCAAATTCCATTTCTCCTCCCCCAGGTTGAGATAACGGATTTTTATCAGGTTATTTTGTCCTTTATCCCACCACCCCAGGGTCATCTGTGCATATACATGCATATGTGTGTATAACCTGTTTTTTTTTTTTTTTTAAAGCAAAATTGTAGCATTCTCTGCACTCTTTCCCTAGCTCCTTAGCTTTCAAGTTTTGAAGATTGCCCCTTCTTAGTACTCATTCTTTCTAATATCCAGCTGGATGTACTAATATTGTTTAGCTAGTACTCTCTTAGTGGACATTTCTGTTGTTTTTAGTGGATATTAGGGTATGTGTATGTTGAATTTCAAATGATATTACAAAATTGCTCTCTGTAAACTCTCCACTTTATATTTACAGCCATAATGAGTGATATTGCCTAGTTTTCTACATTCTTACTAGCGTGGTATGGTCTTTTTGACCTTTGTTAATCTAGTAAATGAAAACTTATATTTTAATGTAGTTTCAGCATTTCCTTTGAGGGAGGTTGAGCATAAATGAATACCTGTAAGTGTCAAAATGTTAGAATTGATCTCCAACCTCTCAGGTCCTTTTCTTTCCAGTTTATAGTCTCTGTATCGATGGTGTTATAAATTCTTACTAGTTTCAGTTGCTTTCCACTTAGATGTCTCAAGGGCCACTTGTATTTCCTATTGATGCTGTAATAAATTACCACAACCTTAATGGCTTAAACCAATGCAGATTGATTATCTTAGAGTTATAGAGGTCAAAAGTCCAAAATAGATCTCACTGGGCTAAAATTGGAGAGTTGGCAGAGCTGCGTTCCTTCTAGAAGCCCTAGGGGAGGTTCATTTCCTTGTCTTTCTCCAGCTTTTAGAGGCCGCCTGCATCCCTTGACTTGTGGCTCCTTCCTCCATTTTTAAAGCCAGCAGCAAAGCACCTGATTCTTCTGCCTTCCTCTTCCATCTTTTTAAGAACTCTTGTGATTGCATTGAGCCTACTCAGAGAATGTAGAATAATCTTATTTTTAGGCCAGCTGCTTAGCAATCTTACTTCCATCTGCAACCTTTATTCTCCCTCAACATGTAACCTAACATATTCATAGGCTCCATGGATTATGATGGAGGGGCCGTTATTCTGCCTAGCACATGGCTCAAACTCCACATATCCAACACAGAATTCCATCACCCCACCCTAAACTTAGTCTTCCTGTAGTGTTGTGTGTCTTAAGAAAATGTGGCACATATACACCGTGGAATACTATGCAGCCATAAAAAAGGATGAGTTTGTGTCCTTTGTAGGGACATGGATGCATCTGGAAACCATCATTCTCAGCAAACTATTGCAAGAACAGAAAACCAAACACTGCATGTTCTCACTCATTGGTGGGAACTGAACAATGAGATCACTTGGACTCAGGAAGGGGAACATCACACACTGGGGCCTATCACGGGGAGTGGGGAGGGATTGTATTGGGAGTTATACCTGATGTAAATGACGAGTTGATGGGTGCTGACGAGTTGATGGGTGCAGCATGCCAACATGGCACAGGTATACATATGTAACAAACCTGCACGTTATCCACATGTACCCTACAACTTAAAGTGTAATAAAATAAATAAATAAATAAAGTAAAACCCAGAGGAAAAAAAGATAAAAAAAATAAATGGTTCCTCTATCAGTTGAAGAAATAGATGTCTCAGAGTTATTGTTGATTCTATTTTTGTCTTCCTCGTTTTTTAGATATAATCTATCATGAACTTTTATATCTATCATGAACTTTTATGGATTCTGCTGCCAAGATAGAGGTCCTTTTTTTTTTTTTTTCCAGTAGGTTTTTGGGGAACAGGTGGTGTTTGGTTATATGGATAAATTCTTCAGTGGTGATTCCTGAGACCTTGGTGTACCCATCACCCGAGCAGCATGCAGGTTTTTATCGCTTATTCCTCTCCCACCCTTCCTCTCGAGTCCCCAAAGTCCGTGCCTTTGCATCCTCATAGCTTAGCTCCCACTTGTAAGTGAGAACATACGATGTTTGTTTTTTTCCATTCCTGAGTTACTTTACTTAGAACTGTGGTCTCCAATTCCATCTATGTTGCTGCTAATGCCATTCTTTCTTTCTTTTTTATGGCTGAGTAGTATTCTCTCTCTCTCTCTCTCTCTCTCTCTGTGTGTGTATGCATACACACACACACCACATTTTCTTAATCCACTCATCGATTGATGGGCATTTGAGCTGGTTCCATATTTTTGTAGTTGCAAATTGTGCTGTTATAAACGTGTGCACAAGTGTCTTTTTCGTATAATTTAATAACTTCTTTTCCTCTGGGTAGATACCCAGTAGTGGGATTGGTGGATCAAATGGTAGATCTACTTTTAGATCTCAAGGAATCTCCACACTGTTTTCCACGGTGGTTGTACTAGTTTACATTTCCACCAACAGTGTAAAATTTTCCCCTTTTTACCACATCCACACCGAAATCTATTATTTTTTTATTTTTTATTTATGGCCATTCTTGCAGGAATAAGATGGTATCACATTTTGGTTTTGATTTACGTTTTCCTGATCATTAGTGATGCTGAGCATTTTTCATATATGTTGGCCATTTATATCTTCTTTTGAGAATTGTCTGTTCATGTACTTTGCCCACTTTTTGATGGGATTATTCGTTTTTTTCTTTTCTTTTCTTTTCTTTTCTTTTCTTTTCTTTTTTTTTTTTTGAGATGGAATTTCCCACTTGTTGCCCAAGCTGGAGTGCAATGGCATGATCTCGGCTCACCACAACCTCTGCCTTCTGGGTTCAAGCGATTCTCCTACCTCAGCCTCCCGAGTAGCTGGGATTATAGGCACACGCCACCACGCCCAGCTAATTTTGTCTTTTTAGTAGAGACGAGGTTTCTCCATGTTTCTCAGGCTGGCCTCGAACTCCTGACCTCAGGTGATCTGCTCACCTCAGCCTCACAAAGTGTTGAGGTTACAGGCATGAGCCACCACGCCCGGCCTTGTTTTTTTGTTGCTGATTTGAGTTCCTGGTAGATTCTGGATATTAGTCCTTTGTTGGATGCATAGTTTGCAAATATTTTCTCCCACTCTGTGGGGTGTCTGTTTACTCTGCCGATTATTTCTTTTGTGTGCCCGAGACAGATTTCAAATCAAAGACATCTGTCTCTGCCACACTGATATTGTTTGGATCTGTGTCCCTGCCCAAATTTCATGTCGAATTGTAATCCCCAGTGTTACAGGGAGTTGATGGATCATGGGGGCAGAGTTCTCATAAATGCTTCAGAATCATCCCTTCAGTGCTGTTCTCGTGAGATCTGGTTGTTTAAAAGTGTGTGGCACCTTGTTCCTCTCTCTCTTCCTCCTGCACTGGCCATGTAACACATGCCTGCTTCTCCTTCACCTTCCGCTATAACTGTAAGTTTTCAGAGGCTTCCCCATTTGCCGAGTAAAAGCCATCATGCTTCCTGTACAGCCTGTGGAACCATGAGCCAGTTAAACCTCTTTTCTTTACCCAGTCTCAGGTATTTCTTTATAGCAATGCGAGAATGGACGAATATACACACCTACACCAAGATACCTGTGTCTCTTACTTGAACCCTTGTAGGAACTTCCTAATTGATCTCCCAGTATGTTCTTTTGACTTTTTCCAGATGTTCTCTATAATTTAGCCAGGGTGATCGTTTAAAGATGCAAATATATTAGTGTCACTTCTCTTCTTAAAAGCAGTAGGACAAAAAATTCCCTGATGTGGCCTCAAGATTCTACCCTCTTTTCTCATCTGATCATACTCTGCAGTCTTCCTTCCAGTTTCCACTGTGCCACTAGGACTCTACTGTCTGCCACTAAGTTCTCCTGTTTCACCAAACTCTTGCCATCTTTACTTGTTAACTCAGATTCATTCTTCATATTTTAATCAGTATACTTCTTCAGAGAAAACTTCTTTATATTCCTTGGTCTCTATCAAAAACCCCAGTTGAAGGCTTTCAGACTTCTTTGTACTTTTTTTTTTTTTTTTTTGAGACAGATCTCGCCCTGTCACCCAGGCGGAGTGCGGTGGTGTGATCGTAGCTCACTGTACCCTCGAACTCTTGGATTCAAGCGATTCTCCCACCTCAGTCTCCCTGAGTAGCTGGGACTACAGGCTTGTGCCACTGTATCCAGCTAATTTTGTTTTTCATTTTGGTTTTTATAGAGATGAGGGTCTCACTATGTTGCCTAGGCTGTTCTCGAAGAGGGCCTTAAGCCATCCTCCTGCCTTGGCCTCCCAAAGCTCTGGAATTATAGGCATGAGCCACTGCACCTGGCCACTTTTTCTTCATAGCTATTGTTATAGTTTGTAATTTTAACTGTTTTGTTGAGTAGTTAAGTATTTCTACTCTGAATGTAAACGTGAAATACACACACACACGCACACACACACAGAGTTTTCCAGTGTTTTTTCTCACCTGTGCTATGTTGAAATTCCCATTTCTGTGAGAAATTCCCATTTCTGTGAGGTAGAATGTAGCATATTTCTTAATGATATCTCAACCGGATTTTATAGCTTTCCTTTTTCATTTCAGCATTTAAGACTCAATCCTCTTCATTTTACACCTTCTGTCTTCAGATTGGGGAGGGGAAGAAATGGCCTCTACCACGAGGTCTGTTCTCCTCCAAAGGTAACCATACCCTGTGTTCTGAGCCCCCTTTTTGGACTGACTGAGGTGTGGGTGAAATGATGGTTGGTGGAATTAGGGCCAGTTCTGGTGCCTCCTACTAAACGCTGGGAGGAGTTGACTTCGGCAGTATCTGGTATGCTCCTCTGACTGCTCTGTGAGCATATATTGTGATGTGCTTAGCTCTGGGCCTTTGCCATAATTTTGGATATGAGGATCATGGCTGGGATGCTATTACGTAATTTGTTTTTATGATTGTCAGACAATTTTCCTTTTCCTCATAAAACAGAAAGGTTCGTGAGTACAATAATGTATATCTTTTCCCTTCATTTGTTTCTCAGTGGAGTGTAACTAGCTGTTCCAGTTTGTCCAAGACTGAAGGGGTTTCCAAAGACATGGGACTTTTAGTGCTGAAACTAGGAAACACCTGGGTAAATTGGGATGAGTTCATTAGTGTTTTGCAGTGCTCCCCTCCCTTTTTTTAGCACAATGACTGACAAAATGGTTATAAAGCATTTTTTGAATAAACGTGAGTGCGGAAGAGTTTTACAAAGACTACAAGCTCTACAAGTTTACAAAGTCAGGTTATAAATGATTATAACCAATATTAATGATTGAGTATTTCTGTTTTACTGCATTAATAAAAATTTAGAATAAATAAAATTAGTCATTGTGCAGCCTCAGCTGTTTAGTGATTAATTTCCTTAACTTTAGGTTTCTAATTTGCAGTGATACCTGGCAAGTGGTAGGGAGTTGTACAGGTAGAGTATGAAAAGTAAAATTCAATTGACTTAATGCTTTGTGAACCAGATCAATAATTTATTTGTAGTGTTGAATAAGACTAATGTATTTAGGTAGCATTTCAGTATTGTTAATTTTTCACCTTTTGTTTTGAAAAGTTTTTTACTTTGGCAAGCAAGGCTTCGGTAGTCTGTGTGGTCTGTTCCCATCCAACTGTGACACAAATCTTTGGCCATTGTCAAGTCACTTTTAAAAATCAGGTATGATTCAGTTGGTTGGTGCTAGTCACTTTTGAATAGTTCCTAAGGACGGGTGCTATCATTAGAAAATCCAATGATGAACGGGCCTCAACTCACAATAAGTTTATACTTAAGGAAGTGATTTATACTATTTTCTGAATGTAGTAATACAAATTAGGGTAAAAAAGATCAATGCTCATATTTTGATAAATTGAGAACTCTTTTCTTTCTTGTTTCCCCTCCTATTTTTCTTTTTCTGTGATTCAGCCTTTGGCATGTGTGTGTCATACAGCTCACAGGGGACCAGTGAAGCTCATTGTGCATTCTCCCTCCTCCCCCAGCAAAACCTTATACTTCCCCCTTTCTTTAATAAGAAAGCCCTGCGGTGAAGTGTGCTTTATGTTTTTTAGTGGAGTAATCAGGAGAAAATGGATTATCTCAGATACAGACTCATGAATTTGGTATAATTTCTTAATAATTACTGAGTTCATTTAATTGTAACAACTCCATATATTGTAGTGTAGGTGTTATTCTCTCCATGTGTGACAGATGATGATGTACTTTCAGAGAGGTGGCTGAGATAAACTGTGGTTGTATGTTAGCATAAGAGCACTTTTATTCTGAACGGTAGGGGCTGGTATTCTACACATACAAAATACGCAATATTTTAGTAGCCACATGAGTAGCTGATACTCATTTTAAGTGTTTTCTTCCAGTTAAACTTTATTATTTAAGAGACACTCTCATTTTATTATTTAAAATTTTCTACACTTGAAAATGATAGTTTGTGCATACTAGTAGTAGAAAAAAATGTAAGCATTTGTAGTTTCCTTCATGAGTACTAAATCTATTCTAAGTAGAATCCTAAAAATGCAACTTCCTTTGATTCTTCTGTTTCTTAACCCATTTATTCATCCATCCATCCATCCAGTATTATTGTATGTCTGCTACATTTCAGATATTGTCAAAGATTGGGGGATTGGTGGGTCAAAGAAATGAGGTGATTAAGACCCAATCCCTGTTTTATATGAAGTCAAGCTCTACAAGTTGCATATTCTTGGTAATCTCTTACTGACTAGCAATTAACTTTCTAAATATTTGCTGAGTACTTTCTTTGTGTCAGGCACCGCTGTTAATAGTGAAATACAAAGTGAATAAGATTCATGCAGAGTACTTCCTATAATACCAGCTACTCGGGTGGCTGAGACACGAGAATCACTTGAACTGGGGGTGGGGGGGTGGTGCAGAAGTTCCAGTGAGCAGAGATTGTGCCACTGCCCACTGCCCTCCAGCCTGGGCAACAGAGAGAGACTCACTCTCAAAAAAACCAAAACAAAACAAAACAAAAAGCAGAAAAAAACCAAACCCAACCTCATACTCATACAGAGTTCCTATGTTCACATATACAGATACTAGTATGTACATACCCACACACACTATATACACAGACATGCATGCTGCAGACTATATACATATACATGCAAATAAATACATGTATACATAGGCACAAAGCATGCAGTTACATACCCATAAACATATGGATATCATCTGGAAATATGTATGTTTATGTGTCTGCAAGTGCATGTAAATCAATGAGCTAATTGAACTGAGGGTGATTTCAGGAATCAGGCATCAACCAATATTATGAACTTGTACCCTGGTTCTTCTCTGGCCTCATTTGCCCATTTGTTCTCTATGGGAGAGACACAGGGATCAGTTAGCCTGCTGACAGCTATGGGTTTTGTGTGTCCTGTGCTGAGGATAAGAATGGTCATTACCATGGGTGGCCTAATTAAAGCCTCATGAATATTGAGTGCCACATATGTCTCATGTATAATTTGTGCAGCATGAATATTTAGAGCCTCAGGTGCCTCATGCATATTTAGTGCCTCATGAATTTTAGAAGCTTCTTGGTCCTTCCATCTTTTTCTATGTTCATGCATAAGTGTTCTGCTTGCTTTATCTAACAGGTTTCATTACTTATCTATGCTTAACACATTTTATGAGCTTCATCTATCCCATGTATTTCCCTGTCTTATTGAGCATAGGTTCTTGTCCTATTAAGCAGAATTGAATTTTCTCCAGCACTATAGCAAATTTACATTACATCTGTCCATTAGGAAAGTCTACGGCCCAGATGCTTTAGGGAAAAGAAAGCTATTTTTAATATTCAGAATTTTGAGTCAGTACATACATTTATAGATATTTTCCAGTGTAGGACTTTTCATAAAATCTTTAGCATAATAAAGCTCAAAATTGATTTAACAATCTAGAAAAAGTGTTCTTGAGGAATTCATTCATGCTAGTTTATGGTTTTGCTTAAAGCTTGTGGATGGAGATGGTAAGGAAGGAGAAGGTAATATTCCATACTGGCTTGGGGGTTTTGAACTTTAACTGACCAGCTTTAGCCCTCTATGTTGTAAACATTTTTGATGTAGTTACAATTCAAAGTTATGGCATATGGAAATTTCTATTGTAGGATAAAGTGACAGAGTAATATAAATAGGGTTTGGCTGGCTAAAAAACTCCATTTTGACTCTGAGTCAGTTACCCATTAAGCTTATGGGTTTCGAGTAACCTGGGGGTATGTTTAAGGTTAGTAGTAATTGACAGGGTTGTTTGTATTTTCTGTGTATTGTGGGAAGAAGTTCATTCCATTTCATGATTAATGGTCAGGAAGTGACTTCTAGGATTTGGTGTTTCATCTTTCATCATTGAAGAGGATCTCATTTAGATTGTTGAAGAAGATATCTTTGAACAGACACATCAGCCATCCTGCATATACTTAGATAAGTGGTAAACAAAGTGGTTCATGTACAGAAATGCTTTTCCATTGTGATTGACACCAAAATAAACTTGCTTAAATTGAAGAATCATAAAAATATATGCTCTACATATCTTATTCCCTTCAAATATTAGTATGTATTTATTCATGACCCCTGCCCCTTTTAGTTACAGGGACAAGGCCTTTTCTGAATATGAGAGGCTGACTAGAAATATGTATTCCGTGATTATTTATTTGACAGACACATTTGGGGACAAACACAGTTGACCCTTGGTAAGCAGATGATACAGCTGGTGGTGGGAGCAGAGGTGCTGGGAGCAGAGGTGCTGGCGGGTGCATGGGTGTAGCTTGTTAACCCGAGTATTTGGGGTCCTCATCTGCATCAGTCACTTTGTTTTACAGGAAGGGAGAGTGGCAGTGA
>NW_012104009.1:2163725-2170545 GCF_000951045.1 Mandrillus leucophaeus
GAAGTTCCAGTGAGCAGAGATTGTGCCACTGCCCACTGCCCTCCAGCCTGGGCAACAGAGAGAGACTCACTCTCAAAAAAACCAAAACAAAACAAAACAAAAAGCAGAAAAAAACCAAACCCAACCTCATACTCATACAGAGTTCCTATGTTCACATATACAGATACTAGTATGTACATACCCACACACACTATATACACAGACATGCATGCTGCAGACTATATACATATACATGCAAATAAATACATGTATACATAGGCACAAAGCATGCAGTTACATACCCATAAACATATGGATATCATCTGGAAATATGTATGTTTATGTGTCTGCAAGTGCATGTAAATCAATGAGCTAATCGAACTGAGGGTGATTTCAGGAATCAGGCATCAACCAATATTATGAACTTGTACCCTGGTTCTTCTCTGGCCTCATTTGCCCATTTGTTCTCTATGGGAGAGACACAGGGATCAGTTAGCCTGCTGACAGCTATGGGTTTTGTGTGTCCTGTGCTGAGGATAAGAATGGTCATTACCATGGGTGGCCTAATTAAAGCCTCATGAATATTGAGTGCCACATATGTCTCATGTATAATTTGTGCAGCATGAATATTTAGAGCCTCAGGTGCCTCATGCATATTTAGTGCCTCATGAATTTTAGAAGCTTCTTGGTCCTTCCATCTTTTTCTATGTTCATGCATAAGTGTTCTGCTTGCTTTATCTAACAGGTTTCATTACTTATCTATGCTTAACACATTTTATGAGCTTCATCTATCCCATGTATTTCCCTGTCTTATTGAGCATAGGTTCTTGTCCTATTAAGCAGAATTGAATTTTCTCCAGCACTATAGCAAATTTACATTACATCTGTCCATTAGGAAAGTCTACGGCCCAGATGCTTTAGGGAAAAGAAAGCTATTTTTAATATTCAGAATTTTGAGTCAGTACATACATTTATAGATATTTTCCAGTGTAGGACTTTTCATAAAATCTTTAGCATAATAAAGCTCAAAATTGATTTAACAATCTAGAAAAAGTGTTCTTGAGGAATTCATTCATGCTAGTTTATGGTTTTGCTTAAAGCTTGTGGATGGAGATGGTAAGGAAGGAGAAGGTAATATTCCATACTGGCTTGGGGGTTTTGAACTTTAACTGACCAGCTTTAGCCCTCTATGTTGTAAACATTTTTGATGTAGTTACAATTCAAAGTTATGGCATATGGAAATTTCTATTGTAGGATAAAGTGACAGAGTAATATAAATAGGGTTTGGCTGGCTAAAAAACTCCATTTTGACTCTGAGTCAGTTACCCATTAAGCTTATGGGTTTCGAGTAACCTGGGGGTATGTTTAAGGTTAGTAGTAATTGACAGGGTTGTTTGTATTTTCTGTGTATTGTGGGAAGAAGTTCATTCCATTTCATGATTAATGGTCAGGAAGTGACTTCTAGGATTTGGTGTTTCATCTTTCATCATTGAAGAGGATCTCATTTAGATTGTTGAAGAAGATATCTTTGAACAGACACATCAGCCATCCTGCATATACTTAGATAAGTGGTAAACAAAGTGGTTCATGTACAGAAATGCTTTTCCATTGTGATTGACACCAAAATAAACTTGCTTAAATTGAAGAATCATAAAAATATATGCTCTACATATCTTATTCCCTTCAAATATTAGTATGTATTTATTCATGACGCCTGCCCCTTTTAGTTACAGGGACAAGGCCTTTTCTGAATATGAGAGGCTGACTAGAAATATGTATTCCGTGATTATTTATTTGACAGACACATTTGGGGACAAACACAGTTGACCCTTGGTAAGCAGATGATACAGCTGGTGGTGGGAGCAGAGGTGCTGGGAGCAGAGGTGCTGGCGGGTGCATGGGTGTAGCTTGTTAACCCGAGTATTTGGGGTCCTCATCTGCATCAGTCACTTTGTTTTACAGGAAGGGAGAGTGGCAGTGAAGTGAAGGTTGAAATTGTGTTAGAGCTGCTTCTGCATTTCATACTTTCATTCTTTTGTGTCTATCTTGAATTCCAGCTTAGATCTCTACTGCATGCCAGTGATGGAGCGGGAAGAAAGGCATTTCTTGTGTCGGAGGCTCTTGTTTGTGGCATTCTGGAGCCATTTAAACAGGCAGGGGCTGGCAGCCTGAGGACTGTTCTCTGGTGGATCTAACTCCAGAGGGCTCTGTGCACATGATGCCACAGGCACCATGTGACTTTAGGGTAGTAAAAACGCATCCCCATGTTGCTTTGAGTATACAAAAATAGTTAACATCCAATATTAAGTGCCAGGCCCCAGGCTAAGCACACTGTGTGAAGGAGCACATTTGATTTTCATGGCATTGGATGGCATAGCAGACTTGGCCAACCTTTTACCACTCACCATCCTGTGTCAGGATGGCTACTGCAAACACCATTTAGGGTGATCAGCTGTCTCCCTTTGCCCGGATCTCGGGATTCTCTGGAGAGTCTGAGCTTTCAGTGCTAAAATGAGGATGCGTTGGTCACCCTAGTCCCTGTGACTGCTGTCCAAGGACGCCGGCAGCCAAGGAAACTCTCTCACAGTGGATGCTGCCCTCTACCAGTGACCCAGTGACGGTGATTGGTGGATGAATACCATCTCTGCAGTCTCCAAGAATTCCCCTGCAGAATTCATCCCGTGGCACGCAGAGAGGACCCACTCACATGCTCATTCATGTGGGATTCCGTCTTTGCTCTTTTGCATTTCACTTTCTCACCTCCCTACCAGCGCCTCCTGGGATCACCTTCTGCATAAGTGACTTTCACTCAGATACTTGTCACAGGGTCAGCTTCTGGGGGAATCTAGTCTAAAACACGTGGTTAGAACTGCTTTACCGCCATTCATATAAGAGGAAACTGAGTTGTGGGAGGTTAAATAATTTTTCTGAAAATTGTACAGCTGGCACACAGAGCTAATAATTCTTAGGTATTAAGTTATACAGGTTTAATTTTTTTTAGTTTTTAAGTTTTTGAGACAAGATCTTACTTTGTCACTCAAGTTGGAGTGTAGTGGTGCAGTCATGGCTCACTGCAACCTTAAATGCCTAGGGTCAAGCTATCCTGCCCCAGCCTCCCAAGTAGCAGGGACTAGAGGTACATGCCACCATGCCTGCTGATTTTGTTCTTTAATTTTGGTAGAGACAAGGTCTTGCTATGTTGTCCAGGCCAGTCTTGAACTCCTGGTCTCAAGTGATCTTCATGCCTCACCGCCCTCACTAGGATTACAGGCAGGAGCCACTGTGCCCAGCCATTACAATTTTTAAAAATTATTATTTGTTATAATTTTTTTTTTTAGTGACAGGGTCTCATTATGTTGCCCAGGTTGGAGTGCAGTAGCTATTCATAGGCATGGTCATAGTGCACTGCAGCCTTGAACTCCTGGCCTCAAGCAGTCTTCCTGCCTCAACCTCCTGAGTAGTTAAGACTATAGATACACACCCTTGTGCCTGGCTTAAGTTATACGACGTTTGTTCCTATCCTTACCCATGTGTATTTATTTCCAGGAAATCTAAAATTTCGTTTATTCATATGGGATTAACAATAAGCTATCATCAGTCCAGTGGGGTTATGAATGGTATGTTATTATTCTATCTCTGCTAAATTTATTGAGCCTGGAGCAGAAGTCTTGATTTTAATGGACTTGGGGGAGTTTGATGGGGCTGTTTTTATGAAGGAGAAATTTGTCTTTTATACGTAGTTGCCAAAACCAGCGCTGTTGCTGACTAAGGACTAAGTGCCTATCCCTTGCCCAGCTATGTGCAGTCTGACCTTGGCTGGAAGCAGGAATCGTGACATCTCTGACCAGATTGGATGTAAACTGCCTGCTTGTGCTAAGGAGTTGTGTCTGCTAATTCTTGGCTCCCATCCTAGAGTTCTCTATGAAATGACTCATTATAAGGAAGTCTATTAAAAACAAATCTCTCCCCATTTTAGAATATCTCTTAAAATTTCTTCTTAATAAGAGAATTTTGGTGCTTTCAGTTCCAGTTAGTGCCAAGAAATTTAAAGTGCGTATTGAAGAAGGCTATGATAGTTACAGTACTTGAATTTCTTGTAAAGATAGATGCTTTGGGAAGTGAGTGTATTTCCCTGTCATTTCAAAGACAGAAGCTTGGAAATTCTACCAGACTGAAAAAAAAATTTTTTCTTTCACTGCAAATCCACAGCCTAATAGAAAGTGCTCCAAGTTTCTCTAGTGAAAGTGGCTTCACTTACCTCAGCATTTAAGATCCTTTCCCACTGTTGTAGATTTATAGGTATTTTAGATTATTTAAAAAGGCAACTACTTGTCAAGTTATCCACATAAATAAAATAAGATTGTGCAGAAGTGTAGAATATAACCACATGCCAATCCTTAGGAAATAGTGGGAAATGTTTTAGTTTAAAAATGTAGGGTTTTGCTTTTACAGAACTGATCTTTGACCACAGATTCTCTCAGGCTTTGCCTTTTGTAGTTCAATGATGTTTTCTACTAGTTCAGCCCTCCCTTCCCTCAAAGGCCTGAAGAGACACTTCCCAGTTTTGGGAAATAGACCTTCATTAGTTACACCTGGCTCAGCATTTTTTTTTTCTGCACATCTGCTTAGCATCATGTATTTGGAAGTGCCACATACACGTTTGCCAACGTTGCTTTAGATGCTGTTGAGTCATAAGAAGATAAGCAAGGCTAGGAAGGATTCAGTCCAGCTTGGTGTTCTCCTCCACAAGTGTGACTTGGGTAAAGAATGGGGGACACTTTCTTTGGTTGACACAGAAAAACAGATTCATGTTACCTGTCGTCTGCATGGTAAAAACTACAGGAAATGTCTTAGTCCATTCCAGCTGCTCTAACAGAATACCATCAACTGGGTGGTTTATAATGAACAGAAATTCCCACTTCTGGAGGCTGGGAAGTCAAAGCTCAAGCGTCTGGTCTTCAAATGAGACAGAGAAGGCACACCTGTGAACCAGCAATCAAGATCAAGGGCTTGATTGCTGATTCATAGATGTGCCTTCTCTGTAGCCTCACATGATGGAAGGGGCAAAGGACCTCTCTAGGTTCTCTTTTATAAGGGCACTGATCCCACTCTTGAGAGCTTCCTCACATGACCTAACCACCTCCTGAAGGCCCCACCTATTAATAAGTATCATTACCTTGGGAGTTAGGTTTTCAGCATATGAATTTTGGGAGATATAGGCATTTAGAACACAGTGGAAAATTAAGCTTAACTGATGGGGAGATTTAGGAGATTCTGTGAGAGAGCTTTGTTGTGCCGTGTGCTCTCAATATTATGATTTTAGGAAGGCCACTGTCTTCTCAAGGGTTTAGGTATGTGCTCTTTTACCCTGCAAGTGCTCAGTTTTTTGTAATTTACATCCTGCCTCTACGGATGGTTGAATGAATGAATTGGTCTGAATTCTTTTTGTACCTATTTCTGTTTCTGGCCTGTGCAATCAAGTTTAATGTTTGCTAACCACATATAAAGTTGTGCTTAGCAATGTTTCTCAAGTGGTGCTGTTTATTGTTTTTCTACATTATATAGAATAATTGGAATATACTTTCCAGAATATGACACATCTTTGTATTCTCTCTATACCTTTTATAATTTTATAAATGTGACTTTATAATGTTTTCAAGTTATCCTTGATGCAATGAAAATTTCCACAACAAAGTTTATTAGAGGAAAAACATACATTTTACTTACTGTATTAATTACCCTTATTTGAAGACTTTTTTGTTATGTGTTGTGATGAGAAATAACAAGCAGTATTCCCTGTACAGCTGAGTATTACTTTTGGCTAAAATGAAGATAACGTTCTTTGCCCTATTTTGTCATTTCCCATTGTTTCTTCTTCTTAGGGAGGCAGAGGTGGTGGTGGAGACAACTGGGGACAGCTAGAACTGTGTTAATATCTTTAGAGAATAGTCTGCTACGACATTGTTTTTGTTTCCCTCTATAAACCCTTCAAATAATTTTAAAAAAATTCTTCTGGACCGGGTGTGGTGGTGACTCAACCTATAATCCCAGCACTTTGGGAGGCCAAGGCAGGCGGGTCACAAGGTCAGGAGATCGAGACCATCCTGGCTAACACGGTGAAACCCCATTGCTACTGAAAATACAAAAAATTAGCTGGATATGGTGGTAGGCGCCTGTAGTCACAGCTACTTGAGAGGCTGAAGCAGAAGAATTGCTTGAACCCAGGAGGTGGAGGTTGCAGTGAGCTGAGATCACACCACTGCACTCCAGCCTGGCCACAGAGTAAGACTCCATCTCAAAAAAAAAAAAAAAAAAAAGAAAAGAAAAGAAAAAGAAAAATCAAGAAAGTGATTTCACCTAAAATAGCTACAAAAAACTCTAGGAACAAATTGAACCAAGGAGGTGAAAGAATTCTACTATGAAAACTATGAAACACTGATGAAAGAAATTGAAGTGGCCACACACAAAGAATATAAATATATCCCATGATCATGAATTGGAAGAATTAATTTAATGAAAATGGTTAAACCACCCAAGTCAGTCTAGAGATTTAATGTAATACCTATCAAAATACTAATGCCACTGTTTACAGAAATAGAAAATACAATCCTAAAATTTTTGTGAAACCACAGAAAACCACTAACACTCAAAGCAATTCTGAGCAAAAAGAATAAAGGTGGAAGTATCAAATTATCTGGCATCAAAATATAATATAAAGCTATCATAATCAAAAGTATGGTATTGATATAAAACAGATACATTGAGCAATGGAACAGAATAGAAAATCCAGAAATAAATTTCTACATTTACGGTCAACTGATTTTTAACAAAGGTACCAAGA
>NW_012104009.1:2170595-2217954 GCF_000951045.1 Mandrillus leucophaeus
AAAAAAAAAAAAAAAAAAAATCCTCTCAATTGGGAGCCAAGTGGTCAAACTTGGTGGGTCTCACCCCGACGGAGGCCGGCACACTAAGATCCACTGACTTGAAATTCTCGCTGCCAGCACAGCAGCAGTCTGAGATTGACCGGGACGCTTGAGCTTGGTGTGTGGAGGGGCGTCCACCATTGCTGAGGCTTGAGTAGGCTGTGTTACACTCACTGTGTAAACAAAGCCACTGGGAAGTTCGAACTGGGCGGAGCCACTGCAGCTCAGCAAGGCTGCTGTGGTCAGACTGCCAGATTTCCTTTCTCTGGGCACGGCATCTCTGAAAAAAAGGAAACAGCCCAGGTCAGGAACTTATAGATAAAATCCCCATCTCCCTGGGACAGAGCACCTGGGGAAGGGGGTGGCTGTGGGCACAGCTTCAGCAGACTTAAATGTCCCTGCCTGACCGCTCTGAAGAGAGCAGTGGACCTCCCAGCACAATGTTCAAGCCCTGCTAAGGGTCAGACTGCTTCCTCAAGTGGGTCCCTGACCCCCATGTATCCTGACTGGGAGATTCCTCCCAGTAGGGGCCGGCAGACACCTCATACAAGAGAGCTCTGGTTGGCATCTGGCAGGTGCCCCTCTGGGACGAAGCTTCCAGAGGAAAGAAGAAACAGCAATCTTTGCTGTTCTGCAGCCTCCCCTGGTGACACCCAGGCAAATAGGGTGGGGGTGGACCTCCAGAAAACTCCAGCAGACTGGCAACAGAGGGGCCTGACTGTCAGAAGGAAAACTAACAAACAGAAAGAAATAGCACCTCCACTCAAAGACCGCATCCGAAGGTCACCTATATCAAAGACCAGAGGTAGATAAATCCACAAAGATGGGGAGAAACCAGCGCAAAAAGGTTGAAAACTCCTAAAACCTGAACACCTCTTCTCCTCCAAAGGATCACAACTCCTCGCCAGCAAGGGAACAAAACTGGACGGAGAATAAGTTTGACAAATTGACAGACATAGACTTCATAATAACAGATTGCTCCGAGCTAAAGGAACGTATTCTAACCCAATGCAAGGAAGCTAAGAACCTTTAAAAAAAGGTTAGACGAATTGCTAACTAGAATAACCAGGGTAGAGAAGAACGTAAATGACCTGCTGGAGCTGAAAAACACAGCATGAGAACTTCGTGAAGCATACACAAGTATCAGTAGCCGAATCGATGAAGCAGAAGAAAGGATATCAGTGATTGAAGATCAGCTTAATGAAATAGAGAAGACAAGATTAGGGAAAAAAGGATTAAAAGGAACAAACAAAGCCTCCAGGAAATACAGGACTATGTGAAAAGACTAAATCTACATTTGACTGGTGTACCTGAAAGTGATGAGGAGAATGGAACCAAGTTGGAAAACACTCTTCAGGATATTATCCAGGAGAACTTCCCCAACCTAGTAAGATAGGCCAACATTCAAATTCAGGAAATACGGAGAAGACCACAAAGATACTCCTCGAGAAGAGCAACCCGAGGACACATAATCGTGAAATTTTCCAAGTTGAAATGAAGGAAAAAAATATTAAGGGCAGCCAGAGAGAAAGGTCAGTTTACCCACAAAGGGAAGCCCATGAGACTAACAGCAGCTCTCTCTGCAGAAACCCTTCAAGCCAGAAGAGGATAGGGGCCAATATTCAACATTCTTAAAGAAAAGAATTTTCAACCCCAAATTTCATATCCAGCCAAACTAAGTCTCATAAGTGAAGGAGAAATAAAATCCTTTATAGACAAGCAAATGCTGAGAGATTTTGTCGCCACCAGGCCTGCCTTACAAGAGTTCCTGAAGGAAGCACTAAAAATGGAAAGGAACAACTGGTACAAGCTACTGCAAAACATACCAAACTGTAAAGAACATCAACACTATAAAGAAACTGCATCAACTAATGGGCACAGTACCCAGCTAGCATCATAATGACAGGATCAAATTCACACATAACAGTATTAACCTAAATGTAGGCTAAATGCCCCAGTAAGAGGACACAGACAGGCAAATTGGATAAAGAGTTAGACCCATCAGTGTGCTGTATTCAGGAGACCCACCTCAGGTGCAAAGACACACATAGGCTCAAAATAAAGAGATGCAGGAATATTTACCAAGCAAATGGAAACCAAAAAGAAAAAAAAAGCAGAAATTGCATTCATAGTCTCTGATAAAATAGACTTTAAACCAACAAAGATCAAAACAGACAAAGAAGGCCATTACATAATGGTATAAGGATCAATGCAGTAAGAAGAGTTAACTCTCCTAAATATATATGCATCCAACACAGGAGCACCCAGATTCATAAAGAAAATCCTTAGCGATGTACAAAGAGACTTAGACTCCCACACAATAATAGTGGGAGACTTTAACACCCCACTGTCAATATTAAGACAGATCAATGAGACGGAAAATTAACAAGGATATTCAGGACTTGAACTCAGCTT
Source organism: Mandrillus leucophaeus (assembly GCF_000951045.1). Classification (NCBI taxonomy): domain Eukaryota; kingdom Metazoa; phylum Chordata; class Mammalia; order Primates; family Cercopithecidae; genus Mandrillus; species Mandrillus leucophaeus. The sequence goes on from NW_012104009.1 coordinate 2,173,050, forward strand.
TGGACCGAGTGGACCTAATAGACATCTACAGAACTCTCCACTGCAAATCAACGGAGTATACATTCTTCTCAGCACACTTATTCTAAAATTGACCACATAATTGGAAGTAAAACACTCCTCAGCAAATGTGAAAGAATGGAAATCATAACAGTCTCTCAGACCACAGTGCAATCAAATTAGAACTCAGGATTTAGAAACTCACTCAAAACCATACAACTACGTGGAAACTGAACAATGTGCTCCTAAATGATTACTGGGTAAATAATGAAATTAGGCAGAAATAAAGATGTTCTTTGAAACCAATGAGAATGAAGAAACAATGTACCAGAATCTCTGGGATACATTTAAAGCAGTGTGTAGATGGAAATTTGTAGCCCTAAATGGCCACAAGAGAAAGGAGGAAAGAGCTAAAATTGACATCCTAACATCAAAATTAAAAGAACTAGAGAAGCAACAGCAAACAAATTCAAAATTTAGCAGAAGTCAATAAATAACTAAGATCAGAGCAAAACTGAGGGAGATAGAGACATGAAAAACTCTTAAAAAAAATCCCTGAATTCAGGAGTTGGTTTGTTGAAAAGATCAAAAAAATAGGTAGACTGCTAGCCAGACTAAAAAAGAAGAAAGGAGAGAAGACTCAATTAGACACAATAAAAATGATATAGGGGATATCAACCCTGATCCCACAGAAATACAAACTACCATCAGAGAATACTATAATCACCTCTACGCAAAAAAATAGAAAATTTAGAAGAAATGGATAAATTCCTGGACACATACACCCTCCCAAGGCTAAACCAGGAAGGAGTTGAATCCCTGAATAAACCAATAACAAGTTCTGCTCAACTTGTTCGAGGGATCAAGCTGGCTTTATCCCTGGGATACAAGGTTGGTTCAACATATGCAAATCAATAACTGTAATCCATCATATAAGCAGAACCAGTTACAAAAACCATGTGATTACCTCAATAGATACAGAAAAGGCCTTTGACAAAATTCAACACCCCTTCATGGTAAAACTCTGAATAAACTGGATATCCATGGCTTGTATCTCAAAATAATAAGAGCTATTTATGACAAACCCACAGCCAATATCATACTGACCAGGCAAAACTGGAAGCATTCCCTTTGAAAACCGGCACGAGACAAGGATGCCCTCTCTCACCACTCTTATTCAACATATTGTTGGACGTTCTGGTCGGGGCAATCAGGCAAGAGAAATAAATAAAGGGTATTCAAATAGGAAGAGAGGAAGTCAAATTGTTTCTGTTTGCAGATGACATGATTGTGTATTTAGAAAACTCCATCATCTCAGCCCAAAATCTCCTTACGCTGATAAGCAACTTCAGCAAAGTCTCAGGATACAAAATCAGTGCACAGAAATCATAAGTATTCCTATACATCAGTAACAGAGAGCTATACATCAGTAACAGAAAGCAGTTCATGAGTGAACTCCCATTCCCAGTTGCTACTAAGAGAATAAAATACCTAGGAATACAACTTACAAGGGATGTGAAGGACCTCTTCAAGGAGAACTATAAACCACTGCTCAAGGAAATAGAAGAGGACACAAACAAATGGAAAAACATTCCATGTTCATGGATAGGAAGAATCAATGTTGTGAAAATGGCCGTACTGCCCAAAGTAATTTATGCATTCAATGCTATTCGCATCAAGCTACCACTGACTTTCTGCACAAAATTGGAAGAAACTACTTAAAATTATGGGGAGAACCCACCCCCAATATTTCACATAGGTTCTTTCTATATTCCATAAGTGTCAGCTGGCTGAGAAATAAAGAGCGACAGTACAAAGAGAGGAATTTTATGGCTGGGCCACCAGGGGTAACATCATATATCAGTAGGACCGTGATGCCCACCTGAGTCTCAAACCAGCAAGTTTTTATTAAGGGTTTCAAAAGGGGAGGGGGTGTAAGAACAGGGAGTAGGTACAAAGATCACATGCTTTAAAAGACAAAGAGCAGAACTACTAGTAAGGGTCTAACACAGATCACATGCTTCTGAGGAAATAGGACAAAGGGCAAAAGTAGAACTACTGATAAGGGTCCAACAAAGATCACAAGGCAAAGGGCAAAAGCAAAACCATAAGAGTCTATGTTCAGCAGTGCACGTATTGTCTTGATAAACATCTTAAACAACAGAAAACAGGGTTTGAGAGCAGAGAACCAGTCTGAACACAAATTTACCAGGGCGGAGTTTCCCAACCCTAGTAAGCCTGAGGGTACTGCAGGAGACCAGGGCGTATCTCAGTCCTTATCTCAACCGCATAAGGCAGACATTCCCAGAGCAGCCATTTATAGACCTCCCCCAGGAATGCATTCCTTTCCCAGGGTATTAATATTAATATTCCTTGCTAGGAAATGAATTTGGCAATATCTCTCATACTTGCACATCCGTTTATAGGCTCTCTGTAAGAAGAAAAATATGACTCTTTTTGCCCGACCATGCAGGCAGTCAGATCTTATGGTTGTCTTCCGTTGTTCCCTGAAAGTCGCTGTTATTCTGTTCTTTTTCAAGGTGCACTGATTTTGTATTGTTCAAACACACGTTTTACAATCAGTTTGTACAGTTAACAGAATTATCACAGTGGTCCTGAGGTGACATACATCCTCAGAATATGAAGATAACAGGATTAAGAGATTAAAGACAGGCATAAGAAATTATAAAAGTATTATTTGGGAACTGATAAACGTCCATGAAATCTTCACAATTTATGTTCTCTGCTGCAGCTCCAGCTGGTACCTCCATTCAGGGTCCCTGACTTCCCGCAACATAAAACTTTATATGGAACCAGAAAAGATCCCACATAGCTAAGACAGTCGTGGGCAAGAAGAACAAATCTGGAGGCATCACGCTACCTGACTTCAAAGTATACAACAAGACTACAGTAACTGAAACAGTATGTTACTGGTACCAAGACAGAGATATGGACGAATGGAACAGAACAGAGGCCTCAGAAATAACACCACGCATCTACAGCCATCTGATCTTTGACAAACCTGACACAGGCAATGGGGAAAAGATTCCCTATTGAATAAATGTTGGGAAAACTGGCTAGCCATATGCAGAAAACTGAAACTGGACCCCTTCTTTACACCTATATAAAAAATCAACTCAAGATGGGTCAGGGACTTAACTGTAAGACCTAGGACCATAAAAATCCTAGAAGAAAACCTGGGCAATACTATTCATTCAGGATGTAGGCATGGGCAGAGACTTCAGGACCAAAACACCAAAAGCAACGGCAACAAAAGCCAAAATTTACAAATGGGATCTAAGTAAATTAAAGAGCTTCTGCACAGCAAAAGGAACTATCATCAGAGTGAACAGGCAACCTACAGAATGGGAAAAAATTTTTGCAGTCTACTCATCTGACAAAGGGCTAATACTCAGAATCTACAAAGAACTTAAACAAATTTACAAGAAAAAACCCCATATAAAAATGGGCAAAAGATATGAACAGACACTTCTCAAAAGAAGACGTTTATGCAGCCAACAGACATGAAAAAATGCTCATCATCACTGGTCATTAGAGAAATGCAAATCAAAACCACAACGAGATACCATCTCACACCAGTTAGAATGGCAGTCATTAGAAAGTCAGGAAATAACAGGTGCTGGAGAAGATGTAGAGAAATAGGAACACTTTTACACTGTTGGTGGGAGTGTAAATCAGTTCATCCATTGTGGAAGACAGTGTGGCAATTCCTCAAGGATATAGAACCAGAAATACCATCTAACCCAGCAATCCCATTACTGGGTATATACCCAAAGGATTATAAATCATTCTGCTATAAAGACACATGCAGACGTATGTTTATTGTGGCACTATTCACAATGACAAAGACTTGGAACCAACCCAAATGTCCTTCAATAATAGACTGGATAAAGAAAATGTGCATATACACCATGGAATACTATGCAGCCACAAAGAAGGATGAGTTCATGTTCTCTGCAGGGACATAAAGCTGGAAACCATCATTCTCAACAAACTATCACAAGAATAGAAAACCAAACACAGCATGTTCTCACTCATAAGTGGGAGTTGGACAGTGAGAACACATGGACGTAGGGAGGGGAACATCACACACCGGGGCATGTCAGTGGGTGAAGGGCTAGGGGAGGGATAACATTAGGAGAAATACCTAATGTAGGTGACGGGTTGTTGGGTGCAGCAAACCACCATGGCATGTGTATACCTATGTAACAGAACTGCACGTTCTGCACGTGTACCCCAGAACTTAGTTTATTAATAAAAAAATTCCTCTGAATTTTCTTTTACTTACCTGCCCTGTTTGCCGCCCCTTAATCCTACCCAGAAAGGGGTTGGGGACAGCACCAGATCGGTGTGGGTTACCTGTTCAAGGAACATCTCTCTTAAAAATTTCTGAGACCAGTTTTTGTCCTTTTCAAGAGTGGGAGGGTGTTGTAAGAAAGAGACTTTTTTCTTATGGGATCTGATTGTCCCCCAAACAGCACTCCTGCTCTAACTAACATGATTTTGATTGTCTTTCACAAAATCTAACTAAAGAGGGTGCCTGTGTGTGTGTGTGTGTGTGTGTGTGTCTGTCAGTGGGAGTGTCGCGTTTTTCTGTGTTTTGTGATTCATTACTTTTTGAAGTTATTTGGACAAAGGTTGTTAAGAATTGCTTGAAAATGCATCCCACGGACACTCACATTCTTGTTTCCTCATTACTGATGGGAAACCTTTTGCTCCTCCTGTTGTACTCATTGCTCCTGCTCATGTGTATCAGGGGGACTTCTCACGGTTCATACAGCAGCACTGTTTTGAGACGTCAGCTGCCAGCCCTTACTGTTACAACATGCATGTCACATAGCACCCCATTTTTCAAAATTATTTTTGTTGGCTTGTGGTTATCCTCATAAAAGGTGCATAATTGGAAGCCTCACAGCTGTAGCTTTCTGTTTATAGCCACTGAGTAGGTACAGTTAAGCTGACTGCATTTTACATGTTGTGAGCCAGGGCCAGGGAATGGAGAGATTCAGGCTGTCTCTAAGACAGAGCTGCGGGGAGAAGCTGTACAGGACCTACTAGAAGGTAAGCATTCAGGCTTAGATAGACAGTTGAAGAATTTGTTCAAGATGTACTATTTTGTACATTCATTTTGACTTTGTTAAACTTAAAATATCCTTTGGAAATGAAACTTTACTAGATTTAGTTAGATATATGAGTGAATACAAATTCATACACAAATACAAATATGTGAGTGAATACAAATTCATATAATATAGTTGACTCTTGAACACTATGGGTTTGAACTGTATGGGTCCACTTCCATGTGGATTTTCTTCCGCCTCGGCCACCCCTGATACCTCAAGACCAACCCTCTTCTTCCTTCTCCTCCTCAGCCTGCTCAGTGTGCAGGCAATGAGGATGAAGAACTTTATGATGATCTACTTCCACTTAATGAATAGTGAATATGATTTCCTAATAATATTTTCTCTAGCTTACTGTATTGTAAGAATACAATATATAATACATGTAACATACAAAATATGTTTCAATCAGCTGTTTGTGCTTTCTGTAAGGCTTCCAGTCAATAGTAGGCTAGTAGTAGCTAAGTTTTAGGGAAGTGAAAAGTTGTACATGGATTTTCCACTTCCAGAGGTGGTTGCTGACCCAACCCCTGTGTTGTTTAAGGGCCAACTAAAATCCTTTTTTTCCTCACAAATGGGTAGTTTAAATTAGGATTAGACTTATAATAAAAACTCTTCACTAGTTTTTACTTGGGTATTTATGTGTATACATACTTTTTAGGCAGTCGTTTTAAAAATATAACCCAATACAATGTGGAAAATAAAGAAAATTTAACATAATCATATTCTTCCCTGGCATACACATTTTGACCTTGTGATGAATGTTCATAGTTTTTGTGTGTTTGTTTAAAGAATAATAGTTACAATCATGTTTCACATGTAATTTTATAATCCACTTAAGAATCATGCCTTATTTTTTAATGCAGTTTATTATAATCATTTTTCCTTATTGCTTCAAAGACTTTTGCAAATCCAAATCATCTTTTCAAGTGACCTTAAAATGTTTGAAAAAGTGCCTATATCTAAATTTTCTTAATTCCCATGTCGGTTTTTCCTTGTTTTTGCTTATTATATGTATTACTAAGATGACATCTTTGTGGCAATAGGTTTTCTTCTTTCTCTTCTTGCTTGGATTATATTTTTAAGACCTAGACTCCTAGAAATAGAATTACTGGGTCAAGTACATGAAAACTATAATTCTTTATATAAACCAAGTTATTCTTCAAAATGGGTGCGTGAATTTACACTCCTGCTGTTGTACAAACACTACATCATTACTGGTGCTTATGATATTACTGAATCTCAGTGTTATAATTATATAAATTATACAATCTTCAACTGAGGTAAAATCTTAAAAAAAGTTACCTGGGAAAATACACCATTTAAAAAAGGATGGATTCAAGGGTTGTATCTTGAATCGAAGATCAATAACTTATTTTCAAATCTTTCTTGAATTAATCTAACCAGATTTAGCAAAATTAGAAAGATATTCTAGAGAATGTTTGCATTGTATATTTCAGGATAGGTGTCTCAGCCATGAAGATCCAGAACTTGATAAAGCATTGCCAACTGTTAGAATAAACTTTTATTACCTTTTTAGAAGGACTTGAATATTTTGAGACTGGTGAATAAACAAGGCCTGAAACGTTTAACTTTCTTGAATTTAAGAAGAAAAATGAGTTTAAGCTTTCCAAAGTAAACAGAGTAGGAAAAGCAGCTGAGAAGATAGAACTGTTCAAGATAATAAATACGTATAGGACCACTATGCAATTGTAGCAGATTCATTTTAATTGAGATAGAATTTGACTCCTTAACCAAAGTTACAATTCTGGGAATAAGAATAAAGCTATGGCTGAGAGTATGACCACCGTGTTTGCATCATAAATATGCACACATATTTTTTGAAAGGAAATCGAGGTAACATTATGTTATAACTTTTATCCTAGGCCAAAGACTATTACCTAAAAATTACTCTTCGAGCATTGTTTGAAATGAAAACCACATTTAAAGGTGGTTTGCTGCCTACTGATGAAAAACGAATTCATGTTCACAAACCAAGGACTTTAACGGAATAAATTATAATCAGATGTTAGATTTAGACCAGCTTTAACAAAAACAAATGATTCTTTTTAGAGATGAAAATTGATGGCTTAGCCCTCAAAACATCTATCTTTTTTCAAACTAAATGTCTTGAGAGAAGGGGATCTGCTTAATTTCATAAAGTAGGTGTGTGATTTATCAGCAGCAAATTGCTGAGTTTAAGAAACAAGAACTCCCCTGACTCCCCTAAGTGTTTCCCTAGGCTTTCTAAATGAGAATGCTTTGATTTGTAGTAACTTAATTATGCAAAACTATATTTTACAGAAGGTTAAAACAGGACCCTTTGGGATCATAGACCAGATCCCTTCTGAATGATGACCATTGCTGCCTTTGTTTGCATGTCCACACTTACTCCATAAACCTCTAGATTATAGACTTGGTCTTCTTGAGTAAAGAAAATCCTCCAGTTCCGCTGGACACCTGCTGATTTACTTTAGCACTTCAGGCCTCTCTTAATGAGATGCAGTATGAGGCAGTCTTAGGGCTCAAAAGGCATTTAATAGATCAAGTTTAGAATATTTTAATGTTAAAATGTCTATCAGTGACTGCTTCTGCCATCCTTCATTTCACTTTGAAAAACAGCTCTTTTAGGTTGTAATGAATTGTGCTAAACATTGAGAGCAAATTTGAACATCTTACCCGCCTCAGAGTAATTAAAAGAGAGAATTGTTTCCTCACATTTCTCTGTAATCCTGGGGTTAAGGTAAATATGGGATAGATGGTAATGGGCACAACTAGTTAGGGTTTATAGGAGGCCAACTTGACTGAGAGTTTGGAAATAAAAAGCATTGATTTCACCATGTGATTCCAGTGGTGTCACAATGCTTGAGACTTACCTGTGTGTAAAATTTACCTGGGATGCTTGCAAAAATGCAGATTCCTTGGATCCGACAAAGATTAAAATTCAGTGACATCTGTGGGTGGGGCACAAGAATTTGATTTTTCTCATGAGCACCCCTCTCCCTCTGTGTATCTTAAAGTAAGTTGGTATGCCGTCAGTCTACTGTAGAGCATGATAGTTGATACACTTGAGTTAGTCAGTGTGTCCAATGAAAAAATATATGTTTTGTGATATAGTTAAATGTATTAGCAAGTTAAAAGATGGAAGGATCATGCAGATTAATTATCCATTTGGTAGTTCACAGGTTAATTTTGTGGGAAGGGTGAAATTGTATAGAATGTACATTGACGGAGGTGGAATTCTACTTGTAGTGAAAATGCCAATGTTCCATAATAGTTATTATCAGGAGTGGGAGGCCAAAACATTCTGTTGGTACAATTTCTAAAATCATAAAGGAAGTCAATAGAAAAGTGGGCAACTAGTTACTCATTTGGTACTTAAGTAATTAATGAGTAATTTAATACTTAATAGGTAATTAAGTATTTAATAAGTATTGCCAGTATTAGTTAGGCCTGTGCAGTTTTTCATAATGGTCTTCAAATAAGTTCAGATCTATATTTCTTTCATATGCAAGGGGGTCCCTCTTACTTTGAATGCTGTGGGGATCATCTACTCACTGCCTTTCCATCTGTTTGGCCTTTGGTTGCTTCTGCTTTCTGACTAATTCTGCACTGCCAAGAAGACTTCAAAGCAGTAGGGCCCTCCAGATTGTTGTCACGTGGATGGTTCACTTAATTATCGTCTGATATTCCTAGTATTGTGTGCCCAGTCCCACTGGGGAGAGGTGGGGCAGTAAAACTCCTGAGCCTTGCTACTACTGTCCTGAGGGCCACAGTGATAAACTAATGTTGTTTTATAGTCTGTTTGATATTTAGACTACTCAAATTTAACCATAATCTTTAAAAATAAAATGTAAATATAAATACTATATTAGATCATGAACAAAAAAAGTTAAGCGGTCAAGTGCGGTGACTCACACCTGTAATCCCAGCACTTTGGGAGGCCAAGGCGGACAGATCATGAGGTCAGGAGATCGAGACCATCCTGCCTAACATGGTGAAACCCCATCTCTACTAAAAATACAAAAAAATTAGCCAGGTGTGGTGACAGGCGCCTGTAGTCCCAGCTACTCGGGAGGCTGAGGCTGGAGAATGGCGTGAACCCAGGAGGCAGAGCTTTTGCAGTGAGCCGAGATCACGCCACTGCACTCCAGCCTGGGCGACAGAGCAAGACTCTGTCTCAAAAATAAATAAATAAATAAATAAGCAAAAGCATAATTTCCATCTTTACAAATCTTAAATGAATATTAGTTCATCCATGCTTTTATGTATTTAGAAAACATAGTTGGAATGGTGTCTTAGTCTGTTTGGGCTGCTATAGAAGAATACCATATACTGGGTAGCTTATAAACAGAAATTTATTTCTCACAGTTCTGGAGACTGGGAAGTTCATGATCAAGGTGCTGGCTGATTTGGTGTCCTTCGAGGCCCGGCTTTCTGGTTCATAAATGGTACCTTCTATTTGTGTTCTCCTGTGGTGGAAGGCACGAGGGACCTGTTCTCTCTTATAAGGGTGCTAATTCCATTATGAGGGTACCACCCTCATGACCTAATGACTTCCCAAGGGCCCCACCTCCTAATAGCATCACTTTGGGAGTTAGCATTTCAACATATGACTTTGAAAGCAAAACATTTAGACCAGAGCAAATGGTCTAGGTGAGATTATCACAGTTGCCCTTTGTATTCTCTTCGCGGTGTGAGTGCTAAGCTAAAATAGCCTGGAATATTAAAACTTGTCATGTAATATATACGCATAGTTTAAAAATGAAATAGTTTGAAAAGGCTTATGATGAAAACACAGTACCCTTCCCCACAAAACATACTCTGTTCCCTAGATGTAGCTACGCTTTATTCCTTGAGCTGTTTCTTACTGCTTCTCTGTTTTCGAAATATATGTTTATTGCATTCTCCCAATTCATTACCTTTAGCCATTGTCTGTTGTATTCTTGTATGGTGGAAAGGATTTAGTTCTCTACTTTTTTCCTCCTCTGTTTTCCCAATAAAGTTTAATGACAAGTTTTAGTTTAATCAGTATTCAGTGCTTATGTTATATTTGTCCTTTGGTATCTAGGGAGTATTTGTTCCAGGACCTCCTATGGATACCAAAACCTACTGATGCTCAAGGCCCTGATATAAAAATGGGATAATATTTGGATATAATCTATGCGTATCGTATGTACACTTTAATCTCTAGATTACTTATAATACCTAATACAATATAAATGATATGTAAATAGTTCTTATACTATATTGTTTAGAGAATAATGACAAAAAAGGCTGTATTTGTTTAGTACAGACACAATTTTCATTTTCTTTTTTTTCTGTTGAATATTTTTGATCTACAATTGGTTGAATTCACAGATGTGGAACCCAGGGAATATGGAGAGCTGACTCTCTGTCATGTATGTTGTTGTTTCCTGTCAAGCCAACGAATATACAAGTATTTCTTTTCCTTTTTTGTCAGAATTTTGTTTTTCCTGGAGTTGGTAATTGCCTTGTCCTTTTTTCCCCCCATTGGGTTTAATGTTTTTATGCCTATCAGAAATTCTTTCTACACTGTCTAATCCTCTCAGAACAATTTTCCACATGGTTAAGATTTCAGATAATCGGTTTTTTTTTTTTCCCCTGACAACTTTCCTCTTTGAAGTCTGTTGGCTTGCTTCATCCTTTACTGTTTGCCTTCTGGCCTGGCTTCACAGCTGTCATCATGGAATTTGCTCCCATCCTGGGAATTTCTCCTCACTCTTTTCTATATTTAAACCCCAGTTTCTTGTATAAGGGAAAGTTTCAGTTTCTTGGCTAACTTACTCAATTTGATACATACAATCCCTACTAATGTATGGAATCCAAGTAGTAGGGAGGTAATTTTTTTCCCCTTGCAACTTAGTGTGCCTGAAAATTTCACCATATTCTTCTACTGAATTGTGGGTTTAGCCAGGTAAAGAATTTTGGGTTGAAATTAATTTTTCCCTGTAATTTAAAGGTTTACTCATTGTCATATAGTATCTCACGGCTTGAATGAGAATTCTGACACTATTCTAATTGCCGGTGACTTGTTTTTGTCTCTCTGGAAGGTTTTAAGATATTTTTATTTCAAATGTGAAACTTCAGAAGGATATGCTTTGTGTATATTTTCTTTTATTCAGCTACAAATTGAATTAACTCTACTAATATGGAACCTTGTATTTTTTGGTTCTGGAAATTTTCTGATCTATTTCTTTGATTAAAAAACACATTTTATAGTCTGTTCTCTTTTTCTGGAAATTTGGTTAGTTGGACTTGGATTTTTTAAAAAGCTATTTCCTCCTTTATTTTATGTATGTCTTGTTCTTTCTGGGAGAATTTTTAAAAATGTTCCAAATCTTGGATAGGATTGTGATATTTTTGTTCTCTAAATGTTTCTCTTTTAAAACTGTCATGCTACTGTTTTTTCTTTTGGGATAGGTGCATTACTTTTTCTTATCTTTCCAATATCAATTGTAATTTAAAAAATTATCCCATCCTCTATTCTCTTTCCCCCTTTCCCAGCGTGTTCTTCCTCATCTGCTCCTCCTCCTTTATCCTCCTTCTCCTCCCTTCTCTTTCCCTTGCTCTCTCTCTCCTGTCCTTCTCATCCCCCTTCCCCTTCTCCTCCCCATTCTCTTACCCACTCTGTCCTCTTCCCCATCAGCCTCTCTCACTTTCTTCTCTTTATCATTTCCTCATCTCCTTCTCAATCCATTCCTTCTGTTATTTTGTTTTGCTTTTGCTTATATTTTGGAGTGAGGCAGTAAAACTCTTTCTGCTTTGGTGTGATTTGTTGGCTGGTGGTCCCCACCAGCAAGGGAATGACCTCATATGCTGATACATGTCATAGCAAATAACTGCTACATGGCTGTCTTATGATAGTACAGTCCATAACAGGTAGAGCATTGCATCAGCTCTGGACCTGAGTTGGAATATGATGCCCTAGAACTGGACATGTGGAGAACCCAGGAGCAATCTTGAACCCTGAGGAATTTCCTGGTTTTCATGGTAATGTATGGGACTTGAGTAAGTCTAAGTCACTGACACTGAAGCAGTGGCATAGATATGTACTATTTAGAAGATCATTTACTGAAGAAAGGACATTTCCTAAAAGAAACAATCTATGGGTATCGCTGGTATTATACTCCTAGTATTATACAACCCCTTTTTGGGTGTTCTGGGCCCTGGACACTAAATGTCTGTGTCACTCCCCCATTGTATAACAACCATAAAACTACTCCCCACCCCTCCCGTCTCCACTGCCTCAAAACCACCTATTTGGGAACACCTGTCTGAGGAGTGGGACTTCCCCTGGTGAAGAAAGTGTCTACTAGCTTACGGGATTCCCTTTCCCTTTCACCATCACTGGAGAGCTCCCCTTCCTCCCCTGACCTGTACCATCTGGCTCCTAGGCACAGGTGCTATTTCAAGTGCTCTGAGGCATTGAAAAAAGAAAACGAAGTTGAGACATTCATGAGTATTCACAGCATTCTGTCTGCCCAGAATTCCCTTTTACCATGTCCTCATGTCTAAATTCTACGTTAAATAATCAGTTCAAAAGTCTCTACAGTAGTTATTCTTTGAATTCCTGTACTTAATCATCTGTGACTCTTCTGTAATGTTTTAGTCTTGTCGTTTTTATTACATGACTGTAAGTCCTTAGAGGTCAAAGTGGAAGGCTTCCATATTAAATGCTTACAGGGCGCTGCTTTGCATGTTTCAGGGGTAAAACAGAACTTGAGGGAGACTGAAGAATTTGCCCAGAGTTATGCCACTAGTGAATGGCAAACCTAGATTTGAACCTAGACTTTTTTGACTCCGTGACTTTTATCTCCTCTCTCTGTGCCCTGTTGCAAAATAAGTTTTGAATAAATAAAATAGTGAGTATTTTAGCATAAAGATGAATAAGCAGCCCTGATGAAAGCAGGCATGTCTTGTCTTTGCTCTCCGTCAGCCTCCAGTTTTGGTGGAGAAAATAGCAAAACAGACTGCCTTGTCATGGATTTCTGCATATAACCTGAACTTTAAACATGCCTGGAACACATTTGGTTCTGATTTAAAACAAGTTGGCTTGCCCCATTGCCATGTTATTACAAATACAAAAGAAATATAAACTTCATTCCATTAAATAACCATCCACATAAACTCTTAAATAGTTTCATGGCTTTGGGCTGGGCCAAAGCTGGATATTAAGGAAATGATTATTAATATTACATGTTTTATTCAAACTGGTCTAATTTTTTTAACCTTCCCACCATCCCTAAAAGTGCCAGTCAACCTTTTCCTTCCTTCTGCAAAATGTTCCCAGGAGGTTAAAACAGATAGAACTTTGATATCAAGCTGCTGACTCTTAACTATTTGGAAATATTCTTTGTTTTCAGTTCCTCATAGCCTGTAGCTGTGTGCTCTACTTGAAACTTTTCAATCCCCCTTGGATAACAGCAAAGTTAGTTATCATTCCCTGTAGCGGTGCTGTACAATGGAAATATGTGAACCACAAATATAATTTTATGTTTTATTGCCACATTAAGAAGAGTGAAACAAAACAGGTAAGATTAGTCTTGTAATATTTCTTTGTCTAGCCCAATATATAGAAATAACATCATTTCAACATATAATCAAAACATTATTGAGAATTGTACATTCTTTTTTTACTACATTTTCAAAATCCTGTTTGCATTTTATACCACAGCATATGTGAATTCAGACTAGCCATACTTTCAGTGTTCATGAGGCACACGTGGCCAGTGGCTGTCGCACTGGATGGCGTAGTTCTATAGGAAGATCAGCATAATCTCACGGTGGTGTATTAGGTATTCCTAATTCCATTAAACTGTGAACATTGTTTAGATTTTGGTAAAGAGTTAGGGTTGTTTTCCTAAAAAAAATGGAAATTATGTAAATACCCAAAGTCTTCAAATAGTGTTATGACCTCAGGCCAGACTAAACGATGCTTCAGGGATTGCTTATATAAGAAGAAATAGCGTCTGAAAGCGAGGCATTTGACATGACCAACATTTCTGTTAATCATTGAACTGAAATTCCATTGACATATGTTTGGGTCATCAGTCCACCAGGAAGTCTTCATTGTCAGGCCAATAAATTTGAAGTTTGAATAAACCCTTAGCAAAAGTTACCGAAAGAGTTCAAGTTAAAAGTTGCTTAAAGCAGTGAGTAGTGTAGTTGTTCTCAGATTTTTGGGAATATATGTTTCCCTACATTTGATAGCAACAGATGCTTTCTGAAACTAAAATTCCCTAGGTGAGAGAATGCTGGCCTTTGCTTGCTTTCTGTTGTGCCTTGAGTGTGGCAGGGCCAACACTGTCTTAGATTGTTCCCGGCATTGGAATATTGGCAGGAAAAAGATTTGACATATGAAAAAACTGCAATCCACATTTTGAGAAGTGTGTATAATCTGCAGAGTCTTATGGAGCAGTAGTGGTCCCCACTGTTAGATGGATTAGGAATCCTCCCCCTAACCTCCATCATAATCTAATTCTTATTCTGTTAAAATATTTTGTGGGAAATGAAACTTTAAAACACAGACTCAAAGGATGTCTTGGTTAGTTCAATTATTGGACCATCCTCTTGTCCCAAATTGCCATGGATAATCTCTCTCTCTTTTTTGTTTTTATTCTGAGCCATAGAGCCCTTTTATAATGGGGTAAGTTTCTGTTTTATTTCATGTTTCATTTGATGTGACCTTTCAGCAAAAGTGGGTTTAGTTTTTAAACAGCCTAGGATTGGAAATGTATGTATATACATTTTTCTTTTTGTGGTTCACACATTTTGAAGGGTGTCTATTTCTGTCTTCTTTGGCTAGCTATTGAGTTTGGCTATAACTCGCAGAGGTTTTCCAAATATTAAATTTTTTACTGTTTTCAGCTGCGAAGATTCTACTATAGGCCTAAATGATTAAAACTTCTCCACTGAGAGCTGCATAAAATTAGTGTTTCATTCTAGAGAGTACTAGGTTGGTGAAAGCCTAAGATCTATACCTGGTATGATGTTATTGATTGTCTGTTATCTATCTCTGATATTGCATTACTCATTGTGTCTCCTTAGGCAGCAGCTTGTATCTACATTTGATTTTCATACTTTTGCCAATGATTGCCGTATACACTGTGGGCTGAAAATAATGCTGCGACAGACCAGTAATGGTGAAACTTTGGTTCATTCTCAAATAGGAAGGAAGACTTAAAAATAATTTTTACCTGAATTTTTTCTAATTATAAAGCAATTCAAGCCATTTAAAGGTATGTTGAAAAATACAAAGAAAAAATGATAAGCAGACCCAAGAATTCTACCACTCAAATAACAACTGTTATTAATATTTTGATATTTATCCTTCCAGTCTTTTTTCTGACATATTCACTACGTATCCATATATCTAAATACATGTTTGTTTATACTTGTGTCTGTATATGTACATGTACAGACTTTTATACAGAATTTAAGCCATTCTGTTTTTTTTTTTTTTTTTTTTTTTTTTAAGACAGAATCTCACACTGTTGCCCAGGCTGGTGTACAGTGTCATGATTTTGGCTCACTGCAACCTCCATCTCCCAGGTTCAAGAGATTCTCCTGTCTCAGCCTCCCAAGTAGCTGGGATTACAGACATGCACCACCACTCCCAGATAATTTTTTTTTTTTCTATTTTTAGTAGAGACGGGATTTCACCATGTTGCCTAGGCTGGTCTCAAACTCCTGACCTCAGGTGATCCTCCCACCTCGGCCCCCAAAGTGCTGGGACTGCAGGTGTGAGCCACTGTGCCCAGCCTGTACGTTCTGTTTTATACTTTAAAAAACCAAGTTAAGGTTGCATTTTTGACCATGGGAATTTAACTGCAAAATAAAACAATATTTAAGGAAAAATACTAAAAATGAAGAAGAAAGGCATCCATAATCCAGCCACTGTTAAGAGAAAAATTGTATTTATTTTTGTCTATTCTTGATTTTTCTCAACAGGCCTATTTATTTAACTTTTTTACAGGCCGGTGAATTTGAATTGTTCACAGTGAAGCCTGGTAATTAGGTAGAGAGTTAGGGGAAAGATAGGGTCTGAAAATTCTCACACTTATGAGATACAGCATTCAGATGACACTTTTCACTGTTGAAATTTAAAGTTAGAAGTGTTCTTCAGTTGGTTAGAGTGTTTCAATGATGACTATGATTTTAATTTTAATGATGACTATGATTTTAATTCAGAAGTGGAAGAAACTTTAAGAATAAACTCAACGACTACTTTTTTCTCAGTTGGCTCTTAGAGCTTTGCATGCCAGTCCAAAGTGCAAGGTATAATTCATGAACATAAAAAATTTCTGTGGGAATATCTAGAAAATGCATCTTCTACATCTTTTTTGCTGATTCCTTTTTCAGTTGAATTTGCTGGGTTGTCAGGGAAACAGTTGACATACAGTTTTCTGGAAGCAGTTAATATACAGAATAAAGTATACGGCATAGCTCTTTTAGCACATGGATTAAATTGATACAATAAGGGAATGTTTTAAATTTTGAGTAGAATATTTGTGTACAAGAATCAGGCTACCTGATTTTTTTATCTTTCAAGTGACCTAAAGGCACAGCAGCCCTCTTAGTTGCAAATGTGTTGAGTTGTGTTAAAAAAAAAAAAAAAGATGGAGAGGAATGCCCTGATTCTTAATGGATTTGAAGAATTATATCTCAATTATTTTTATAATTTGAACTTGGCTTTTTCTTGCCAAATTCCAAAGGGGAAGAAACCCCATTGTTTATCAAGGTAATGTTTAAAGATGTTTCATACTGTATTATAAATGTGAAGAACATAGTCTTTGTGTTTTTAGAGTTGGCTACATAAAGCGTCAGATGTTATAAGAGAAAAGCATTTCAAAATGAAAAGGATATTTAAACAGAAGTTTCCATGTGCCCCAGGAAGAATTTAAAGTCAAACTCCCCCCTCCCATTTAATTCAGTCATTAACTGGACTTGCTGTGTAGTTTGGGGGGATTGTAATAGTTTACACCTGTTTCAACTTTTGCTGTTTTTATTGGCAGTGGCTTTTGCCATCCCATATTTCTTGTGAAGCAAAAATATGAAATAAAATATGGCAAAGCATTGGAGAAATTATAATAAACATAAAAAATGGATTGTTCAGCTTAAAATATGAAATGCTTTACCTGCACATTCAGCCAGCCACGTTTCAGTAGTATTGAAGTAATTTATTCCCGGAGTTCTATGTCATGAAAATAAAGACAATTGCTTTCATTGGCAGGAATAATCCAGGGTTTTTACATTCGAGTGAATAAACTTTGGAACATCAGGCAGAAGTTATATTGTAAAGACAGTTTAAGAAAAACCTGCTAAATCATTATATGTGTGCTCATGTTACTGTGGAATAAAAAAGATGAGGGAGTATCAGTGTCTAAGATTGCAAAGACTCAATAGAAGTATTTTAGCGCAGAGTGTAATCAGACTTCAAAGGTCAAGCAATACCATGACATAAAGTATGGTTTGGCTCATTTCACAGGCACCATTTTGCCCTCCAAATATAATGAAAAGGAAATGATTTGAGTCAAGATATATCATATCTCATATATTTTTTTTTCTTCTAATCCAACTCTCTAATGGTCTCCCTATAAGTGCCCTTTGTTCTTCAGGTCTAACAGTAGCTGTCCAGCTTCAGTGTTGGGTTAGAAGTGAAATGATTCACTTTTTAGTGCATTGTCTAGAATGAGAATAGCTAAATTAAATTGATAATAAGTTTAATTTAGGTAGAATTGTGACTGTGAAAAACCTTCTGGGAAAGTTGCTAGGAGAACTGAATTTTAACTTTGGCTTAATCTCACCAGTTAGGTTGCTTTGAATATTGTACAGGTCAGGGTTGTAATCTGAATGAGGGTAGGGCCTTGCCTATTTTGATTCATTAGCATTGAACCTAAGTCGTAAGTATTTGTGGAATGAAAGTGTCAGCTTTTCTGGGTCTGTAAAATGAGCATTTTATTTTATTTATCTTATTTTTTTTAAATGAGCATTTTAAATGCCTAATTTTATATTGAGAAAAATGTTCTTCAGTGATACCCTTTTCCCCAATCTCTCACTTCTTGGAAAGACTTTATATTTTGATACTGATGAATGTAAACTAAGTGGGAGAATTAGACTCTCAAATTTGGGCTCAGAAGAATCCGTGTTTGGGGGAAGAGAAGACTTTTAGTGAATTGTCACTCTTTTAATAGGCTCTTGTGGCCTTTGATAGCTTTATCTGCTTGGGGTCAGTGAAAGTCCTTCAGGTGACCTGGCATCCTGGGAATGAAATGAGGATGCTTCTTCCTAGGAAGTGCTAATGATTGGGACCCAACACCATTTGCACCTGAGACCATGATCTAACCAACAGCTCATCAGGGTCTTTTACCAAGGTATTTATGGGCTTGGGAAATGGATACATCAGAATTGAGGTAAAATCAGGCTCAGATTTAGAATTTCTTGCACACAAACACTTGGAGTAAAAAAAGTCCAAAGATTTTTGGTGCCAGTGAATGTAATTTGCCATTTCTGGCTCCTTGCCTGCTGTTTTCCCTCAAATCATAAACTTGCTAAAGCTGCAGGCTTCTGGTTAAATTTTAGTGATTTTCCCCCCTGGAACAGAGTTAATAGTAGTTTAGGTCTAACTTAGGAAAATTTCCCCTTTTTATTCATCTGGAGGTTGAAGGGCCATTCTGTGAAGGCTGTTTAGTGTTTTGATGGACTTGGAATGAAGGGGCATGACAAAGTGTGATATAATGAGTTTGTCTTGAGCAAAATAAGTCTCCTCAAGGAAGTTTCTGTAATAAATATAGTTGTATAATGAAATTTCAACAGAGGACTTTTAAGTTGTGCAGGAATTTCGTGTGGTAAAAAGGGTGATTATCTACTTTGCTTGATAGACCTTTGAAAATATCTGATTCTAAAAATTTCTTTTCACAGAAGTTTCCTGAATGCCACTAGATTTTTTTTTTTGACTCTCCATGTCCTTATCTGTTACTTTTATTGCCATGTGAAAGTGGGTATCATTGAAGGTGGCTCTTTTAAAACTATTTTTAGCCTTAGACAAAGACAGCCAAGAATTGGCTAAGTGCCCCCCAAGACACTTGTCATTAGGTTTGGGCACTGACCTTTTATCTTGCCTGGGTGTTCCCTTTAGCTAGGGCCACCCACAGTTGCCAGTTTGCTTAGAAGTTTGTTCAACTTTACTTTTTATATTTTTATTGAGCTTTAATATTGGTATATTTTCAAGTTAGAGAATGAAAATCATTGTTTGCAGAGCAGACTATAGAGAATATTTTTGTAGAAATGTGTGATTCAAATGGCCTATATCAGTGTGTAAGGAAAATGGATGTGCTGCAGTCAAGAATAAGCCAAGGCAGACATCTAGTTTAGCATGACTCAGCGAGTTTGGAGTGCAGGCGCACAACTCCACTCTTCATGTAACCACACCACATGCGGCACATTAGGTGGCCACCCACACGAGCTCGTGCTTTGCTCAGAGCCACTACTCTCCGTAAAAGGTATAATTACCCTGCTGACACTACATGCAGCTTGTGCCCCAGTCAGCTTGTTCGTGGCTAGAGAGAGAATAAAGCCATGTTGAAATCCGCTACAATTCCTCCCATGTTCTTTCAGCTGCCTGCCACTCATCCATCCACTCCTCGGTCCTCACCTTGGGCTGGAACATAACACTTGGCGTGACACTTGGCATAGTCGGCAGGATACTGAGGAGAGTGAGACTTTGGTCCCCACTGATTTCAGGTTGGGCATGTGACTGCAACATGGGCTGTGGTGCCCAGTGGCACTGTACTGTTTAATGGGCTCTGGTGGAAACCTAGGTGGCGGTAGATTGGCCCTCCACGGGCATGGAAAAGGTGCTGAAGCAGCTGGAAGTGCAGAGCACTGAGAAGGAGTGAGCTTTTGCCGGCAGAGTTGGTTAGGCATTTTTGAATGCACTATGGAAAGTACACCCTCAGTTCCTGAGGGATGCAGCAGAGGTAAGGGCCCTCCAGGTGCAGGCTGGGTGCCTGGAGGCCTGGTTACACAGCTTAGAAAAAGATTTAGAAGCTGCCATAAATGGGGACCTTCAGGCACAGGCGGCGTGCCTGGAGGCCCGGCTACAGAACTCGGAAAGGAATTAGAGGCTGCTGTGAATGCAGGCCTGGGGCTGTCGTCTCAGCCAGAGACCCCCACTCTGATACTGAGGAAGCTGTTGATGGGACCGAGGAGTCTGCACCATAAAGAAGAGGAAGATGCCCTGCCTGCAGGGGTCCCCCGACTGGAGAAAAGGGGGCCCCAACAAGTGACATGCTCACAGATGTGGATTGATTTGATTTTGGCCAGGATTGACTGAGAGAAAATCGATAAGCAGCCAAATGAAGTACTCTTAACTTTGTGCAATTCCAGAAAATGCCCAAGTGGAGAAGGACATTGCTGTACAACCTGGTCCCACCTGGGCACTTCAACTGAAAGACTACATATGTGCTATAGGCAGCTGGGGGTGTAAAGCCTTTTCTCTATGATGAGGGAACTGACTGAGGTTTGAATTGGGGAAACACCAGATGACTGGAGGCCACATGTGGAGTTCACAGTGCACTGTTCCCCCACCAGCGTATAGCGAGTGCTGGTGCTGGTAGACACCAGCACAGATACATTTTGGGCATGGATATTTCACATGGCTTGGCAGCCATGCCGTCTATCAGTGGGCTTGACAAAACTGAGACAGTACCACTATGTGGTGGAATTGGCCGATGAGTTCTTTTCCAGAGAGCCAGGAACAGTTTGCCTTCATGGGAGGGCAACAGTGGGCTTTCTCAGTGTTGCTGCAGGGCTATATGCATAGCCCCACCATATGTCATGGTCTTGTTAATGATACTATGTTAACTTCTGATTCTCTTGCAGATTTAGAAGTGACAACGCTCCCCTTGCCTAGATTTAAGATAGTGCGGCTGAGACTACCTTCCTGGCAGCTGAGTGGGCTATTCAGCAGGCACAAGCCCTACGGGTAGTTGACCAGGGGCACGTGTTTGAGCTAGATGTGCATGTGACCACAGATAGTTTTGCCTGGGGCCTATAGTAGTGCATGGAGCACTTGAGAATGCCAGTAGGCTTTTGGTCCCAACTGTGGAAAAGAGCTGAGCTCCAGTATTCACTGATAAGAGAAGCAGTTAGTAACTGCATATGCTGCCCTTCAGGCTCATGAGAGCATGGCAGGGTGGGCTACAGTCGTCGTGCGGATGACTTAGCTGATAGTGGGATGGATGCCTTCATGGATAATGACTCCCCAGAATGGGCTAGCACAGACATCCACTTTAGCAAAGTGTGGTGCCTACTTGGAGCAGTGGAGTACACGGAGTACAAATCCTTTAGCAGCACAGTTGCAAGAGGTCTTGGGACTTGTAGTCCTAATGCAAGATAAGACCATGGGGCCTGAGGCACCCCTCCATTCCTGATAGAGCATGGTATATGAATGGGTCTAGCTTGGGTGCTGCTATTGCCTGGACTGCTGTCACAGTTCACCCTAGTACTGACACCATATGATTTGATACGAGGTATGGACAAAGTAGCCAATGGGCTGAAATCAGGGCAGTGTGAGTGGTGATCACCACGGTGGTGACACCAACGGTAATCTGCAGCAATAGCTTGGTAGTTTATTGAGGCTTAGCCTTGTGGTTAACTACCTAAAAGTAACAGAAGTGGCCAGTCAGTTGGTCACTGGCCCATATAGGGCCAAGCCATGTGATAAAACCTATGGGAGGAAGGATGACTTCCTCCGACCAGGTATAGGGATTAATGGTAACCTATTGTTGCCTGCCCCAGTGCTCCTAAAGGCAGGGAA
Source organism: Mandrillus leucophaeus (assembly GCF_000951045.1). Taxonomy (NCBI): domain Eukaryota; kingdom Metazoa; phylum Chordata; class Mammalia; order Primates; family Cercopithecidae; genus Mandrillus; species Mandrillus leucophaeus. The sequence goes on from NW_012104009.1 coordinate 2,195,031, forward strand.
ATAAAAGCTTGACTAAATGTGTAAAGCAACGTAGGTGTAATGTCACCATGAGGTGGTTGCCCACCATAACCTGGAGTTGTTGTTCATGTATTACTGCTGTGGCCTCTGGGTCCAGGGTTCCACCCTGTGGGCATGTCTCCCCACTAGAAAAACTCTCTTTGCCTAGGGGGTGGAATGTAAGACCTATATGTTGGACCTGAGTGTCTGGGGCCTGTGTGCCTAGAGCCTATGTATAAGGCCTTGTGTCGGACCTGTGTGTCTGGGGCCTGGCTTGCATGTCCAGAGCCTATGTATGAGGCCTATGTGTTGGACCTGTGTGTCCAAGGCCTGTGTCTCCCTTGGCCTAGGGGGTGGAGTATAAGGAAAATGAATCTGCTGTGATCAAGTATAGGCCAAGGCAGACATCCGGTCTAGCGTGTGAGTCTGGAGTTTGGAGCGCACGTGCACAATTTCACTCATTACATAACCACAACACGTGGTGATCACCCATGTGAGCTCGTGCTTGGCTTGCAGCCACTATTGTCTGTGAAAGGTATAATTACCCTGCTAACGCTGTACATATGACTTGCGCCTGGGTTGACTCGCGCCCAGGTTTGCACCCACGGTTCGTGCCCCGGCTGGCACCCAGGCTAACTTGCACCGAGAGAGAATAAAGCCATGCCACAACTCCCTATGATTCCTCGAGTGTTCTTTCAGCTGCTCACCACTCATCCACCCCCTCCCCTTGGTCCTCCACTTGGGCTGAAACCTGACACTTGGCATGACAGTGTCTGGGTGCAGTTCATGCTATTGATGACGTGGAATTTGTTCAAAAAGAGAAGTTAAAAAGACATTAGCATTATAGGTTAGTTTGCTTTTGCTGCTGTAACAAGTTGCCACAGTGTAGTAGCTTAAAACAACAGAAATCTTACTTTTTGGGTCTGAAATCCGAAGTGGTTTTCACTGGGCTGAAAGCAAGGTGTTAGCAGGACTGTACTCTCTACTGAGGCCATAGGGAAAGATAATTTCTTTGACTTTTCCAGCTCTTAGAGGCCACCTGCATTCCTTGGCTCATGGCTTGTTCCTCTGTCTTCAAATCTTGGTCATCTCTGATCTGTCCTTTGTTGTCATGTAACCATCTCTCCTTGCGCTTCCTTTGTCACATCACTTTCTTGTTCTCTGAGCCCCTTGCTTCTTTCATTAAGGACACGATTACATTGGGCCCATCTGGCTAATTCAGGCTAATCTTCCTATCTTTTTACTTAATCACATCTACAAAATCTCTTTTGCCATGTAAGATTCTGGGGATTAGTACATGAACCTGTTTGCCGGGAGTCATTATTCAGCCCTACCACACATTAGAAGGCAATTTTTAAATTCCTTTTCAGCCCTTGTTTTTATGTTTTTTCAGATTGTCCTTGGAATTTCCAGAAACATGTACTCTGCAATCTGTTGTTTGGATAAAAATGTGTTGGTAAAAAATACACATTTCTACAAAAATAGACAATGTGTCTTATATTTAACTGTAAAATTTAAGTTGGTGAAAAAAGAATTTAAATACTTGTTATTTCTTTGAGGGCAGAGAGAATTTCTGAAGTTTTGAATCTTTTTTTTTTTTTTTTTTTTTGAGACAGTCTTACTCTGTCGCCAGGCTGGAGTGCAGTGGTGCAATCTTGGCTCACTGCAACTTCCGCCTCCTGGGTTCTAGTGATTCTCCTGCCTCAGCCGCTCAAGTAGCTGGGACTACAGGCACACACCACCTCGCCCAGCTAATTTTTGTTTTAGTAGAGATGGGGTTTCACTATGTTGGCCAGGATGGTCTCGATCTCTTGACCTTGTGATCCTTCTGCCTTGGCCTCCCAAGTTTTGACTCTTTCACTTAACAGTGTCAAAGTTATGGTAGATGCTTGTCAAAACTTGCTAAGTGACAGATGGAATTCTTAAGTGATTGCTCTGCCCTATTTCTTGGGTCTTTAGTCATTTTAACAAGTGTTCTGGATACACACACACATGCACTTCTGCTCACAAACATGGCTGTGCTGAGGTATTGCCTAGCAGGTGTTTGGTTTACTGTGGTCTTCCAGACTTAAATTTCCAGTACTTTTTACTTCAGCACCTTTCTTTGTCCTGACCAGGCTTCTCTCATTAACCACTATTCCACCCTACACCCGAATCAGAGTCCTGTTTGGCCTTAGAAAGATGCAGTCTGAGTCTGTTGCAAGCAAGATGCTATTGACTCTTTTATCGCTTCTCTCCTTTTGTCAAATTCCCCACCCTGCAACACAAATGAATACAAAATGTTCATAGTCACAAGACTTATGAACACAGACTGAGAAATGGGTTTGTCCTGTATTCATGGGTTACCATTTATCTATAAAAATGATGTTCAAATACAGTGATATTTTAATTAATGTTACATGCAATTTTATTGTGGGCTGTGACTTTCACCATTACTGTTTAATTCTGTTTTTCTTTTTTTCTCTCTTTGTATATACAAATGAAGGAGTGAATTAAAAGTATATGATGCCAATTGAAATTCAAGTAGAATATATACTCACTGTAAAGCATAAAATGGAAACAGCTTAGAAGTAGGCCATATACATGAGCCACCTGCTGACAAGGCAGCCTCTTCTGCCTGGGATTGATCACAGATAGGAAGTGCTTGGAGTGTTACAGTTGATTACTTTGAGAGTTGCATTTATTCATATAGTTCTTTAACTATGAAAGGCCGAGATCACTTTCATCATCTAAGTGTGTAGGGGTTCGTGAGTCTTTCAGACAAAGCAAAAGAGTGTTAAATAACCTAGAGATGTGTAATTGATGGATTAGCGTGCTAGTCTTTACCAATTTTGCATCCCAGTGAGGCATATTAGCAGGCACTGAGCTGTGGGAGAGCGAGGCTGGCATCTTGTTTGCTGTTGCATCCTCATATCTGATGCTCGAAAGTTTTTTGAATACATACATTGAAAAAGTATTTTAAATGTGCACATTTTTATTTACAGCTGCTGCTGAAGGGAAAGGCAGAAGTGGGGAAGACTTTTTTCAAAAGGTAAGTTGCCTTTTACTCTTGTCATGGTGATAAGTAAGAGGAAATATACTTATCTCAGCAGCTACCCTAGAAGCCCCCGAACGCTCCTCTTCATGTGGAGGAGAACAGGTTTCCATAGGGGAGCTGGAGACAGAGCTAGCCAGGAAAAGGGGGGATGCTGTATGAGACGTAACCATTCCAAGAAGGCTCCTTCCAGGGAAAATCTAATGAAATTTTTGCTTGAAGGCAAATAAACAAAATGTAAGAGGGCTCAGAGGTGGATCAATTCATGTGGCATTCATATGTCGTTTGGCTGGCATGTGACATAGGAGGGGTTTATTGTGCAAGGTGAGGTACACTATCCTATATGATGAATATGGTGGGGGATCTTTTCTAAAGATATTTAAAGTAAAACAAATTTTAAAATGTTCTACTGGCCAAATAGAATGTGCCAGACTACGAGTTTTCCACCTTACTTTATAGGCTCAGGCTGTTGCAGTTTTGGTACTATCCCCCCTGACTTGGTGTTATCTGACATTGGTTAATCTCCAACTTACACTCAATACCTAAGCATTTCAGAATGCCCTGGCCTTAGCTGGGGGCAGGGTTAGCAACCAGGATAAGACAAGGGAAGACAAATAGGCTGGGTGCAGTGGCTCATACCTGTAATCCCACCACTTTTTGAGGCCAAGGCTGTCGGATTACTTGAGTTCAGAAATTGAAGACCAGCCTGGGGCAGGGCATGGTGGTGTGCACCTATAATCCTAACAGTTTGGGAGGCCAAGGTGGGTGGATCACTTGAGGTCAGGAGTTTGAGACCAGCCTGGCCAAAAGCCTGTCTCTACTAAAAATACAAAAGTTAGCCAGGCGTGGTGGCAGATGCCTGTAATCCCAGTTACTTGGGAGGCTGAGGCACGAGAGTCACTTGAACCCAGGAGGCAGAGGTTGCAGTGAGCTGAGATCGTGCCACTGCACTCCAGCCTGGGCAACCGAGTGAGACTGTGTCATAAAATAGGATAGAATAGAATAGAATAGAATTATCCAGCCTGGGCAACATGGAGAAATCCCTCCTCTACAAAAACAAACAAACAGAAAACTGAAATTAGCCAGGTGTGATGTTGTGCACCTGTACTTCCAGCTCCTCTGAAGGCTGAGGTGGGAGGATCACCTGAGCCCAGGAAGTTGAGACTGCAGTGAGCCATGATCGCACCACTGCACTCCAGCCTGGGTGACAGAGTAAGACCCTGTCTCAAAGAAAAAATAAGAAAAGAAAAATAAAATGAAAAAGAAACAAATAGCAGAAATTATAGATTTCCCTTGGGTTGACTCTGATGGTAAAAATAGATGCTATCTGTGAAAGGATTCTTCTTCATCGTTCTTCTTTAACTCATAGATAGATGTAAAAAGCAGATGCTTCACCTTTGTGATTTCAGACATTTTAAAAGCTGGTGTATGTGATCATAAAGGACTTTCATTCTTAGATTTGCTAATATTTCTCACTGTTTGCAGAGACATATATACATTCCAGTAGTTTAAATGGAAACACGTTTGAATCCAGGAACATGTGTGTATCCCACAAACTATGAGTTAGAGTCATAGATTCTATTCTTGGTCACAGATTAATGAGGTCTCTGAATAGCTAGATGGGAGTATATTTTATCTTCTCATTTTTTTCTTTGGTTCAATAGGAAGTGTCTTTTCCATAGACAGGTGTCCATATAGGATTTGCATACTCATCTAGCAGAAAATCTCTAACTTAGAAACAGCCCAAATTCCAGAAGAGTCATTTTTCACTGTTTTGACTAGACAGAAGTAGACATTATGGTTCATCTACAGTAGAATGAAGTAATGGAGAAATACTGAATTGTCCTCCAGGAACTTGCATGCAGTCACATGTATTCTAGTTTTACATAATGACATTTGGGGAAACATTTAAGAAATAGGCTGCATTGCCGTTCACTAGCGTTTTTGAAGAAATATTTTTCTCTCTCTAAAGTAATGCAAATATGAAGGATCTAGGCTTATGATTGTAATGTTTCTTAGTTTTTACTTTGAGGTGTACATGGCAAAAGTTAAAATCTCCTTTAGCTGAGTTTAAACTTCAACTACTCAACTTTTCTAAGCCTGGAAGGATATCTACCTAGCTTCATAGTGCCTCTCCCTACGTGGAGATTTGAGAAGGAGTGTGAGACTTTCATATATAACTTTATGTTTTTTTGTACCATAAAAATATATGTAAAATCATAATATGACTAAATTTTGCTCGATTTAATTAATTACTCTCAAAGTTTTTGAATTAGAAAATAATAAAATTAATTTTAAAAATCTTCCAAAATAAGAATTGGTATATTTTCTTTAAGAGCTTACATTTCAGTTTTACAGATAGTAAGATTGTCAAACATATCTCAGATTTGAAGCTATAATAGTGATTGTTAAGCTTATTATACACTTCTTCCATTGAGTCGACGTTACTGTTTTTTCCAGAGATCTACCCAGTTTTCTATACATTGTTTTACTGCATGGGTTTGAAATGATTTATTTCCCAAACACTTAATAAAGGATAAAAGGTAAAAGGCTAAGATGTTATAACAAAAAATCCCCAAAACCCCAACAATATAGTGTCTTAAAGAGCAGAGTCATTTGTTGTACTCTCACATAGCATTCTAAGGAGAGTCTTCCAGCTGGGTTGGTAGCTGTGTCCCATACTGTCATTCAGCGACCCAGGCTCCTTCTAAGACATATCTGGGTTGTCGCTAAGCATGGCCTTCATCTCTGTTGTTGAAGCTTGGTCACCACCATGTCCAGTTGTGTGCTGGTGAGGGAGACAGAGTATTGAAGAGAGGCACACCATGGTTGTTAGGCCCAGGCCTGAATGTGGCATCTGTCACTTCCTTTCACACTCTATGGGAGAAAACTTAGTTATGTAGTCTTACCTAATAGCAACAATAGAGGGGAGGGGAGGGGAGGGGCTGGGACATTTGGAGAAAAAAATTGATTTTGCAGGCACTATTCACCAAAAACGAGATTGTTACGGGAAAAAAATGCTGTAATCAAAGTGTAATTTCTTCGTGTGGTGTACTTTGAAACTTTTTGTATTTGTTTGTTAGGGCTGACATACCACAAACTGGGTGGCTTAACTATGATAAATTATCACCTCACAGTTCTGGAGGCTAGAAACCCAAGATCAAGGTGTCAACAGGGTTGGTTCCTTCTGAGGGCTGGAAGGGAGAATCTGTTCCATGACTTTCTTTAGCTTCTCATGGTTTGCTGGTTATCTTTGGTGTTCCTTGGCTTGTGGAAGAATTACCTGGATCTCTGCCTTCATCTTCATATGGCATTTTCCCTGTGTGCTTGTCTCTATGTCCAAATAAAGACACCAATTATATTGGATTAGCAGCCCACCCTACTCTTGTGTGAGTTCATCTTATTATTACACATCTGCAGTGACCCTATTTCCAAATGTCACATTCTGAGCTCCCAGGCATTAGTACTTCACCATATGACTTTTTGGAGGACAGTTCAAACTATAATACCTTTTAATGGAGAAGATGATTCTGTAGAAAAATTTAATTAGAAAAATTTACTAAGACCGTAGATGTTATTTGTCACATTTTGATATTCAGTCTGATCTATAGATTTTTAACTGCCTAGTCTTTTATACTAAATCTGTTTTTTTAATCACAAGTCATTTCTAAATTGTCTACAATGAGTATATAGTTGACATGCAAAAAGAGAAAAAAATAATCTGTAATCTTGCCTTTTTGTTTTTGTTTTTTGTGTTTTTTTGAGATGGAGCTTGCTCTGTTGCCCAGGCTGGAGTGCAGTGGCATGATCTTGACTCACTGTAACCCCTGCCTCCCGGATTCAAATGATTCTCCCACCTCAGCCTCACTAGTAGCTGGGATTACAGGCATGCACCACCACACCCAGCTAATTTTTGTGTTTTTAGTAGAGACAGGGTTTCAACAATGTTGACCGGGCTGGTCTTGAACTCCTGACCTCCAGTGATACACCCACCTCAGCCTCCCAAAGTGCTGGGATTACAGGCATGAGCCACGATGCCCAACCTGTAATCTTGCCTTTGAAAGAGAACTATTTGTACACCCTTAGTCTTTTTTCTGTGTGTATTAAAAATATATATTAAATGATTTTTAATATTCCCTGGTTGATGGGATTACAGATTAAACTATGTATTTGCATTGGATCCATTCCAGATGTTTTTCTGTGTTAAAACTTTGCAAAGTTATCTTGTAATTGTACTTTTTATTCTTTGGCTCTAACTACACTTACAAAAGGCGGGAATGGATATAACTTTATCAGTATTCTCTGTCCACTCCTAATGGCAACTCTATCTAATGGAAACACATGGAAACAATCTTCCAGGTTTTTTACAGTTCTTTGGGCAGTTGTTCATGGCTTACTCACTGTCTGTCCTATTTCCTTTTAATCAGTTATTTTTTTCTTTCTCTTGTGAAATGACTATGGTCAGATCTTGGAGGGGAAAATGGGTTACAGTATTTTAGGTGGGGATAGGGTCAGTGATTGTATTACACATGTGACTCATCAAAGCAAACTGCGTTAGGAATCTGTAATCCCAATGGTTAAAGAAGACAAAATCCAGTCATCATTGTAATTGATGAAAGCCAGGTTTTTTTGTTGCATTGGGTTATGTACAGTATTTTTCCTCAAAGTATACATCATATATTTTAATGTAGGGCTATTTTATACTCTTTGAGTATATTGGATATTTATTTGGAAAACTGACCTATAAACCATGGCTTGTCACAAAGGCTAACAGTAAGACTGAAAAAATGAGATATTGATGGCTTATGTGGTATATTTTTAAAACTTTCAAACTCATTGTTTTTAGGCAAACATTACTTTAGGTGTTTTCAGACTGGAAAATAGCAAGTGTTGTCTTCTGGGGAAAATTCCTGGGATAAATTTTTGGTTCCCTCTGTACCTAAAAATGGGTGCATTAGACGGTCTTAGATGGGGACTACTTGAGTCCTTTTATTGAGGGACAGCAGAGATGATAAAGTCACTTCGGCTTTCTCCACTAGCCATTATTTTTATATTTCAAGTAGGTTATTTCCTCTAGTAATGGATATATGTTTTGGTTTAATTATTTAAAAGTGAACTCAGTTAACTCCGGCCCACGAATGTGTTTTTTCTAATACTGAGTCTTTATGCTTAAACACAAATCAAATTTGATTTAAATAAGATCCGGATATTTTAAAGCTTTAATTTTAGTATTTATTTCAATAGGTAATACATGTATATGGCTCACAATTCAGATTTATAAAAGGGTATGCAGTGAAGAGTATTTGATGTCTTGATGGTTTCTGAAGGTTCACTGAGAAAGCTGTGCAGCATTACATTGTTGGTCCCAAGCTTGAGTAAAGATGACCACCACCAATGTGTGTCATTACTAGTGAAAACTTATTCACTGAGTTCTTATTACTGATCACAATACTATTGCCCTGAGAATGTTCCAGTGACAGAATCCATGATCATGTTTTCTTTATACTACTGTCTAGATAGGGATAACTGGCTGCTTGTAAGACTTAGAAAAGAAGAGTAACTTTCCACCCCGTAAAGGCTGTTTAGTCATCATCTAGAAAGTTACTAAAGATTAGAATGGATCTTATTTTTATACCTTACGATTCTCTCCTCATCTTCTATCAAGAATCTAGTAAATCAGGGTTAGTGAGAAGAAATTAAGAAAAAGATCAAATAATTTGCTCATCATTCATTCTTCTCATCTTTCAGTTTTGTTCTTGTGTTCAGTTGAACACAGGAAGACTGGGTTTTGAGTCTATATTGTCTTAGCATGTTGTAGAGTCACCTGCTTCAAGTTGCATTGTAATGGCATATTCTTTTCTTTTATTTCATCAGTCATTTCACACACCTCTTTATGAAAACCACATATCCTGTATTATTCCTCTTTTTAAAGCCATGGAAGCAAGGAATGTCATTCAGATTGTTTAAAAATGTATGTTTAATGATAGTGGACGTAACTTAATTACTACTGCCATTTGTTTAATTGAATAATCTTTAATCAACATCTGATGAAAGTTTAGTCATTATTGATTAAAATGATTTCTTGAAACCAAACTCAATGCGTTGGATCATGTAGAAAATGAAATTGAATTCATGAAAATAGGTCTTTTAAGAAGGGTCACAAGACAGGACTCTGGATTACAGACTTGTGGTACAAGTAACCATGGAAAGGTCTAGTTAAGATATTTATTGGCATTAGTTTTAAAAGGTTTGGCGTTAGTTTAAAAAGGCTTGTATATTATTTTGTAAAGTGTTCTCCCTTTATTAGTTAAATCCTTACATTAATTCCTGTACTTGTCAGCATTTCCCTTAATTGAAAGATCTTGAGATACAAACTTCCTTATTTATGGTTGATACTAAGATTTTGGAACTATTTTGACATTATGCAGATAAAAATTACCCTAACTGATAATACACAAACATAAACATTTTTGTGTGGGTCAGAAGCAACTGTTGAAGAGGGTGGCATTAGCTGTTTGTGAGGAAGGAGTAAATTTGATTAGTTCCAATTTTAGGAGCCTTGCCTTTGCATCATGTGTCTTTTAATTGTCTTTACAATGTCATGTGATTCAAATTGTCTTTGTGTCTTAGCAGGGGCGTAGGACAAACTTAGTCTTAATATATTACATAGAACATTATCAGAGACGTGTATGAAAATCCATATATAAAGATATTGTCACAGTATTGTAATAATTAAAATAAAATTAAAAATAACCTAAGTACTCAGCCATGTAATATTTGAAAAGTGGTATAGCCGACATTGGATTACTATGTAGGCATTAAAAATCATACTTTTTTATAAATATTTAATGACGTGTGAAATTGGTTACTAGAGAAGTACAAAAATTAGGACAAAAGGCATATAAATAGCTTGACTCACATTTTGTTATATATATTTATGTCTGAAAAATGACTGGGCAAGAATTATGCCAAAATGTTAACCATGACTCTCAGTGGTGAGATTATGATAGGTTTTTATTTTCTTTGTGTACTTTCCTATTATGGACGCCCATTACTTTTATAATCAGAACTAAAAACAACTACCGTCTTATGAAGAAAAACAGGTAACAATAACTAACATAGGTTGAAGTCGTTAATGGATTAATAAATTATTGCAATTTAAGAGCATGCAGTTTTTTTTGATGAAAAACATTTAAGAAGTCAGACTTCTCATCATACTGAGGTTACTTCTGTGTCTTTAATATAACAGTGATAAAGACAGAACACGTCTCAGATCATCAAGGTGGATCATTTCTAGGTAGTGTTAATTTTTAGAAAAATGTTCCTCCTTTCTTTCATCCATTTGCCCTTGTTTTGACATTCAGAGGTTTAAAATTTTTTAAAGATGTTTTTTACATCTCTGTATTTTCTTTTCTTCACACCAAAGATACTTAGTTCCTTTTTTATCATATGACTTAGTTTTCAGACCCCTTACCATTCTGTTCACTTGCAGTAGCAAGATTAGTGTCCTATTTTAAATGTGGCAACAATATCTGGGTATAGTGTTTTTGATAGAGCCTGGCCAGTGCAATTGTAGTGAGGCCATAATATTCATAAGATTAAGGTGATCCAGAAGTACCTAAAGATTATGTAACCTTTAGGCACTGTTACATTGGTCACAGACATGAAGAATTGCTATTACTTGTCATTCTTCACCCAACGGAAGAGAAAAGATTGGCTCCAGTGTCACTGCTAGGTATATAACATGAAATGAGGATACTTCTAGACTGTTGACTGACTGGTAAAGGCCTCCATAGATGTAACTCGTATGCTGTGCCTGTCACTCTTAAGCTCTTGACCTGACATGTAGCTTGGAGACCATGTGGCAGATGTGGTAGCTGGACTGTGAAAGTGTGGAAAGCCTCACTCTGGGAGATTTCACCTGGTTTGGATATTGAATTGATAGTGAGAACTCCTGTATGCTTTTTTCTTCTCTCTGGACTCCTTGAATTACCTGGGGGAAAGGACTCAGCCACAGGGTGACAGTCTTTAAGATGACGGGCTGGGTGTAGTGCCTTTTTGTCTGGCTAAAGTAATGTTTAGTAAAGAACTTTAAGCTTTACTGATTTAAAATGACTTCACAGAAGAATCAATACAGTTTAAAGCTGGATGTGGTATTGTCTGTTTCTTCTAGTCGAGGATATTGTGGTCTAAATAGTCTTAGATTGATTTTTTCTCAAGTTTATACAGGTTGCTGGTGGCAGCCAGAACTTAGCGATATTCTGACTTTATGCTTGACTACTGTTAATACAAGATAAATGTTGCTATTTAAATCAGCAATTATCATGCCCACATTAATGGGATGTGTTTCTATAGTGAGAGAAGTTTTGCCTGAAACTGCAAGTTTTATTAAGTAGGGCTCTGAATTAGGGTCATTGTGGCATATTAGAGGGACAACCAAAAGACTGGAGGCAAATTAATACACTAAATAAATGTATGGATTTTATAGTACTTTGTATTTTGTTTAAATAGATTCAGAATCACACTAAGGTTTGTCACTCCGGTACTTTACTTTCTAAATTTCATCTAGGAGATTTACAGTAATGATTTGTTGTCATCTCATGAATCAATTCTTTATTTGAGTTTGGGACTCTTTCTGGTTTCTTAATAATGACCTTTGGCTTGATGTATTTGGTGTTTTTGATTTTATCTGGATAAAGTATGTTGCTTTAAAATTTGTTTTTTGGCCAATTCAATTATTTCAACTTGCTTTTGTTCCTAAATAGTACTTTTTAATTTCTCGGCTTTGTAGTTTATGTGGTTATAGCTCCTACCTTCCTGCATGAAAAAGGAGAGGAGAAGGCCTTATTTTGCACCACTTGACTCAGCTTCTCTGCTTTTCCAGCCACAGCTGCTTGGGCCAGGATGTGGGTGCCACATGCAGCAACAAACCTTCTCTATACAGTTTACATGACCTGTGTGGCATGCTCTGTTAACTCAGCCGAGCCAGACTCATCTCTATTGAGTTAGGAAGCTAAGATCAGGAGTGGGAATGAGAACAGAATGGGGAGGGTCATGAGATAGCATGGAGTGAAGGAGAGGCCAGGAGTGGTGCTGTTCATTATGGGAAAGCTGGGGTTAGGAGAGGGAGAAGCTGTGAGTAAGTGGTGAAGACTCATCTGCGGAGAGAAGCATGAAGCAGAAAACAGAGGGGGAAACAGATGTTCCAGAGTCAGTGATGCTCCTACTTGGAGTTGGCACAGTTTGGGATGCATCTCAGGTTCTTTTTCTGTTTTTGTTTTGTTTTGTTTAAAGAGATGGGGTTTTGCTCTGTTGCCCAGGCTGAAGTGCAGTGGTGTGATCATAGCTCATTGCAACCTAGAACTCCTGGGCTCCAGCCATCCTCCCACCTTAGCCTCCTGAGTAGCTGGGACTATAAGCATGCACCACCACATCTAGCTTTCAGATTCTGATCTATAGTTGTCCCTAGAGTCTTCTCCCCTTCTCCTGATGTAGTTGGGAAACTCTACAAGGCCTAAATCATGAAATCAACTGTGATTCATAAAAGGCATTCAGTTAACTGGGATAATTGCATAATCCTCCTTTCTTCAAAGGGTTTATGCACTCACATGTTAACAAAATTTGGTGTGTGTAGAGTAGTTTAGCTCCTCAATGAGTGCCCCACATTAATTTTTATCTTTAAAGGTGCAGTGCTCTTTGTAAAAAGATATTTCTGTCAAATCTGTCATTTAAAATATATATACTGCAACAATACTACAGTAAAACATTAGACCATACTATACCAGTGTATGGTGAACTCTCTCCATATATTACATATATACTATAAAAGAATAATATTCAACGTATGTTTCTTTTCACTAGTCAGTTGCCAGCATTACTCAAGAAATAATGGGATCATTGACGTTAATATGTTAGGTGAAAAAAGTGAGTGCTATCCTTTTATATTGCTGAACTTTTATCCTGCATATCAGAATTTCCTCCTTCTCTTTGTCATTGGCATTAATATTGTTTTCATCACTCTTACACTTTTGGGGGAAGTTTGTAGGCAGCCAACATGCAGAAAGGTTAGCATAGCATATAAATATTTTCTATTTTTCTTATTGGTAGTTATGGAGAATGCTTTGTTACTCTATGCCTCTCTAAGTAACATGATCCTTGAAAAAATGTTTTAAATATCCTAATGTTACTCTCTCATTTTGTATGTTTAACAGTTGTGGCTTGTCCCAAACTAGCTCTTTGGCAGAATTTTGTTGTTGTTGTTGTTGGATGTAAATTTCTTCTTAAAAGGAGTTATCTCTTGGCATTTTAAGTAGCGGAAAAAAAATTTCATTATCTTCATTTTTCTGTGTGTGAAATCAAAATCATCAAGAAAGGTGTACATATGGCTTTTCTTCTTAGCATTTGCTACTTTTGTTACCCTGGATTATCCAGTTATTCGAATTTTTTGCTTCTCAGTGGGCGAAGTACTGGTAAGTGGGGAAGTAGGGAATTTATTTTTTTTACTTTAAAAATTTTTTTTTTTTTTGCAGTTGCAAGATTTAGTAGAGTGAAATAGAGTGAAAACAGAGCTCCCGTACAAAGAGAGGGGACCCAAAGAGGGTAGCTGTTGCCAGCTCTAATGCGTGGGTTTATATCCCAATCATTGTCCCTCCCACTGTGCTCTCAGGCAATAGATGATTGGCTATTTCTTTACCTCTTATTTTTGCCTAATTAGCATTTTAGTGAGCTGTCTTTTATCTGATTGTCAGGTGTGAGCTAAGTTGCAAGCCCCATGTTTAAAGGTGGAAGCGGTCACCTTCCCAGCTAGGCTTAGGGATTGATTCTTAGTTGGCCTAGGAAATCCAGCTAGTACTGTCTCTCAGTCCCACCTCTCAAGATGAAAACCCAAGTGCTGTGGGGGAGATTGGTCGATGACCACTCTAACTGCTTCCTGCTGAATTGGGGCATAGTAGGGATTGTGCAGTTGAGATTTCCTTGGGAGGGGTGCCTTTGATGTCATTAACATTGGAGCATGGGCTAGCAGGCCAATCCAGGGGTCCGCGGTAGATCTTAGTCATAGGTTACATCTGGGGCTCCATTTGAATAACCATTTGTAGTTTTACAGCTTTGATTCTGGAAGAGACAAACTTAACAAGGAGGTTAAAGATATAGGGATTGAAATGTATGGTCTGCAGTGCAGGGGATTATTTCTGTGGCACACTTCACAGGCCCTATCTGCTTGATAGTTTTGAGAAGGCCTGGTCCAGTAAATAATAATTTGGCCGTCTGATGGGTGCTATCAATGCCTAAGTGAAAGGTTTGGTGAAGGTTTTAAGTAATGTCCATTGGTTAGCTGCAGGCAAAAGTATTTTTCCTTTTTCAGTGGCTAGCCATCCTGAGGGGAGGAAACTGTGTCCTCGTGAGGTTCCCAATTCTGTTTCTTCTTCTGAGTAATGGTGCTTGGTTTCCCAGAGGGGATTACCCCATACTAGGGGTCCTGCAATAAGCATTTCTCATGGAGGGTCCCGCCTTGCGGCTCTTTTGGCTTCAATATCCGCTTGGCAGTTCCCTTCTATTTCCCTTTCCTTTCCTTTCTGATGACCCTGGTATTGTAAGACTGCCACCTATTTAGGTTTCTGTACAGCCAATAATAATCTCCTAATGGCTTCCTGATGTTTGATAGGTATTCCCTTGGAAGTTAGGAATTCCCTTTCTCTCCATATTGCTGCATGGGCATAGAGGAATGGGTAAGCATACTTAGAGTCTGTATATATATTTGCCCTTTTTTCTTCTCCTAATTTTAGTGCCCGAGTGAGGGCTATTAGTTCTGCCAGCTGAGTGCTAGTTCCTAGAGTGAGGGGATTACTTTCAAATATCCATTATCATTGACCACTGCATACCCTGCTTTTTGAAGTCCTTTTTCTACAAAGGAACTTCCATCAGTATACAAGTTGAGGTCGGGATCAGTCAAGGCAACCTCTAGAAGGTCCCCTCGAGCGGTGCAGGTTTGAGCAATTACTTGTTGACAGTTATGTTCTATTTTTTTCTTCATTGTCTGGAAGATATGTGACTGGATTAAGAGTTGCACAGGTGTGCAGTCACAGCCCTGGTCCTTCAAGTAATAGAGCCTGATATTTAAGCAAACGGCTGTGTGACAGCCACAAGTCTCCTATAGCAGTGAGTATGCCATTCAGATCATGAGATGTCCACACAGTAAGATCTCTTCCCTGTATCATTTTAACTGCTTCAGATACTAAGACTGCTACTGCTGCCACTACCAGTAAACAATGAGGCCAACCCTTTGCCATTGCGTCAATTTCCTTACTCAG
This sequence comes from Mandrillus leucophaeus, assembly GCF_000951045.1. Classification (NCBI taxonomy): domain Eukaryota; kingdom Metazoa; phylum Chordata; class Mammalia; order Primates; family Cercopithecidae; genus Mandrillus; species Mandrillus leucophaeus. The sequence continues at coordinate 2,210,370 of NW_012104009.1, forward strand.
GTATGCCACAGGTTACAAGCTGGTCCCTTGGACCTGTGTAAGGACTGGAGGGAGGAAATTTAGCCAAAGTTGTAACTGACAATAAGCAAGATATAGAGGCCTCTGTATTTCCTGCTTGGTTCTCTTTCTTGAGTTCATCACTAATTTTATGAAAGAAGAAAACAAAACAGAAAAATAACTAGCTTCAATTTCTATGTGCCTGTTTATTCTGGAGCTACCAGGAAACCTTAATCTCCAGTGAATAAGAACACTTTAAACCCAATTAGTTTGGAGTTGTTTTCTTAAATAGAACTTCTTCCTGTTATATTTTCCTATTGGCATTTGTAAAACAATGATTCATGTGTAAATCAGTAGGAGGTGCTGTTTGAGAAGCTTCCTGACATATTCCTAGGTTGGTAGGTTTGAGAGCCTAAGATTTTCTTGGCTTCAGTCAGTATGTTGAGAGGGGAAGATATTAACAAGATTAAGGAAGTGATAGTTTTCAGTATGTAGTTGGAACGTGGGTATGTGTGCCTTCTTATTTAAGTATTACTTTGTTGTCCTTGTCGTATGTTAATATGATGGGCTACCTCATAATCTGTGGTTCCAAAAATTATCATGCCTTCTTCTAAATTCCATGAGAATATTAAAGAAGAAGTAATTTTAACTTTCAAAGAGCTTTTGTTCTGAAGGGAAAAGATGCTTGTAAGATGATGTTAGCATACATGTGTGCAGGCTTCACGGAGCTGCTAAGGACGCCATTCATGAGACATTATTGCCTGCCCTCTGAGCCAAGCACTGTACCATATACAGTACTACAGAGGGGGAAGGGAGACCCTATGGCTCCTGTCCTCAAGAGGGACATACTCCAGAGGAGAAGTGGCACAGAAGTGCCACCCAGTGTGGCAAGAGCTTTACAATGGAGGAAATGGAGGGAGTGACTTTTTTTTTTTTTTTTTTTTCCTATTCTGAGGACTCAGGGAAGATGGATTTCCTGAGAGAAAGTGTTTGAGGTGAGTTTTGAGGACTGGGTAAAAGGAATATAACTAGTACGTTGGATGAAGAGAGGAAAGGCTCTGTGGCACAGTTTCTGAGCAGAGGGCAGAGTTTACATTAAGATACCTTCCAGACCTGCGACTCCATGACCTGAATGCCCTAATGGAGACAAAATGGAAAGCCATTTCCAGCAGAAAGAACCAACTCATTGCCTCTGCAAAAGCAGAATAAGGAAGAGAGGAGACTGTTTTTTTCTCATATAGCCCAGAAAACAGATTAAAGGTTTTACATATATACATATGTGTGTGTGTGTGTGTGTATGTATATTGATATCACTTCATCTGAGCTAGTTATTTACAAATTCTTTAAGTGAAAGTTTTAGAGGCTATGTAGAAGGATTTGAAATCTAAAAGTTAGGAGATCATATTGTTTCTATTCATTGTTGATATGGTTTGGCTGTATTCCCACCCAAATCTCACCTTGGATTGTAATAATCCAAGTGTCAAGGGTGGCCCCGTGTCAAGGGTGGGGCCAGGGGGAGATAATTGAATCATGGGGGACATTTCCCCCATACTGTTCTTGTGATAGTGAGTAAGTCCAGGAGATCTGGTGGTTTTTTAAATGGGAGTTCCTCTGCACAAGCTCTCTTGCCTACTGCCATGTAAGACATGACTTTGCTCCTCATTGGCCTTCTTACCATGATTGTGAGGCCTCCCCAGTCATGTGGAACTGTGAGCCAATTAAACCTCTTTCTTTGATAAATTACTCAGTCTCGGGTATGTCTTTATTAGCAGCATGAGAACAAACTAATACAATTGTCTACTCAAAGAAGATGAGAATTGAAAATGATAGCCAGGGTGACCAAACATTTTGCAGTATAGTTGCTTTGCAGCATCTGACTTCATTAGTGCCAGGTTTAGGGACAAATTATTACTTTTTTCTACTACCTTCCTAAATGATAAATGCATTCCCAGAGAGATTAACTTTTAACTATGCCTTGAAACATGAGTTTTCAGCTATTGTGATGCCTTCATTACATTCTGAATGATAAAATTGCCAAGTTCAGAATGACAGCTGTAAAATAAATGGCATCATTTTAATTAAGTTCTGAACCTTTGATGATATGCAGTTTTAAAAAAATGTATTTTCCAGGAAAACAGTTGGAAGTTTCGACTTTGTGGTTTACTTTTGGCTGTGTTTTATGGAAATCAAATGAAAACTTCTGAGAAAAAGAGACGAATGATTCAAATTTGGCAAGTAATAGAAAATTGGGTTCCATTTGTATAAAAGATTCCCTGAAATCATTCACTATCAGTTTAGCACACTCTGGTATTAGCATTTAACCACCAGTATACTGATGAACAAGTACAGAGGAAAAAGCCAAGGATATTTGAGATCCAGTATCATATGCAGAATAAATGTAATAACTTGTAGGGGTGGATTTTCTTTTCTTTTTCTTTTTTTTTTTTGAGACGGAGTTTTGCTCTTGTTACCCAAGCTGGAGTGCAATGGCGCAATCTCAGCTCGTTGCAACCTCCACCTCCCAGGTTAAAGCAATTCTCCTGCCTCAGCCTCCCCAGTAGCTGGGATTATAGGTGCATGCCACCACGGCTGGCTAATTATTTGTATTTTTAGTAGAAATGGGGTTTTACTATGTTAGCCAGACTGGTCTCTCCAACTTCTGACCTCAGGTGATCTGCTGCCTCAGTCTCCCAAAGTACTGGAATTATAAGCGTGAGCCACCACACCTGGCCTAGGGGCAGATTTCCAGTTGAATTATTAACTGGAATTCATGTTCTTGTTCCCGTTTCTCCAGTTCTACCATCGACCATTTTAGTGATAGTAAACTCTTAACCTAGAGCACCATTCTTAACCCTGGGTGCAAGTTTGTCTGAGGAACTTTTAAAAACTATTGATGCTTTAACTAGAGATTCTGATTTAATTGTTCTGAAAGTAAGGCCTGAGCATTAGTGTTTTTCGGAAAAGCTCCTCAGGTGACATTACTCTGTAGCCAAGGTTGGGAACTACTGATGTGGAGTACAAGTAAGTACAAAAAGAAGTTGTAAATTTTTGTTTATCTGTGCTGCTAGTAAAAGGAAAGGACTTACATTTTACTCTTGAACAACACAGTGGCGAGGGTTGCCAACACCCACCCCACTGTGCAGTCAAAAATTTGTGTATAATTTTTGACTCCCCAAAAGCGGAACTACGGATAGCCTAGTGTTGACCAGAAACCTTACTGATAACGTAGTCAATTAAGATGCATTTTGAATGTTATATATATTATATAATATATTCTTACAATAATCTAGAGAAAAGAAAACGTTTTTAAGACAATCATAAGGAAGAGAAAATGTATTTGTTATTCATTAAGTGGAAGTGGATCATCATAAAAGTCTTTATCCTATCATCTTCATGTTGAGTAGGCTGAGAAGGTGCAAAAAGAGGAGGGGTTGGTCTTGTCTTAGGGGTGGCAGAGGCAGAATAAAATCTGTGGCGGACCTGTCGCAGTTTAAACCCCTGTTGTTCAATAGTCAACGGCATATGTATTTTGTGTATGCGTGTCAATTACTGATGGATTTAACTTTCTGTTCAGTTTCATTCTCTTAGAGGGTATACTGTGAGATACTAGTTCTGCACTATCTTAATAAATATCAAATGAAAAAAGTTCCATGGTAAGATAAGTTTGAGAAATACAGCCATTTACAGTTACAAAATAGTTCTTTCCTATAAAACTGGTTGCAGACTGAAATGTGCTGGTTATTTGCATTTTACGCATTTGTTACAGAAATACGTAATTTGTGGCACTTCCCAATATTGTTTGATGAAATGATTTCTTTTTCTTGCTAGAAACTCCATTCTACAAAATTAAACAGTCAGTGAATCATTTGGAAATCCATTTTTTTTCACATACTGAGATCTGTGTTAGGAATAGATTTGACCTAGCTATATAACAGAGGCTCTCTTGAAAAGTTCCTCAGCGAGCCCGATGAGAAGGGTGAGAGTGTAAATTATTTCAAGGTACACAATTCTTTCCTAAAAGATAACTGTTACCTTTTTATATCCATGCTCAGAATTTCCCTGAAAACTCACCATTGCCTTCCAGGTAAAATTAAATAAATATCTACCTTTGACATAAAATGTTTATTGTAGTCTGGTCCCTTCCTACTGATGTAACTTTGTTTCCTATTGCCCCTCAACTCAAGCCCTTCTCTTGTCAACCAGTGGTATCCCCAAGCCCTGATCATTCTTGACTCTAACAGCTATAGATAAAAATACATCCCCAACTAGAAAGTCTTTTTCTCCTCTTTGTCTCTGGCCCCCTCCAGTAGTTGTATAGTTTAAAGTCCATCATTTGGCATTTTCTGGACTAGCCCAGCCTGTGATAACAGTTCTCACTTCTTTATATGTTAAACTTACATATCTGTGGTCACTTTGTTTGGATTTTCTTAAAAAGTTAATTTTCTTGCTTTGTTCTCTTGTTATGAGTTGATACACTAATACTCCAACTAGTTTCTGAATCTTGAATTGAGAGACTCAAGTGTTTTGGGACCTAACACGTTGTTCTGTGTATATGGTGGGGTGAAATAACTCTGTAGAATTGTGATGTTGTGGTAGTGTATGGGACCTTAAAGATTTCTTAGTTTAGCAGCCGTACAAATGAGAAGAAGACCTCATTTTTAAGTGATTTATCTGAGTCACATGGCTAGCCATTTGTTGAATCTGGGGAGAAAACCCAATTCAACACTGTCTATTATGCTGACAGTTCATAACTTTAAAAAAATCTGTGCTCTTTCAAGAGAAATTAAATTTCATATTTGTCTTTCTTAATGGGAAAACACAGTAAATTAAATATTATTAAAGCAATAAGAGGTAGTGCTGTCTTGTCCCATCCTCCTGCCTCCTCACCTCCCACCTCCTCCCCAACACACAAAAAGATCCTATGGATGTTCTTAAGGAGCTGTTTTCTGAGATGGGGCCTAGGAAGTAGGTTTTTAAAATTTGGGTGATCCAGAGTCGATGATGATGTGCATTCTTCCATATACATTATTGTCTCCTCCTGCTTCTCCCCGCTTTTTTCCCTCCTCCAATTCATGCCAGGCTGTCATTTGGAATCAGTAAGTGAATGTAACAAATAAGAGATGTTAATACTATAAAGAATACTGAACTAGGAGCCATGAGTTCTGGCTTTGAATCCCAATACAGTCACCAGCTATGAAATCTTGGGCAAGTCATTTCACAGCTGAGCTTCAGTTCTCCTGCTTAGAAAATGGAGATAATTCCTCATAGAATTGATGTTAAAATTGGTTGAAATATGCGCTCAAAAGTGTTTTATAAAGCATTGAGCAAATGTGAGAGATTATTTGATTCTTTAGAGAAGACCCTTTCATTCTAGTGTTTGCATCCTCTGGCTAGGGGAAAGGCTGTGTGGCTGATGGAGGGTGAGGCACCTTCCATGTCTTTAGTTGCTTGGAAAAAAAAAAACACACACAGTTCTATAATATTTTTGGCAGTTTGTCTCAGTTTAAAGCTGCGATCGTAACTTTTATTTGGGGATACTACTTTCTTGATTCTTATATGAGGAAAAATTCCATTTGTTGGTTTCTTTTTATTTAAATATGTTTATGTATTTTGTATTTTAGAATAAAAACATTTCCTTCTCAAGTGAAGATATTTTTTCTTTTCTTTTGAGATGTTGGTTAAGTTCTCATGTAATAGGATAGTTGGTTGCTATTAGAAATATGTTTTTTCCTTTGTTATGAAATAGAAAATTGTCAGAAACTGATAGGCTATGGTTGGATGAGGTTTGCTACCAATAAAGAATTATCAGGGCAAACTGAACTCTTGTTTAGGATGCAAAAATATTTGTTTTGCTTGGCAGAATGGGATAAAAAGAAAATCCAAGAAACTTCTTGTTTCAGGAGCTGCCAGTTCTCTCTGTGGCTCAAAGAACGTTTCGTGTCTCAGCCACAAGAATTTGCCGCTGGTTCTGATGTTCGTTGTCTTCCCTCCTCACGCACGCTTTGCTTTCAGCTTTACAACCCTTCGCTATGAGGTGATGAAAGTTCTTCCAGGGCTACTCATTAACTTTCTCTTCTACATCTTAGTGGTATGAATAGTGGGAGCCTTTCATCTTTATTGTTATCAAAGCTTTTATTGAATATCGAATGCAGGGCACTGTGTTAGAGCTCTGTAAGAACATGGTAACAGAGTAGATTCTGTCAGTTATTGGTTGTGAGTAGAGGTAGTTTTTTGGGGATCAGTATAGGTACCAATGGAATAACTTATAAATTGGTACAGGCATGGTGGACCAGAGGGGATCTAGTAACTAAGCACTGTGGTAGCAGGGGAATCACTTAAACAGGACCAATAAGGTACAGAAGGCCTGGGAATTTGGGGGAGGTATGCGAACAGGAGGATAAAGGGACTGGTATCAGGAAATTAGAGGGAGGAATCTTGGATGTAGGATGTAGTGGAATGAAGTGGATTTTAAGGTTTCTAATACTGAATGACAGACGTAGTAACACATCTAGCAGGAGGGCCATTTTGGGGAAAAAAAAAGAATGTAATTTTAACTAATACATTGACTTTGAAGTCTAGGTGGTAAAGTTTAGAGTAACAGAGCAGGGCTGGAAATAGTGACTTATTAAGAATTAACTTGCATTCCAGAAATTGAGAGTTCATGTAGAATTGCCTGTAAGCCAGGAGTTTTCTTATTCATCTCTTTAATGTTATAGAAAATAACATCTGTACTTTATGGTAAGTAATTATGGAGTTTAAAAAAAAGCCATTTGAAAAAAACAGCTTAAAAATGTCAAATAGGAAATGTGGGGATAAGTGTATTCTTTTCAAAATGTGGTTCTGAATTGGAATAACTCAAGCTGCAGTTAAAGGAAAAAAACCTCATTTATTTGACTCTTGCCTTCTTTGCTTTCTTCCTGTCTCAGGCTCCTTCCCCCAACGCCTCTCCCCTTTTTGGTCTCAGTGCTTCTGAAATGTAGACACTGGTCTACACATGGGTCACCCAGAGTTCACAGACTTGAAAGTCCTCTTATTCCCAAGAGCTGCGTGTGCCTCATCAGCTTTCTCTGGGTTTTGTGGCATGGGGTAATGAGAAAGGATGCCCGGAGGCTGCTTGTACCAGTAAGAGTCACTACTTGTTGTGAAAAGAGCACCAATGAGGAGAAAGCAGGCAGAGATAGTCCCAGTGCTGGGTATCTCTTCAAGGCCTCTGGTTCCGTTATTCGTCAAAGGAGGGGTAGAACTAAATATATGGTCTCTAAAGCTTTGAAATTCTTTTCCTTTGCTTTCCCTTTCCTTTTCCCTCCCTTCCTTGCTTTCTTGTTTGCTTGTGTCTTTTTCTTTCTTGCAGTTGACAAATAAAAATTGTGTCTATTTATGGTGTACAACATGTTTCGTTGTATATATGTACATTGTGGAATAGCTAAATCAAGCTAATTAACATATGCATTACTTCATATACTATCTTTTTTGTGGTAAGAACACTTAAAATCTACTCAGCAATTTTCGAGTATAAAATACATTGTTATTAACTAGTCACCATGTTGTATAAGAGATCTCTGAATTATTCCTCCTAACTGAAATAAAA
>NW_012104009.1:2218563-2233726 GCF_000951045.1 Mandrillus leucophaeus
ACACAGTGTCCTTCGTCTTCCAGGCTGGGGTATATCTTGGCTCAATGAAGCCTCAACGTCCCAGGCTCAAGTAATCCGCCTACTTCAGCCTCCCGAGTAGCTGGGACTGCAGGCATATGCCACCATGCCTGACTAATTTTTGTATTTTTTGTAGAGACAGGGTTTTGCCGTGTTGCCCAGACTGGCTGCCATTGAAATTAATCCAGAGTAACCTTCTCAAATGCAGTGTGGTAATGAGAAACAGGGTCCAGTGCAACAAGGAGTGTTTATGATTTTCCCTGAGCCTCATGACTAAGATCTTCTTAACCAAAATTTGGACAGAAATGGTAATTTTTCAGTAAGCATAAGATAACATTACTTTTTATTCTTTTTTTCTGGTGGGAGTACTGATCAGTAAGTTAAGCAATGTAAGCGTCTTAGGAAAGATTGGAGTGGAAAAGGAATTGAATCCACACTGTAGTTTTGTCCTGGATTTACATTATATGCCCTGCCTGTGTTTAATGACAACATTCCTTGAGCATTCTATTTGCTATTTGGATATGAAAAGGTGTTGGTTGCATAGGAAGAAACCAAAGTTCTGGTAGAGTGTTTGTACCAAAATGTTTACCTATAAACACGTTGGGCTGTCATGAAATGCAGTAACTAATCTTTATCTATACTGAAGAAAGCTGCATTGTGGCTTTTTTACATGCAAAATCTTAAGGTCTTATAACTCAAGTTAGATTTTGAATAAATTATGGACTGCCCTTCTTCCCTTTGTGACCTCTTAAATCTCTGAGACCAAAAATGTTTACATATGCAGCTTATAGACATCTGTTAAACCCTAAGATGGTTATTGCAACCATGGGATACTCAATTAACTATGCATTTACTCATCAAAAATTTTTTTTGAGCCCACTAGCGTGTGACAGGTACTGAGTTGCGTCTTTGGAATACAGTGGTGAGCAGTTATGATGTGGATTCTGTCATTATGGAGCAAACATAAATTTCACTGAAGAATGCAGGCAAAGTATAGAGAAGTGAGTAGATAGAAAATTACTGATTATAATATAGCTATGAAAGAAACAACTTGGAAGGGACCTATTACATGGTGAACACATCAAGTAAAAAGCTCTTCCATTTTTAAACAAAATAATTTTGAGGGACGGCTAAATTTTAATCACTTGCTTTGGATAGATAAAAAGCTTTCTTAAGTATCTATTTCAACTTTCAAAAGCAGTTCTTTGCTTTTCCACTTAGAAAAACACATTTAAAAATTCTTGCCCATTAAGGATATAATTGTATTTTCTTTCAATTGTCTTTATTGGAATTCTTTTACAATTCTTCCAAAACAATAATACATTCCTTAGAGCTGAGCCTCAGCAGGAAAAATGAAGCATCTCATTTGATGTATTATTCCATTACCTATGATGTCAAGGCAGTTGGTAAATAATTTCTTTTTATAGAGCAACCACAGGGGGTTGCTAACAGTGCGATCCCCAGGAAATGATTTTGGGAAGCTCTGTCATGTGATGGCTGCTATTCATTATCTACTCTGTGTTGGACAGGCTTGGGGTTTTGTTTGCCTTTTAAATCAGGGCAACACTTGCATTGTGGTTTTGCTGTCGTGCCCTTTCTTCATGTCGGAATTTTTCTAGGACTTGTTGCAGATTCAGAGGCAGATGTTTGTCTTCCTGAGGTTCGGAGATGATTTGGCGCCATCTAGGTTGAGTTTTTTTCTTTCCTTTTTTTTTTTTTTTTTTTTTTTTGCTTTCCTGGAACAAACACTGTTACTGAATGTTTCAAGCAATGAAAATAGCTCAGAAGAAATGGTATGGTGGTGCCTTCATAACCTTAACTATTCAAGTATTGACTAGTCTTAGATTAATCATTTGTAATATTAAGTTCTAATAATACAGTGAAGGTTATCATTTGTATTTTAGGAAACTTAATAGCCTCTATACTTTGTAATGGAGAATGAGTTGGCTGTGGGGTTAACAATGTAGTTATATAGAGAAAACCTCTTTTGAGGGGTTCTTTTTTCAAGAAATTGTGGTAAAACACACATAAAATTTACCATTTTTAACCATATGGTCTAGTGGTGTTAGCATTGTTGGGATTCACATTGTGTTACGAATTCACATTGTGATTCATATTGTGTTGGAATGTGAATCACAACAGTGTGAATGTACCTAATGTTACTATTTTGACGACTAAATGGCCACATGTTTTCAGAGAAAATAATTTGACATTGAAACATAGTTACAAAATATTTTGCAGGGAAGACACAATTTGAAGTTGTAAAGCAGTGCTGCAAGCTTACAGTAAAACTGAAATAGCCAGGGCTCTTCAAGGCCAGCTTTGCACATTTAAGTGAATAGTAAGTAGTCATTCTAAAGCTGGCATTTAGAATTATTAATTAATTAGTAGGTGCTGAATACCTGGAAAGTAGCCCAGGGAAGTATCTGCATTTTGTGAGGGGTGAGTTAGGTTCTACACTTTCGGGATGAGTGGAAATGAACAGCAGCTGCTCATGGTGGCTTCTTATTCCTGAGTTCTGAAAGAGACTGGGGGTATTTTCATGTACTGAGTACTGTCATATGTAGATCTTAGCTTGTCTTCCGTGAAATGTTTATTAAATCTGTGTGTGTTGTGTTCTGGGATGTGGAAGAGTGACTTGGTTGGTTGGAGGAAGAGGTCAGAGTGATAAGTTCTAGGTTGGCATTATTCCTGGAATGTCATGGAACTTTTCCTGTAATGAGTTCCTGGTGACTTGAGAACATTTGCAAAACCATGCCCTCATGTCCAGCTGTGCAGTCATCCTTTCTGTTCCACACAGCCAGTGGTCTCCCAGGAAAGTGTGGTTGACTGTACAACCCATCATTCTATTGTACCAATCACTGAAAACACATATGTTCAACAATATGAACCATTTGTTGTTGTTGTTGTTGTTATTATTATTGCTGAGGCAGGATCTTGCTCTGCCACCCAGGTTGGAGTGCAATGATGCCATCACTGCTTACTTCAGTCTTGACCTCCTGGGCTTAGGCAGTCCTCCCCACTCAGCCTCCTGAGTAGCTGGGACTACATGTGTGTGCAGCCATGCTTGGCTAATTTTTTACTATTTTTGTAGAGATGAGGATCTTACTTTGTTGCCCAGGCCAGTCTCAAACTCCTTGGCTCAAGCAATCCTCCTGCCTCGGCCTCCCAAAGTGCTAGTATTGCAGGCATGAGCCACTGCGTCCAGCTCTGTCTTTATTATTCTTGTAAACTTAATGTCTGCAAGGTGTTATTTACCAAAGGGGTTTGTAAACCAGATGTCTCTTCTCTTGAACACTGATGAATAAAATCTTGTATTTTCTGTCTTTCTCAGCTAATCATTACTTAAACCTTCAGCTTAAAAACTGGGGAATTGAAATCCCTGTGGCTGGCTAGTCCTCTGAAGGCTTTGTGATGATGTCACTCTCAGATTGGGACAGGAGCATTTGAGACAGGGATAATACTCTTGCTTATGTGACAGCTGTGTGTGTCCAAGAGCATTTGGCTACATTCAGTGATTTGAAGGCCTTGTTCTGATTACAGAGCTCTTTGCTATCTTCTTCCTTTGCATCGAATTTTGTCAAATTTCCCAGGTATTCCCTGAAGAAAGTTCCTCTCTAGTTGTCAATCACCACCTGTCCATCAGAGAAATCTTTTAGTTACCTCTAAACGTGAGCTTGGCTGGGCTAGGTTGAATGATAGAATTCTTATATTTTTACAGTGAGTTCTGAATAGCAGAGTGGTCAAGACTTACAGTACATTATTTTATCCTTTGTTCCAAAAAGGGGGTTGAAGTGGCTTAACGATTTACATTTAGTAATACAGATTGAAAAATAAATATAAGAGGAAATTGTTGTGAAGGGAAAATAAGTGTTGGAAAATAATTTGAGCGATGAATAATAAGGTTTGTACACAACACACACCATCAGGATCTGAGCTTCCTCCATGGCCACAGCAGAAAAGGAAACCTGACCAGTTAGGAGAACCACAAGGTCCATGAGATTAAAAATAAATTAGTGCCTCTGGAAGATCACAGGCTTTATTGCTACAGGAACCTTGGAGGAGCTTCTGTTAATTACCTAATGAAACACTGCAGTTTTGTGTCTGGTAGAATATGTCCTCAACAGCACCTACTCTGCTGAAATATGGTTGTTTCGTGTTATGTGTCAATATAGGAAATAATATAGTTGCTTTCTATTGTGTGCTAATATGACTTAAATCAGTTCTAAAAAAATTAGACATAGTTTTGGAATATCTACGATGAGATATATACCTGTCAGTCCTCCATGAATATGATTTCTCCCAGCTGAGTTAGGTAAGGTGGTTATCTGGCCTTTAGTGTATTATTTTTACTAATAATTATTACAGTAGCACCAGTTACAACACATAGCTACTCTGTCTCAAGTACCTGTAATGTTTTAAGCATCATACTAGGGCCCTTGCTACAGAAGAGATCTCTTAATTCTCAAGGAAACCCTGTGGCTTTATTCTCATTTTAGAGAAAGAAAATTGGCTCAAAGACTTTGACTGACTTGGCCAGGTTTGCATGGCTACCACTCCCTGTGTATCTGGCCGTGATTCTTCTACCTGATACCCAGAAGTTGTATAAGGAAGACAGTTTAGCTCCTCTGAGTCAATTCCCTAAAACAATCAATCCTCTTCTCCTATTAGTCTGTGCAGCACAGAAACAGAACCCCACCTGCCCCTGTGCCTGGGAAGTCTCCGATTTTTTAGGACATGTGTATCCCATACGTGCCTTGTGGCAGTTCCACAGCTGGCTTGCTTTAGGCTCCATGGAATTGTACATCTGGGACCACGTTAGAGTGATTGAAAAATCTAGATAAGGATAAGTATTTTCTTGCTTTAACTTTTTAAATGTTCTTAAGCTTCAAAAATAGAATTGAATTTAATTTGGCCAGCATAGGAAGGGCAAGCTTATAAAAAGAAAAAAAAATAACCTTTCATGTAACGTTATTTAAAATCCGATAATATTTCTACTGTGCCTTTTTGATTAAAAATTTAAGTTAAAAGCAATGTATAGATTTTGCCCATCATTTTGATTTTTTAAGTGTTTATGTCCAAAAGTATGCCTATATGTATTTTAAGTCAGAGGCCGGGTTACTTTTAAATACTGGTTCTTAATAACAATAAAAGGTCATCAAATAGTAGTATGTTCACATTCTAAAAGGTTTAGTCTGTGTCTAAACAAACAAAAAAAACATTTTCTTTATATGGACAGATAGAACTCCCACCCCACCAATACACGCTCTCTTTCTTACACTTTGTTGTACCCTAAGTCAAAGTACGGAAGCTCATGATGTGTTTTAAAGAGGAAAAAGGTATGCAATTAGAACCAGATTGACATTTTGGCAGGTACTTATTTTTCCAGGATGAACGTGCTTTCAAAAATTGCCAGTGGTTGCTAGGCAGACTTCAACAAACACAAAGGACATTTCCCAAGCATCTAACCTGGCTGGTTTCTCCATTTAAATTTTGTGATCCTGGCTCGCAGTGTAGTAAACCCTATTACTATTTGAACTTGAAATACAGAATACTTTTGCCAGCAGTCCCATTGGCATTCTGCGGCAGTCGTGAAGTTAAATTTTCTTCCCCAGGAGGCCAGTTGACTAGCTTTAAATGAAGGCACATTGTCGAAGATTGTGGGCAGATCATTTGAACTGCCTTGAAGTTGAATAGAAACTATATAAAGAAAACAACTCCATTTTGCCAGAAGCAGTTGCCTTTTTATTTGGTGTTCTCCTTTCTGATCACTGAATTTTCCTGCTGAGTTTATGCTTATTGTATCTTTCTCTTTCTTCTGGCAAATGAACAGAACCCTCACATACGCAGTTACGGTCAGTCTTTTACTTAAATAACTTTGCTGGATGAATTTGGAACAATGCCAAAGAAACTGAAGAAACACTTGTTTTTCTGGAATAGCAATTAGATTTGCAAAGCTTTTTTTTTTTTTTGTCTGAAGAACTGTTTAACCGTAGGTCTGTCCATTTCCTTATTTTTTGTTTGTTCATTCGTTTTTGTTTTCCACTGCTTGTCCAGGCCAATTTTTCTTAAGAATAGTATTATGCCATTTACTAATAGATGGGAAATGCAGACTAATTTTGAAGGATAGAAGCTTAAAAGAGCATCTTTTAAATGCATTGATCATATTGGGGCAAAGTGCTAATAAATAGCATGCACAGCTGGGATAAGATTGCAAAATATTTATCCTGACTTGTAATAGTAGTAAATGACCTATTTGTTTGGGCTAAAAGTCTCAATGATATAGTAACAGTTTTACCATGTTTTCTAGAAAGTTATGACTATCATATATTCTTTAAAAAAGGTTTTAGGGTCTTGCAGGCTGTCTGCATTGTATTTGGATATTGATTACCTAAAAATGAGGCTATAGATTTCCTTCTGCGTGTATATCCTCTTATTACCATTGGAGACGAGCATGATATCTCCGTGCCTCCTGTATAGAACTTCTTAGGAAACTCATAGCCGAAACGACGGGAGAAACAATTTTATTTTAGGCCGTGGAGATTCTTGTGAAAAATGTTAACAAGTAGGTAGTGCTGTAATTGGGAGATATATGTTCTTTCTTGCCTGTTCCGGATTTTTTTAAAAAATTAAATACTACAGTCAATTTTAGGGAGTTGACATGCTAGTTTTAAATACAACAGAAGATATTTCTTTTCATAGGTTGATATTCTATTTGGAAACATAGCCTTTTTCCTTCCTTCTCTCTTTCTTTCCTTTCTTTTTTTCTTTCTTAAGTAAAAATGGTATATACTTATAGAGAGAAAAAAATTACAGAAAAATCCACAGCAGGAAGTAAAGAACAGCCAAATTCTCTCCCAAAGATACTGTTATACATTTTCGAAGCATCTTTCTAATCATCTTCCTATGATAGATATACCTGCATATACCACTTTAATTTGTCATTTACTCTGTAAACTAGTCTGTATTCTGTTTTTTTCTAACCATCAACTTTTCTTGTTCATAAATGCAGATTTACAAAATCCTTTTTAGGTTCAGTCTCACATCAAAAAATATGATCATGTTTTATTTAGTAAGAAAAGTAGCATTAAACAAATTCACTATTTGCCTATAATAACTATTGAAAAGAGAATATTCCAAATTTCTATTGTAAGAAATTTAGTTCGTAAAACATTGAAAGTGTATTATTTTAGGAAAGAGCATGAATATCAAAATAACTTTGCTGCATTGGAGAACCAAAAATCTTTGGCCTTCAGCTTATTTCAGAAATTTGGAAGAACTTAAAGATAATTCATGAGTTTAGGAAGCATTTTAATACCATAAAATGCTACTTATCTGGAATCCAGAGAAATGAATCATAGTGGTTACAGTATTAAAGACTGAGTGATTTTTTTCCCCAAGGTGATTTTTCCACAGTCCTAAAAACCATCATCTTCACGATAACCTGTGTCTTTCTACTTGTCAGCACATTGAAACATAAGACTTTTCCAAGTCCCAGAACCCTCTTTGGCTGCTCATAGCTACTTTTCAATCCTTTTGACGGGGTTTAAAGAGCTACCCTGCACCAATGCAAGAATGTGTGCTTAAGGGATTTGAAGATGGCTTTCTCAGGAAAAAAAAAAAAAAGTGTGTATAATCATGTAAAGGAAGCGTGGCTCTGCAAACATGAAACTAGCTGAAGTTTTCTCCAACTTCCTTCACTGTTTAGCTTTGACCAGAATTACAGAGAAAGTTGATAAGCAAGGTCCACGATCTACTGATTTTGTAAGTGTTGTAAACTGTTGGAGAATACCGTGCGTTAGTAATGCATTTTCCAGAAACCACGTATTTTTTTCTACCTTTATGACGTACAAAGTTATTATCATAACTTGATCTGGTGGTTTCTTGCCTTATTTTAATTAGAAAAGATTTTCAGAAACACACATGACACAATCAACTGCATTTAAAAAAAAAAAAACTGCTTTGCTTTTCTAGCAGGCCATTAGGCATAAGTAAGGGCAGTGTCTGCTCTTTTGACCAAGACCCTCTCCTCCAGTAGAGCATGGCTGAAGTCATCTGCTTTAGGAGGGTGTAGTGTTTTGCAGCTGTAGATGCTGTTATATGTAAAAATATTTTAACAACTGCCATCTTTGAACTGTGTTCTCGTGTGTAACACATTGTATACAACTCAGTGCTTCAGCCTTGTACTGATCCTTCAATGTTTTTTTGTGTTCACCTATGTTAAATGTCATTTCTCTCTGTCCTTTGCCATAGAGGCTTTTGAATCCAAGCCAAAAAGGGCATTTATTATACACTGAGTTATATTCTCTGGCATGTAGAATACTCTTGTATGCTGGCCACTCCACTTTGACTTAGTGTATTCCTATAAATATGTCTATTGCGTTCAAAGACTATGATATGGAGGGAACAATGGTATGTTTAGTGTCTCTCTCTCACACACACACACACACACACACACAGAGACACACACAGAGGATCTCTTATCTTTAGGCATCAGAACACTAAGGTACACAATGCCTCTACATTGTTTGAAATCCTCTCCATTGTTTGACCATAATGCTACTTGCTACTCCTGTCTCTTATCTTAATCATGGACTCCTGATGATTCTGCTTTTCTCTTTCCTTTCTGCTTTACATTTTCTCTTGATAGTTGCAATATACATGTTAGTATCACATGATTTGAGTAGGACCTTACTTGTTACCCCATAATTGGCGACTAAGACTCAGAATGGAGAACCACGTGGCCCTGGCATTCTGAAGAGTGCTTTGAAAGATCTGCCAACACTTGAAGGCATACACTTCTCCTTCACACTTATTGAGAGGTGACAGAAACTTCTTTAATAACAACAGCCACTATTACAAACCACCCTACTACCCTGAACACCTTCTCCCCAATAAGAAGATTAAAGAGAGAAGAAAGAAGTGGAAAGTCATTGGTGATATAAGGTGGTGGGAAATGGGGTAGGCCCCATAAAGGCGAGTAGATGATCTCCTGGGAGAAAGAACTTTCCAAGGAAATCTCTTTTAAACATTGGGCATTTTACAAGAGGAGGAGGCCAGTGTTTCTTTCTCTGGTTGCACAACTGCTTAAGGGACAGACTTGTTGATGTGCCCCAATGCCTATGGAAAGAAACTTGAAAAGAGAATTGGGGAGAAACTCCCACAGTGTAGCATGAGTCAAGTAGGTATCACTGAACGAAGCTCGGCTTGTGCTATCTCTGTGGTAACCCACCCATGAAGCCTGCCTGCTAGGTTAGTAGAGCCCAGCAACTAGAGACCGTCAGATATTCTGCTGGTATCGGAGGTTAAGGAGACATGGGAGATACCAATTTTCTCATGTAAGCGAAGTATGCAATGGGAACCCTCATGGATGTCTTTTAAAAAAAACTCCTCGACTCCCACGAGAGAGCTGCACCTGCAGAGGCAGTCAGCAGCCAGTTAATATTAGAGAAGCACTGGGAAGCAGTGGAAAGAGAATTGCGGCTGCTTCCAGGTAAGTGAGGAGACAGTTGCTTTTTCTTTGATCCCTTTTTCCTCTGAATAGCTAATCTCTATTGGTACTATTCTGTGTGGACTTTCCAGATATTGGCTCATCTAATCCTCCTAGCAACATAGGATTACATAGGTTCTACTGCTGTTGTTCTTTTGCATATATAGGAACCAAGGCACAGAAAGGTTTATTACCTAGGATTTGGATCCAGGGGGTCTGGCTTCCAAGACCATGCTGTCACTACCATATTGTACTTGTACTGCCCTACCACCCAATATTGAGATAAATCACTTCCAAATATTTTTTTGAATATAACTGTAAGAAATACATTGACCCACCACTTGACCCACTACATAGCTGCATAAAAATAATGAAAACACATTTCATGAAACATTGCTTACGTGTAATATAACCTTACCATTTTCTCTTCTTTTCTTTTACATTAACAATGCTACTCACTACCTACTGAAGAGATGATCTGCAGTCCCGAAGAAGTTTGAAAGGAGAAAAGAATAGTGCCATTCCCAACGTACATTTCCTCTCTCTCTCTGTCTCTTTCTCCCTGTCTTCCTTTTTTACTCCACTGCCTCCCGTGCAACCCTAAGTTTCCAGAGCTGTTAACTCTAGCTGGTCATGTGGAGCAGGTTAACTTTGAATGAACTGGTTATGAAAGTGGACTGTTACATTTCACTGGACTGAGTTTCTGATACTACAAGTGACCAGAACTTTATGGAATCTTACCTTAATGTTAATACATTAGAAAGAGGGATTCCAGAGAACACAGTTAAAAACAGTGATGGTGAAGTTTATGTTCCTATCCCCACCAAATGATGATTCTTTCAGTGAGCTGGTTATATCAGCCTTCAACTGTTTGGACTATGTGAGGGGCTTGCAGTCCAGTCAGGATGACCTTGTCTTCCAGGGGTTGGGCCTGTCATCCATGGAACATTGGTCACACTCTTCTTATTCATGGCTCGAATGGGGCTGTCACGGTTCTAATTCCAGACCTCAAGCTATTTTGTATTATTAGCCTAGAGTAGGCTTTACTGAAATAGCTTATTTTGCTAAGTCAGACTTGTTTATTACTGCATTTATTACATGCAGCACACTCATATTCATTCATTCCTCCTTGGCTTATAATTTCTTTTCAATAAAACTCAGGCTCCTCATATCCTTTTTATAAGCTTTTCAAGTTAACCTGGAACTCCCCTTGTTAAAAATAAATAAATAAGTCAAAATGAAAAGATGTCTCGGAGGGAGAAGATGAAACCAACTGCAGTCAGTCTTTGAAAATTTACAAGACATACAAATGTTAATGGTAACACTTCTGTTAGAGTTTGTTGAATCATGCTTTTTAAAGACCAAAAAATTACTGGGCTCCCTCCTCACCCCACTCCCAGCTTACAAATTACTTTTGTAGACGATGAGGAATGCCTGCCCTGAGCACTTTCCAGGCTAAAATGATTGCTACCACGCTTGAAGCTTTGTGACCTTAATTGCCCATTTGTCTGGAAGTTGGAGTAAAGCCAGACTCTTCTCTGAGGGAGATTTTGGCCTTGTTCACAAATACTTCCTCTGCACAGTGAGATGGGTTGTCTATCTTGGCTTTATTTGGCATGAGGCCATCCGCCTGTGTTGAGAGACAGTGAGCAGAAAAGACCCAGCACACGCCAGTATTGTGGAGGACATCACCCACCACATCACAGACCGGACTCTATGAAAAACCGCCAGGGAAGCTGCCTGCAAATCTTCATACCAGCAGCATCTGTGCTTCCATCCTGAAAAAGTGGTTTGCTTTTTAGCTATGGACAATATGAATCCTGTTCAGATGTTGTTTCTCTCTTTGCTTAAGGGACATGGGTGTAAAATTTGCAGCCCAAAATAGTGGCCATTCAAGCCCTGTGTAATGAAATTCAGTGTTCCAGTCCTAACCTTTCTTTTATTATTTCCCTATCCTGATTTTTCTTATGAGATTCTCTCGGTCCTTTATTTTATGCTTTTGTTTCTTTTGTGCTTTTTTAGACACCTCCAGTCCTCTTAGTGAACTACATACCTCCAGAGTGCCGTTGCCAAGTAAATACCGCGTGTCTTTAAAGCTTTAATCTCTTTTAATCTGCTACAGAAAATAGTGGTTCTGTATGAAAATAAGTTATTTCCCCAAATTTATAGTGGATGACTGAGAACAGCTTTTCTAGAAATTTTGAGATCTTGTTGTAGGCTTGGCAAAGGTAGACATGACTAAGTAAAAGTGCGTCCTTTTCTTGAGATAACAGGATTAAGATGGTTGAAAGGTCGTGTTAATTGCTCAATAGACCTTGTTGGTATTAAAATTTATGGAACCACCCAGAGGGCCATTCCAAATTCAGTAATGAACTGAGATAGAAAGCGTATTTAAAGTTGATATTTAATAGTTCAGAAGACAAAAATGGAGTTGGAGGCATTGATACTGAGAAGCAAGAGATCTATTAGCTGTGTTACTTGGAGAGGCCATTTTACCTTTTTTTAAATTGGTCATCTCATCTGTAACATGAAGAAACTAGACGAACATAACCATTCTATCATCTCTAGAGTTTTGTGATTTTTTTTTTTCAAATGCAACTGAAATAGAACCTCAAAAAGAGAATTTACTGTTATTGCTTGGGTAAGTAAAAATTTGGGAATCCTGAGTTTTGGGGTCCTTAGCAGTAGCCAAATTAATGTGTTAGTTCACAGACCCTCATTGCTGTCTCTTGGTGCAGTGTCTGGAGCTGTAGACACAGTCTTTTGCTCATAAATCTGAATATATAATAGTAATTTATAATAAAGCAAATTGAAGTTGTGTGTGCATACGCTGGCATGCATGTGTGATTACAGTAGTTACCAGAAAGATTACCTGCTCATAGTTATCTTCTTGGTAAGTTTTAAAATACCCATCATTAGCATTCAATAAATGTTTATTGTTTTGATTTGAAATTTTACATCATTATCCACATAACGTTGTCAATTATATAATGTCTTATTGCCTTACCTTGGAATTAATTTTCTTTTAATGTTTTAGAGATGATAAAATTTTAATGTTGTAAGTACTACCTTGTTAAACATTTTTCTTTCATGATTTTGGGGGAGGAGATAGTTTAATATTATTACTGGTTAGTGGATTGTGGCTTGTTTTTACTTATTTTAGAACTCTTAAACCTATCTTACATGTTTAATAGAGGAAGGTAAGCACTGCACCTAGCACATAATTGGAGTTCTGTAAATGTTCTTTTCCTCCTTTCTTCGAATCAGTGTTTGCTATTAGTAGAAGGCTTCACAACTAGAAATTTATACACATGGAGGCTGAGCAGAGGTTTCCTTGATACCATGTTATATACACTGGAATATTTTGGCCATGCAGATGAGGGGTTTAATCACCAATGTAAGAGACACACAGAAAACAAATTAGTACATAAGTATTACCTTAGGGCTAATCATTGATTTTTTTTTTAATAAAGTAAATAAGAGTGTGGTATTTAAAAGTTAAGTTACTCTAAAATGTGAAGTATATTTAGCCAGGTTGAATCGATTTTGATGGTTTATGCTGCTGATGGTAGCTGCCATATTTCACAAAAGAGAATGCTTTTTCACTGAGATGGGCAGAAGTAAACACTGCCCTGATTTTGGCCAAGTAGTCAGAAATAGTTTTGGGATTCATGGAGCTGTCTCCAAAATTCCAGAGATATTGCATCATCTTGGTGGGTCTGGTTTGTTTTCAGTTCTTTTTGAAACTGAGCCCTGCTGATGGGACAAATGCTTGATAAATCACATTCACACCAAGACTGTGGACACCAAAGGCAGTCACAGAAATTTAACGCCCATTTCATAAGCATCAAACTGTGCACCCCACTTCTGAAGAGTGGCTTTATTTTGATGAAAATGTGGTTCAGCATTTCTTCAAAATATGCGAAGTTTGAACTCAAAATAGTTCAACATGGAAAACCTCTGAAGTCTCGTCTTCATTTGCCATCTGTTCAATCCACGTGTCTTGTTTGAACCAGGGTAGTGCGCGTCCTTTGACAAGTATCATTGCTCTTTCTTTGTCCCAGCTTGACCTCAGGAAGAAATATTGTCCTTTAATCATAGCAGCTGTAATAAGTTCAGTTCTAAAATTTTATTCACTGAGTTCCTTGATCTGAGAATACAACTCAATTACTTCATGTTTTTACAGCCAGCTGAAAGAATTTAAATGACACCTCCATACTCTTACCAGCACAACTTCCAACATTCAGTAAATCACAGATGGTTAATTTTATCTGGGCATAACGATTTATAATCTTGACAATGTCTCCATGACTTAGAAGGTCACACACTGGTTGAACATCTGTTAGGAGACTGACAGTGACCCAGTCTGGAATTTGCTTGATTATTGAAGCACTTCTACTTTCTGCACTAGCCTTGCTCCATCGCCATCTGTCTCCATTCCTCTATCTTAACTAGGTGCTGTCACCAAAAATGAGCTACTAGCTTCTTCTCACGTGTGCCATTCCATCTATCTGAATGCTCTCCTTCTATCTGTACTCTTGCCTGGGCGAGCTGCATTATTCTTAAAAGGCCAACGCAAATGCCATTTTTTTCCATGAAGACTTTCTTCATCACAGGGAGCTGGAAATGATCACTGTCTTTTGAAATGTTCTGTGTTGTAGTGTACCATTGGAGTTTTTGTCTGCATGCATCACTGCACTGCATTATAATAGATGTGCTATAGTCAGATAAAGGTAGGGATTGATGTTTTTGCTTTTTTGTATGTTCCTGAGTTACATGCACTAGTAGTTTTTGTGTATCTCAGTAGGAGCTCAGTATCATTGAGTGAATGAACATTCCCTTGATTGAATTGGCACCACCTGCAGGTACGCTGTGATTGAGAGTAGTAGGAGTGGTGTGGAGCCACTCAAGTTACCTCAGGGTAGGAAGATTTTCTGAAAGTGAAATTGTTTTGTTTACATGATAATTTAAATTCTTGCTTAGTTAATGTATTTTCAAGATTCAGGATTCAAGATATACAAAGGGGTATATATAATGCTAAAAGAGCTTCAGTCTCCTTTCTTTGCCTGGCATGTACTTAACATTTCCACTTTCAAATTTGCTTTATTTTTGTTAACTTTAACTGTGAATCTAGAAACTTATTCCAGTTGAGTATATAAAGATCACTCATTTTTTTCTTCTTGTTGCGTATTACATATTATTACAATGTGTGGATATAGCATCAAGAATTCAACCAGTCCCTGTTGGTGTGTCTTCAGTTGTACAACTATTTATTGTTACAGGAGTGAATTTTCAATGACTTGCAAAACTAGAGGAGGATTCTGTACTCTTCTCAGTGTGTCATCTTAAGAAAAATTGTGTCAATCTGTCCTTACACTAGTGATGTTAACTGTGATTACCTGGCCAAGTTGGTGAATGATGAGTTTTTCCACTATGACACCACCATTATCCCCTTTGTAATTAATTAGCACCTCGTGCAGAGGTGTTCTCATGTTATGCCAATTTCTGTTCATCAAGTCTTCACCTACAAGTTGGAGCTTTCATTAACAGCTCTCTGCCTTTTTTTTTTTTTTTTTTTTTGAGATGGAGTCTCACTCTGTCACCCAGGCTGGAGTGCACTGGTGCGATCTCTGTTCACTGCAGCCTCTGTGGGTT
>NW_012104009.1:2235311-2237012 GCF_000951045.1 Mandrillus leucophaeus
AAAAAAAAAAAAAAGACTGTCTTTCAGAATTTCTGGGAAAATTTCATGTCAAGTGACTGATAAAAGTAGAAGCCCAGAAAATAGTAGTTATTGCTAAAAATTTCAGAGAGTAAAAGAAAAATCTAAGAAATAGAAGCACTTGAGAAGAAGGTAAAAATATATTATTATAGCAACAAAGTAACAGTACTAATGTTACTGTTATACTGTGCTGACATGTAGTATTATGCTGTGCTGCCATGTAGGTAGTTCTGTGTGGTTCTTATAAGGAGGATTGTCTAAAAAGAACTCTGAGAGTTCTCTCTGAATTTCCTAAACAATGAGCTAGTTGGCACTGGGGCTTACCCCTTCTCTTAGCAAGAAGAGCTCCCCATCAGCTGCCTCTGAGTCTAAGGGCCCTTTGCTCCAGCAAAAGGTGCTGCAGTGAGCCACAGGACTCCAGATCACCAGGTGCTGAGCAGCTAACTTTCCCAGACAGCCCTGATAAACAGCAGCACCCAAACCTGGAGTACTTGGTGATCAGGTAGTATATTTGTCTTCTCCCCCAACACCACAGGCAATTAACAAGGCCACTTTCCCGTGTTTGTCAAATAAGGAGAGTACAGTAATAGGGGACACATTTCCTGTCCTAAAATCGTTTCTCCAGCAGCATACCCTGGCCCCAGATCACCTCTCCTCAGGAATAATGAGAGAGATCAGGACTGTGTATCTTCTTTTCTTGCTGACCCTTGTTTTGTAAATTTCCTGAAAAAAGTTTGTTCCTTAACCCATTAAAAAAAAAAGTTCATTCTGATTGTTCAAATTCTAACCAAATGCTTTAGTGTACGTTTAGCCCATCTCTTCTCAGAAGGTGAGAAAGCTGGTTTCCAGTATCCTCAGTGTATTAATTTTATGCCTAATTAGTTAATTGTGCTCAACGTAACCAATATTCCAACTACTCAGGACTCCTTCTGACACCTTTGTGCCTTCCCATTACCTCCCTTCCTTGGCTTCCAGTCTCACTGGACTGATGCCTCTGCTTGGCAACTCCACCCCATCCCATTACACCTCCTCAGGAGGAGAGGGGAGAGAAGGGAAAGAGAAAGTCACCCCAGGCGACTTCATGTACTGCCAACGTTGAAAGCCACTGTATTTAATATTTACACACATTATGTCTCTTTAAATATTTCAAAGCCTAGATGCTTTCCACACGGAGTAGTTGAGGTTTAAGAAAAGTATATTTTTATCAGCTTCTGTTTTTATAATTTGTCCATTTCTCTCACTAGTGGAATAGAGGTTAGTTCTCATTAATTGTGAGGCTGTAGTGGGGTGTTGATGGCTGGATTTCATTCGAATGTTTTCATTTCATCTGTGGTTTTAGGGCAGTGGTTTCCCAAATGGTCTGATCTAGCACATTGGTAGCAACCTGGTGCCGTCAGGTTTTTTAAGGGGGAGATCCTTATTTTCAAATTTGTAATTTTTTAAAGGGCTCGCATATCGAGCTTGAATTTTTTTTTTTTTTTTTTTTGTCGCTGAAATTCTCTCATGCCAGTCCTGTTTCTGCTTCTTTGCTCAATTCAGAACACTGGTATTCAGTTAGTCACATGTCATTACACTCTGGAGTTTAGAAATGGCATTTTAAAGATGTCAGGCATCTCCTAGCCTAATCCCACCTCCTGTAGGAAAACTGGAAGGAGAAAAGGTAGAGGGTCACTGGCCTAGATT
>NW_012104009.1:2242237-2243604 GCF_000951045.1 Mandrillus leucophaeus
CCTCTGCCATCTGAATTTAAGTGATTCTCCTGCCTTAGCCTCCTGACTAGATGGGATTTTAGGTGCACGCCACTACGTCCAGCTAATTTTTGTATTTTTAGTAGAGACAGGTTTCACAGTGTTGGCCAGGCTGGTCTCAAACTCCTGATCCCAGTGATCCACCTGCCTCAGCTTCCCAAAGTGCTGGGATTACAGGTGTGAGCCACTGCACTTGGCCTCTCTACTTTTTAAATGTAGACTACCACTATGATAGTTGCTAAATGGTGATTAATTTTATTATGCCATCTGTGTTTGTTACTCAGCATTGTTTAAGAGCGCTCTTTTATTCCCTGTTTATCAAATTGCTTGTTCATTTAATGGGTTTACAGACTTCCATTGTATTCAATGGATAAATACTAGATAATGGATAAATAATATCAGTATTTGATGCCCAAATTGTTCCAAATTTGGCCAGTAGGAACCCTTTCAAGTTGGCTTCTGTGTCCTTTTGACATGCTCCCATCATTCCTGGAGCATTTTCCTGCTTTCTGGCACAAGCAGGTGTTCCAGGTTTTTTCTTGTATTTTCTGTGCCCCAGCCCTGATCCTTTTTGTGAAGTGTAGGATGGCAACAAGAAATCAATATCTGGGCCTCAGTGGGTTCATTGGCACTAGAGTGTAATTGGTCCTGAACCCTCCCAGCAGATAGAACTAGAACATGTATCTACATGTGTATGAATGTGTGTATCTGTGACTAATTCTGTATATCTGTGTATATACATATGTATATCTGTGACTAATTCTGTATCTGTGTCTATATAACTTTTTTTAAAAAAGAGTTCATTCTGGGCTATTAAAAAGTCAAAAAATAACAAGTGCTGGTGAGGTTATTGAGAAAAGGGAATGCTTATACACTGCTGGTGGGAATGTAAATTAGTTTAGCCATTATGGAAAGCAGTTCATGATTTCTCAAAGAACTCAATACCATTCGACCCAGCAGTCCCATTATTGGGTATGTACCCAATGGAATAGAAATCTTTCTACCATAAAGATGCGTATGTATGTTCATTGTAGCACTATTCGCAATAACAAAGACATGGAATCAACCTAAATGTCCATCAGTGGTAGACTGGATAAAGAAAATGTGGTACATATACACCATGGAATACTACACACCCATAAAAAAGAACAAGATTATATTCTTTACAGCAGCATGGATGGAGCTGGAGGTCATTATCCTAAGTGAACTAACACAGGAGCAGAAAACCAAATACCATGTATTCTCACTTATAAGTGGGAGCTAAACTTTGAGTACACATGGATGCAAAGAAGGAAAGACACTGCAGCCTAATTGAGGGTGGAGAGAGGGAGGAGGGTGAGGATCTAAAA
>NW_012104009.1:2245424-2247448 GCF_000951045.1 Mandrillus leucophaeus
TTTAAGAAAAGTATATTTTTATCAGCTTCTGTTTTTATAATTTGTCCATTTCTCTCACTAGTGGAATAGAGGTTAGTTCTCATTAATTGTGAGGCTGTAGTGGGGTGTTGATGGCTGGATTTCATTCGAATGTTTTCATTTCATCTGTAGTTTTAGGGCAGTGGTTTCCCAAATGGTCTGATCTAGCACATTGGTAGCAACCTGGTGCCGTCAGGTTTTTTAAGGGGGAGATCCTTATTTTCAAATTTGTAATTTTTTAAAAGGCTCGCATATCGAGCTTGAATTTTTTTTTTTTTTTTGTCGCTGAAGTTCTCTCATGCCAATCCTGTTTCTGCTTCTTTGCTCAATTCAGAACACTGGTATTCAGTTAGTCACATGTCATTACACTCTGGAGTTTAGAAATGGCATTTTAAAGATGTCAGGCATCTCCTAGCCTAATCCCACCTCCTGTAGGAAAACTGGAAGGAGAAAAGGTAGAGGGTCACTGGCCTAGATTATAAAAATCAATGTACCAAACCTGATTATAGTCAAAAGAATCCTAGGAGTGATCCGAAGCTAAATTCCATGGCTGTGTGATTCATGATGATCTAAGACCTTTCATCTGTTTCTCATTTTCCAAAGATTGTTAAGTTGGTTGCTATTATCGACAATGTTTAGGTTTAAACAATTAGAATTAAGGTATAGAGTTACCTACGTATGCTGTGTTCAGGTTGTGATCATTTGTTGGCACAAGTTCATTCTGCAAAGGTTATGTGGCAAAAGTTTAATTTAGGTCATCTCTTGCATAGTGGAAAATAGCTGAAGTCATTGGAGGATAACTGCTTTAAGTAAATTTTTACTTAAAAATTGGATCAAGTATTATTGAATTTATACTTCAAATCTGATATAATTTGGCTTTTAACAATTGAGGCATTGAAATTTGATATAGTTTTAAAAGATGAAATCAAGAAAGTAAATCAGAAAAAATCGATTGTAGGTTGAGAGAGAATTGGAAAAATATAGAAAACTATACTTTTTAACCTTGAGAACTGTCACATTTTGGAATTTAAAAATTGTTACGAAGAATAAAATGTTCCATCTCTTATGTTCTAAATTGCCATGCATCGTGTTTTCTCTGCAGTGAGATCCTTTGAGAGGCACATACGGGTGTGCAGTTCCATTCTCTTAGTTTGTGCCTGTGTATTGAGTAGCACCTGCCTCTAGTGTACTTGAAGAAAACTTAACTGGCTATAGAATTAGTAGTCCGTCTAGGCCAAAATACAAATGACACATATCTTGGACATCTTCTACTAGAAAAATATAAAAATCCCAGTGGCCTTTAAAAAATTAGAATAATGTTAAAACACACAATTTATAATTTCTTTTCTAAAATTATCTGCAGGAATTGAAAGGATATTCCATTTTTAAATGCCCGATTGAAATAATCCTTTTAAACAAGGGTTTTGCACCCGTGATAAAGAAGAAGGTTAAATTAAAAACTTAACTAAATTGAGAACAATTGTGTTGTTCTTTAGTTCTTGCATTAGGAATGTGAAACCAGAAGTGACCTAAATCTACATAGCAAGCATCCGTATTTACAAGATGAATAACACAAGTCTGAATGTTGTGAAAGCTCTTGAAAGGTGAAAAAAGTTCAGAATATCAGACGTTTTGACTAGAAGCTTTGTCACTGATTATCTCCTATTACAATGAGAAGGGCATGACGTGAACCCTGATTACTTTTACACCTTTCTTGCTTCTGAGTCCTTGTTTTTTAAACATAGGAAAGAACCATTTTGTTGACATTGCAGTTTCTTATAGTTCATCCTAATAAATGTTTAACAAACTATCATGAGAAAATATAGGATATTTTATAACAATGTGGCAAGAAAGGAAAAGTTTTGAGAGTTCTGAACATTCAGTTACATAGGGAAAACTTGAATATAGTGAATTTATTGCATTTGTTTTCATCACTTTTCTGAAAAAGAGAACTAAAATAAAATTCTTTTTTATCCAGTGTCTAGAATAGTACCTGCCACATTGGA
>NW_012104009.1:2247813-2281297 GCF_000951045.1 Mandrillus leucophaeus
CTCTGATATGTTTTCTCTTTCTTTTCTAGAATGTCATTTAAATCAGGGGTCCCCAACCCCCAGGCGGCACACTGGTATTGTTCTGTGGCCTGTTAGGAATTGGGTCACACAGCAGGAGGTGAGTGGTGGCCAAGTGAGCATTACCACCTGAGCTCCCTTTCCTGTCACATCAGCTGTGGCATTAGATTCTCACAGGAGCATGAACCCTATTGTGAACTGTGTGTGCATACAAGGGATCTAGGTTATGCGCTCCTTATGAGAATCTAATGCCTGATCATCTGAGGTGGGACAGTTTCATCCTGAAACCATCTCCCCACCCCCACATTTCATGAAAAAAATGTCTTCCATGAAACCGGTCCCTGATGCCAAAAAGGTTGGAGATCGTTGGTTTAAATAGAATCATATGCTATTTAGTCTCTTGTCTTCTTTTATTTATAATCTTTTGAGATTCATCTAGGTTGTTGGGTGTATCAGTAGTGCATTGTTTTGGTTCTGAGTAGCAGTCTATTGTATGGCTATATCACATTAAAAACATTCACTAATTGATGAAATTTGAGTCATTTTAAATTTAAGGCTTTTATGAATGAAGGTGCTGTAAAATGCACATGCAGGTCTTTGTGTAAACATATATTTTCATTTCTTTTGGATGAGTGCCTTGGAGTGGAATTGTTGGCTCATGTAAGTGTGTGTTTCACTTTCTAAGAAAGTGCCAAATTTATTTTCTAAAGTAGCCATGCCATTTCAAATTCCCACCAGCAATATATGAGAGTTTTAGTTGTTTCACATCCTTGTCAGCACCTGTTATTATCTATCTTTTGAATGTTAGTCATTCTGGTGGATACTTAGTAGTTTCTGATTGTGGATTTATTTGCAGTTCTCTGACAACCAATATCAAGCATTTTTTAGTGTGCTTAATCATTGTTTCCTTTGGTGAAGTGTATGTTTGAGATTTTTCTAATTTTTTATTGGGTTAAAAAGCATTAAGAGTTCTGGATAAAAAGCATTAAGAGTTCTGAGTTTTCCCTCAGTCTGTGGTTTTGTTCTGCATTTCAGACATTTTTCATTGGCTTCTTTTATAGTTTTTATGTCTCTGGTAAAACTTCCCTTTCTATACACACACACTGACTATATATTTTATTAGATCCTTATATTAATTATAGTTATTTTAAAAGTTCTATCTGATATTTACAAGTCTGGGCCATCTTGAGGTCTATTTCATTTGACTATGCTATCTGTTGATGATAGGCTTGTGGGTTTTTTTTCCCCTCCACTTTTGTGTCTTGTAATTTTTTATTGAATATTGGTATTGTGTGTTAAAGACTAATAGTCTGTGGAAAATAAAATTAATACCCACAATGGCTACTCTTTTTGTTTCTTCAGTTCATTAATATAGGGGAGTGTGTCGG
Organism: Mandrillus leucophaeus; assembly: GCF_000951045.1. Lineage (NCBI taxonomy): Eukaryota > Metazoa > Chordata > Mammalia > Primates > Cercopithecidae > Mandrillus > Mandrillus leucophaeus. The sequence continues at coordinate 2,249,220 of NW_012104009.1, forward strand.
TAGTCAATATTGTCAGCTGTTGAGCTGGGTTTGAATTTTGCTGTTGCTGTAGTTAACTTGAGTGTAAACAGACTTCAGATTTCTCCAGTGGTGGATGGATTGCTGCTGCTACATTGAGCTTAATATGAGGCCCAGAGTGTGGTACAGTTTCCTGTGTTCCTGATCTACCTTTGGCTTTCTGCCAGCTCTGTACAGCTGTGCCACAGGGGTCTGTGTATTGCCACTTCCCCAGTAGTAGACTACTGCTTCTTATTACTTGGTAAAAGGTTCATGGAAGGGTAAGAGGGTGGGTTGGTATTCTGTCACTCCCCAGCCTTAGTTTTAGTCAGGTCTTGTGTGCTGAAGCCTCAGGAAAGGGGCATTCTCAGTGTTCCCACCTCTCTCAAAAACAACCATTTTTGAAATCTGCAAGATCAATTTTAACAGCATCTTGTTCCCTTAACATACTTTTGATAACTTCTCTTATGTCTTTAAGCATAAATATTCTATATCATGTTATTATAGTGCCTGCATTATTTTAGTGGTCTTTTTCTGTTCACTGTCACTAATTATGGCTTTTCCTGTCATATCTTTGGTGGTTTGTTTGATTGTACTTGTTGAAGCCCATATTTAAATTCCTTGGCCTCAGAGAGTATTTTTGTCTTTATCTGCCTGGGAGTACAGCCATAACTAAATGAATCTGTTTTGCTTTGTTCATGAATTCTATCACCAATAGTGCATAAATACAATCTTGTGTTTAGGAATTCTTAGGAGAGAGTTTTTTTGTTTCCCTTGCTTCACTAAGGCAAAACCAGGCACTCATCTACACTGTCAATCACTAAGGGAAAGTTTTATTTTATTTCTTCTTCTGAGACTTTATGTGTTTTGGTCTGAAATTTATTTTCTCTTCTTTAAACATTTTTTAAAACCGAGGCTATAGACCACCAAGTATTAGTGGACATTTTGCGGGCAAATGCCGGCTGTAGCCCTAATTTACCCCTTTATTTCTTTGTTATCGTTTCTGATCTCTAATGAATTTTATAACCTTGCAAAAGTATGGTTTTATATTTTACTCAGCATTTTGAGATATTTTCTGTTTCAACAGGTATAGTCGGTTTCATCTGAACCTCCAGTTTACTCTCTTGCTAGAAGTACAATTTCCTTATGTTCTCATACTTCTGGCCAAGCAGTTGATCACATTAAATTGACAAAATAAAAACTTCAGCCAAATTAAATTTAAAGGAGCTTAATTGAGCAATGAATGATTTGCGAATTGGACAGCCCCCAGAATCACAGCAGATTCACAGAGACTCCAGGGGTGCCTCGTGGTCAGAAGAAATTTATAGACAAAAAACGTAACGTGACCTACTTTCACTTTCAGAAGTGAGGTGCAGAAAAAGTGAGATTGGTTACAGTTCAGCATTTGTCTTGTTTGAACACAGGTTGAACATTCAGCAGTCTATGAGTGGTTGAAGTAGGCCACTGAGAGTGGCCAATACTCAGCTATTGTTACAGGTGCATATTACTAAGTTAGGTTTTCAGTTTTGTCTCTATTAAGCTAGGTTGTAGTTCATCTGTAAGGACTCAAATATAGAAGTACTGAGTCCTTCTCAGGCCACATTTAATTGGCTTTAACAATATCATAATTATGTTCTTTTCCTTTAGCTAGCATTTTAATTCTAATAGGTTGCTGAATGTGACTTTTAATTTTTGAATCCTTATCCAAGCACACAGAAGGTGGGAAGAGGTGTGATGTAGTATAAAAGTGCTTGGGTTTTTCATTCAAGTGTATATATGCTGGAAATACAAAATCAGCATTTATTGGCTCTGTGCTCTTGGGCAAGTTACTTAGTGTTTGAATCTCTTTCTTCACCTGTTAAATGGAATAGTGAGGCCTGCCTTTTATGGGACTAAAGACAGAAAACCAATCTACCTAAAACCTCCTACCTTGCAAGACCCCTCCCACCATGCGTAGTAGCCAGTCAGTTGCTGATATTGCACTCTTTTACTCTTTCTTACTTGAATTATTTAGTATTTACTTGTTTTTTCCTTGAGTTCCTCCCTGGAAAGAACTTTAAGTAAGATAGTAAAAAATTTCAGCTATTTGCTCCTATTTAACTTGTTTACTTAATATTTAAACTCCTTTGTCAAATATATTACACATGATGGGTTATTCTCACTTTTCAGTAATGATCTAGATAAAAGAGGCCCACAATTTGGTCAACTAGATGGAAAAAATTTCAATTTAGTGGCACTGACAGTTTTAAGGAAGGCAAATTACTTATCAAATTAGGATTTTATTTTATTTTCAAACTAATTGCTGTGTTTGTACCTCTGTAGATTATATAAGTAGGATACAGAAGAAAACTGCTTGCTTATTCTTCTTGGCCTTTTCGTCCTTTTAAAAGGTAATTTGTAAAGAATGACATGTAAATTTGGTCTAGATATACAATTTCTTGTAGCTATTAATGATATTTATTTACCAAACTCTATGAGAACACAGTGATGATTTTTTAAAGTGAAGGTATGAGGTATTTGAGGGAATTTTATGAATTCAGGTCCCATTTGTTCACTGGAATCATGAAAAAAATATAGCAAAAGTGGAAGTCTCTAGATACTCTTATAATCTAATTTTAGGAAGTAGTTTTAACTTATCCTCAGTTCAAGATTTTATTTTCCTTTCGAAGTCTGATGTGTTACCAATACCAAAACACACTTTTAAGTACTCTTTTTTTTTTTGTCAGCTCCTTTTTTCTTAAACCATTCTGTGGAATTAGTAAAGAACAGTGAAATTGGATAAAGGCAAGAACAGTAGGGTAGAGGGGAGGAAGTAAGCCTGAACATCTATTACCAGTCTCTGAAAGATCAGATTTACCTTTTAAAGTAATTACAGTGTTCACTTGAGCCTATTTATTTTGTCTATGAGGAAATAGAGTGTCAGTGAGATGACGTATCAATATGAACTAATAGCTACTCCTTGGAGAAGCCAGGACTGGAGGATGCTCCTGACTCATAGCTAGGTGATCTTAAATCTCTCTAAACTTCCTTTTCAAATGTTAAATGGGGAACATGCCTGCTTAATAAGGTTAAGTAGATGAAGCAGAGATAAAGCACATATTTATGAAGTGTTCATGGATACCAGATGTTCAATAAAAGTTTTTTTCCTTTGTCTCGTCTTGGCTTACTGTAAATTTTTTTAAAAATATAATAAATTAAAAATTGGTAGTAAACAGTTTACACAGAATCCAATATTTCACGGTCATCTGGTTTTTAAGAAAATGCATAGCATGCAAACTGCAAGCAAAAGTTCTTTGGGAAGAGTCCCTGAGTCATTTGAATTTGGAAAGGAAGTTTTATGTCATCTTTAGATGCTCTGATTTCAGTTGGTGCATTATTGCCTTGGACCAGGTGCACCAATTTATACGAAAAGTAGTTTAAAAAACTTTTCCTCTCCATTTCTTTTATGAATTCATCTTGTGTGAGTTTTTGATCCTCACTGAATGACCTTATAAAATAAAGGGAAAAATCAATAAAGCTTAAAACTTATACTTTGCACTCAATTTTTTTTTTTTTTTTTTTTTTTTGCCAGATGAATTCACAGTGCTCTGAATATCACCTTTAGGTTTGACCCTGACTGAAAAACATCTCAAAATTTTACTTTTGCACAACAACCTGTATCCCAGCAATCATATTTGAGCTACATTTTACTTCATTTGCCCTTTTAAAAAACATGCATTTCAAGGATTGCATCAATTTAAATGGACATAGCATGTAACTAGAAATTATCTTATTTGGGAAAAGTGTTTTATTGATAACAGAGAGTGCTGGTGTTGGTTTCCTCATTTGTTGATGATTGTTACTTCATTTTAGGCCAGTTATAGTAAACCAGAACCTAGGAACTTGTAAAACAAGATTATTTTTCCTTCTCTTCTACTAATGGTGCATCTAGTTCAGTATTTTTCCTGATCAGATTAAAGAAAAACTAGAAACTAAGGAGTTGGGACCAGCCTTGAGCACACTTAGCTTTTTCTCCCTGCCATGCAGCCCCACTCTGTCTCTAGCAGTGGAACTCTAACAAGAGTTAGATATTCATATGGGCAATATGAATATCAACAAGAGTTTGTGTCCTTTGTAGGGACATGGATGCAGCTGGAAACCATCATTCTCAGCAAAGTATCGCAAGAACAGAAAACCAAACACTGCATGTTCTCACTCATAGGTGGCAATTGAACAATGAGATCACTTGGACACAGGGTGGGGAACATCACACACTGGGGCCTGTTGTGAGGTGGGGGGAAGGGGGAGGGATAGCATTAGGAGACATATCTAATTTAAATGAGGAGTTAATGGGTGCAGCACACCAACATGGCACATGTATACATATGTAACAAACCTGCATGTTGTGCACATGTACCCTAGAACTTAAAGTATAATAATAATAAAAAAATTAAAAAAAAAAGAAACGGTGACTATTTGAGGGATGTTTATTTGAAGGATTAATAGACATTTATTTTGAAATCTAAAAGGATTGTAAAAAGTGTTTGAGCACTTAAAGCCCATGTTTTTCCTGTAGTTTGTATAGTAAGAGAAACTAATTATCTAAGAATATTTCCCAGATTATTTGTTAAGAATAAAACCTTATCTACTGAAAATGAGCAATAAAATATAGTTTCTTAGGTAGTGCATATGAATAGGCAATTAAAATACTTGTGCTACTAAATGACAATTCTTTTTTTTAAATACACCCAGTTGAGCATCTCAAACCTCAATCCAGAATGCTCCAATGAGCATTTCCTTTGAGCCTCATGTCAGCACTCAAAAAGTTTTGGATTTTGAAGGATTTTGGATTTTGGATGCTTAACCTGATATATATACAAGAATGCTTGCCATTTAATAAACTCTACTATTATTGGTTGAGTAAATGATGAGAGTCTCTTTGGAGCATTTTAATTTGTAGTTGGTTTTGAAAATTCAAATTATGAGTTTTAATTAAAAGGACAATTTGACCTTGTATTTTGAAGATGAATTTTTAGTAAAAATTAACTAAGCTTGTAATAAATCGTAATTGCTAATTTTTGCAAAAACAGACCTGGGGTGTTTTTATGTACAAACTATTGTGTTTGATAGTGGAAATTAAGGCTAGAAACAATATTCCTAGCGAAACATTCAGAAATACATCAAGTAACATAATGTGACATTTGAGATGCCAGTGATAGTTATATACTATAAAATAGGTCCCACATAGCTGCCAGAGTATAACAAAAACAAAACAGAATCCCTTAAAATGTTAAATAATTCAGAATAACTATTATTTTCCCTATTTGAGCTAGAACTTTACCCATATATATATAAATAATAATATATATATAAAATATATATATATATTTTTTTCTGAATTAACATGATGTTAAAATATTTCTATTTAACTCTTGCTGAAAAGTAAATGTTTTGGGCTTTTGATAATGATCTCAAACGGCATTAAAATTCTTTGTCATTGCATTGCTCACAAATCCATTAGTAGTAAACATTTATGGATTCTTAAAAGTGAAGATGTTAAGGAAAGGGAGAAGAATGTGCTCTGTTTATGTTATTGTAAAGTTTTAGATTATGCTTTTAAAGAAATGCAGCTTGGTTAAAATTTTTTTTTAACATTCTAACAGAGAAGTACACAAAAGTTGAGATCATTTTGCGTGGAATACCAGATATCTGCTACTTAAATTCTAAAATTATTTTTAAAAATATTTGCTGTATCACATATCCAATCTTCTCTCTGTTCGTCAATCCATCTTATTTTTTGATGCATTTCAAACTAATGTGCAGAAATATCCCTACACTTCACCCCATCAGCGGGCATACCAATTACCAGTGTCAATATTTGTTTCATAGCTTTTTGGGGGGTTGCTGTTGTTAAACTTTCATAAAGTAAATGTAGCATTCACTGTGTTTCTACAAATGTGTGCATCTATTTCACCCAAACTCCTATGACACTATAGACCATTATTATCACATTGTCATCCTACCCCTTCCAAAAAACTCCACTGAATATCCGGTCCCCATCTGCCATGGCAACAAAAATACCCCTATGGCACTAGGGCAAAGTGAGTAAATGTGAAGAAGAGAATACTGGCAGGATTTTGGGTCTGATCACATGAGAGGAGTCAGGGACAGGCTGTGGTCAAGGATAACACTGACTTAAACTGTGAGTTGAACAGTAGAGGGAATGGCAGTGCCATTTACTGAAATAAAGACTTGTGGAAAAGATATACATTTAGATGAGCTCAATTTTGAACATTCTGATTTCTAAGTTCCTATGAGATCATGAAATGGAAATACCCAGCAAGTAAAAGACTTGTTTTCGGCAGCTTTATTCATAAAAGCCAAAAACGGAAAGCATCCAGGTATCCATAGAGTGGATAAACAAACTATGGTGGGTTTCGTACAATGTAACCATACTCATTAATAAAAAGGAAGGAACTACTGACACATGCAACAATATGGATGAAACCTGAGAAAGCGTTATGCTGGGTGAAAGAAGCCTCACCCCACAGAGCAGGCACTGCATGTTTCCATTTATATGATATTCTAGAACAAGCAAAACATGGCTCTGCATGGTTTGCCTTCTCTCTTGCCTTCCCTTTTTCTTGTCTTTTTAACCACATGGTTTTGCATGTCCCTGGTGCTTCCCACGTAAGGCGTTGTTTCCCTCTGCCTTATCTCTTTAATTAGATCATTCCCATTTCTACACAGTCATGTTCTAGTGTCTCCAAGAAAACCTTCTTATATTAGTTGGGATCAGAATTGTCTGCAGAAACAGAAAACCAAAGCCAAACAAAATAACCATTGTTTAAATAAGCTGGAAGGGTATTTGTCATGAAAAGACTCTGTAGCAAGGTAGTCCAGGTCTGGTGTGGTGGCTATGCCTTCCAGAGACCTCAGTAACCCAAGATTCTTCCACCTTTACAGTTGTCATCTGGAGGATATGGCCCTTGTCTTCATAATCCAGGTTGGAACTCTGAATATCACAGTCCAGGCAGCGGGATGGAGGAAGACACAAAAGATATTGACAAGCTGAATGATGAGATTTCTTAGAATCTGCTAAAATTTCTCTGGACAGAACTTAGTTATGTGTCTTGGGTGTTACCTGTCTTCAAGGAAGGCAGGGTACTTTTCTAAGTGTCCATGCGTCCAGCTAAAAATGGGGTTCCAATTGGGACAAATTGGAAATTAAGGTGGGCTGCTTAACTACTTCCATGCTGCCCTTGATTTCACCTTGTCCTCCAGCCCTTGTTCTGTTTCTCTGCTGCTTGTTAGAATCAATACTTCTTGAAAGAGTTATCTACTCATAATATTCTGTTATACTTCCCAAATTGCCTTGTTTTTTCAGCTCACTCCAACTTCTGCACTCACTTTTCCACTTAAATGGCTATCAAGGGTACCCATGATCTCAGTGTTTCAAAATGTAAGAGATACTTTAAAGTTCTCATTTTACTTGGTTTCTCAACAGCATTAAATTCTTTTCCTTTTCTTGAGATTCCCTGTAAAAGGAACAGCCTTGAGTTTTTCATGTCTTCTATGACTTCGTTATTGTCTACCACCATTCTGGAAGCTCGTTCCCTGTCATTTTTCTAATGTCTCCTGTTCTGTGCAGTGTCTAAATGTTGGAATTTTTTAAGGTTTAATTTTTATTGTGGTCACATATACATAACATGAAATTTACCATTTTAACCATTTTAAAGTGTACATTTCAGTGGCATTGAGTATATTCACATTGTTGTGCAACCATCATCACCATCCATCTCCAGAACTTTTTCATTATCCAAAACTGAAATTACATACCCATTTAACAATAATCACTCATTTCCCCCTCTTCCAAGTCTCTAGCAACCACCATTCTACTTTCTTCTCTCTCATTCAGACTTACTGGAGTAAGTCTCCCAGTAGATTGACTTTTTAAATTCTATTCGCTATTATAAACCAAATGCTTAATGTAAGGACGGGCACGTATTTAGTATGCAGTAGATGTTTGTGAATTGAGTGAATGCTAATCTCCCCGGCATGTTTTGTATTACCCCATTTGATGGAACCACGCTTCATATTGCAGCTTAGAAAAGGTAGCCTTTGCTGATTATTAGACTAGTTGGGGTCTGTATGTCAGATGATATCATTGCACCTTGTAAATTTTTCATGACACTTAACTTTGTAATTATATATTGGCAAGTGCTGTTTGGCAGTTTCTTTCCCTGTCCGTAAGCCTCACAAGAGGAGGGACCAAGGCCGTCTTGGCCACCATCCTTTCCCCTCGTGGGAAATATAGTCTCACACTCACCTTGTTTTATAAATGAATGCACAGTGATAAAAATAAACCTCTTTAACTGGTTACATTTCCTAATACCTGAAAACTGTATGCCATTTTATTCTTCATGACTAGGTGTTGGAAATTGAGGTTATATTGAGGGAATTTGAATTTCTTGAAACCAGAGTTTGGAAAGTTCAGTGGTTTTTAATTGGATTCTCTTTAAATGTTGAGAAGCTAAAGATTCACCAGGGAGAAGCCATTTTGAAACTTTTACTATAAGCATCACATGAAGAGGTCTGAAATATTGCCAGCTCTAATTCTGCACTGTTGCAGATGAATGCAATCTTAGGACATCTGTGTGTTTGTCTTTCCAGCTCTCCCTTGTGACATCATTAGTGCACTTAAGCCTCCAGAGTAGCTTCTTTGGAAATTTTCATTACCAATTAAATTCATTTTTGAAATGTATAAATTCCTTGAATATTACTAATAACTTTTTATAGGCTCCACAATTTTTTCCTATATCAGGAAGATTGAAAATTACTTTTGCAGAAACATACAAGTAGAGTACAGTAGGTATTTTTTACCATGCCGTACCACATTGAATAGGGTAACAATTTTTTTGGCATCTGCCGGGAAGGAATCAGTTCCAGTATTTATTCAGGAAGTATTATTGAATTCCTACCATGTGCAGGGAGATTTACTTATAACCCTTGCCTTAGGCTTAACTGGGCTCAGTTTTCTAGCAGCCTTTAGCCCTGTGCCTCCCTACCAAATGCCTTAGCCTGTAAGTCAGGTGCTGGACTATAAAGCTGTCTGTTCATTCTTCCTAAGATCAAAATCCAGCTAGTTATAAAATGCCATGGAGCACAAGCTTTAATGATTCTTGTAGTAGCACCATCTACTCACTTGGAGTATTGCCACATTCTTGTTATTTTTATTTTTATTTTTATTTTCTGTGATTGAGTCTCCTTGTGTCACACAGGTTGTCATGCAGTGTCACGATCTTAAATCACTGCAACCTCTGCCTCCTGAGTTCAAGTGATTCTCCTGCCTCAGCCTCCCCAAGTAGCTGGGACTAGATATGTGTGACCACGCTGAACTATTTTTTTTTTTTTTTTGTATTTTTAGTAGAGACAAGGTTTCACCATGTTGGCTAGGTTGGTCTCGAACTGTTGACCTCAGGTGAACTGTCTGGCCTCCCAAAGTGCTGGAATTACAGGTGTGAGCCACCATGCCTAGCCTATTTTTCTTTTAATTTATCTCAGGTAAACACTGAAGCTAAATAGCTTGGTGATTGTATTTGGCATACAGGTTATGTTCACTGGAGGCCATATTGTGTTTGTCTGAATAATGATTTTGAAATAAATCATTTAGCTACCAACATTTTAGAATTAGGGAGATTTACATACCAATCTGGTTTTGTAGCTTCTCTTGGAAAATCTGGACGTCTGGCTACTCTGGGCCAGCATTTGCATGTGATAGCTGGAGCTGGTTTTTGCAACCTTAGGCAGGACAGTCCCTCTCCTATTTGCTGCACCCCTGACCACTCTCTATTGTTTCCCTGAAACTCAGATCAAATGTCAGTTACCATTTATCCTTGTCATTGTACTATTGGTTTTTTTTTTTTTTTTTTTTTCCTGTGATAGAGTGAAATAATTTTTGTACTATGTCTGCAGGTCAAGGGGAAATATTAGTGAAGGGGTGTTAGTGAATGCCAAGAAATTGAGACAATATATTTCTTTGGGCAAATCAGTAATTTTCCTATGTCTTTTTTTTTCTTTTGTGGAATATATATTTACATTAAAACCACTCACTTCTGCTCATTCATTCCTCACTGTTCTTTCCCTGGCTTTTCTAGACATCTGAGTCAGGCACTCTTGATTAGATGCATGATTGTACAAAAGGAAAGTGATTCTACCTGAGGGTCCCTTGAAGGACCAGTTCAAATAGAGTAGTAATGTATCATAACTATCATAAAAGGTGATACAGCAGCTTAGAAGAAGGAGAGATTACGGGAATCTTGATGTTGCTTTTATAGTTGCTGTTGAACAACATGTAGAAATTCAGCAGCAGGAGACAATGGGACAAAAGTACAGTTTGAATAAAGCAAAAAAAGAAAAAAGGAGGATTGGGTGAGGACAGGACAGTGGCTAGTTATAAGTAGGGGGTCCTGAGAGAAGTAAAACTTAAGAGGCTGATTGTGGTCTGGTTATGGATAGTCTTAACTATTAGGCTGAGAGATAGATAACAGTTAACCTCTGGGTAATGTTGTAATTAGGGGAGGGAAATATCAAAGTAGAGACTTGTATGAGAAAAGGCTGGATGTGCCACCACCAAGCATGAAATCCTCTATGTAAGTGCTCATGAGTGGTAATTATCTGGATAGAAGATTGTCTTGGATTATGGACATGGTTTTGGAGAGGGAATTGCTAGGTCTGTGCAGCTTATTAGATATGGTTGTGGTGGGGGCTGAGGACGGTTGGAAGAGAAGCTGGGACAGAGGAGAGAACAAGGATTTGAACACAGATGTCTGAGAAGAGCATGGAAATCAAAAGGAAGACCTGGTTTGGAAGGAGTCTCCAATAGGATGCATTTAGCCTCAAGTAACAGGCTGCATCAACAATATGTATGTGTATTGACTCATATTACTGAAAAGTACAGAAGTACAGTGGGTTTTGGAATAGTTGATCAAGAAGCTCTGGAAGATGAATGGATAAAGAAATAGTGGTATGTGTATACAATAAAATAATATTTAGCCATAAAAGAGAAGGAAATCCTGCAATTTGCAACAACAGGGGATGCACCTCTAGGACATTATGCTAAGTGAAATAAACCAGACATAGAAAGGCAGATACCATCTGTTATGAATTATATGTGGAAAATAAAAAAATCAAACTTACAGAAGAGGGTAGAACCACGGCTGCCAGTGGGGTGGAGGAAATGGTGAGATCAGGGTCAAAGGGTACAAACTTTGAATTATAAGAGGAACCCAGTTCTGGTGTACAGCATGAGTGGCGATGGATGTGTTAATTAATTAGATTGTGGTAATCATTACAGAATGTAAACATATACCAAGTCATTATTTTCTACACCTTGAACATATCCCATCTTTACTTGATAATTAAACATTTTAATATTTAAAAAGACATGAGGGATTCTTGGGCAAGATGGCTGAATTAAGAACAGCTCTGGTCTGCAGCTCCCAGAGAGACTAATGCAGAAGGCGAGTGATTTCTGCATTTCCAACTGAGGTACCCAGTTCATCTCATTGGGACTGGTTAGACAGTGGGAACTGCCCACGGAGGGTGAGCAGAAGCAGGATGTAGCATCACTTCACCTGGGAAGTGCAAGGGGTTGGGAAACTCCCTCCCCTAGCCAAGGGAAGCTGTGAGTGAGGGATGGTGCTATCTGGCCCAGATACTACATTTTTCCCACTGTCTTTGCAACCCGCAGACCAGGAGATTCCCTCGGGTGCCTATACCACCAGGGCCCTGGGTTTCAAGCAGAAAAGTGGGTGGCCATTTGGGCAGACACCAAGCCAGTTGCAGGAGTGTTTTTTCATACCCCAGTGATGCCTGGAACTCCAGCAAGACAGATCCAGTCACTACCCAGGAAAGGAGGCTGAAGCCAGCATGCCAAGTGGTCTTGCTCAGCAGATCCCACCCCTAAAGAGCCCAACAAGCCAAGATCTACTGGCTTGAAATTCTTGCTGGCAGCACAGCATTCTGAAGTCTATCTGGGATGCTTGAACTTGGTGCGGAGAAGGGCGTCTGCCATTACTGAGGCTTATGTATAGCTTCTGTAGCCAGATTCCTCTCTAGATTCCTCCTCTCTGGGCAGTCAATCTCTGAAAGGCAGCAGCCCCAGTCAGGAGCTTATAGCTACAACTCTCATCTCCCTGGGACAGAGCACTTGGAGAAAGGGGCGGCTGTGGGCGCAGCATCAGCAGGCTTGAATGTTCCTGCCTGCTGGCTCTGAAGAGAGCAGTGGATCTCCCAGCACAGCACTCAAGCTCTGCTAAGGGGCAGACTGCCTCCTCAAGTGGATCTCTGACCTCCCACGCCTCCTAACTGGGAGATACCTCCCTGCAGGTGTCGACAGAAAACTCACATAGGAGAGCTCCGGCTGGCATCTGGCGAGTGTCGCTCTGAGACAAAGCTTCCAGAGGAAGGAGCAGGCAGCAATTTTTGCTGTTCTGCAGCCTCCACTGGTGATATTGAGGCAAACAGGGTCTGCAGTGGACCTCCAGCAAACACCAGCAGGCCTGCAGAAGAGGGGCCTGACTGTTAGAAGGAAAACTAACAAAGAGAAAGCAGTAGCCTCAACATCAACACAAAGGACAACCACATAAAAACCCCATCTGAAGGTCACCAACATCAAAGACCAAAGGTAGATAAATCCCTGAAGATGAGGAAAAACCATCACAAAAAGGTAGATAATTCAAAAAACCAGAATACCTCTTTTCCTCCAAAGGAGCACAGTTCCTCACCAGCAAGGGAACAAAACTGAACAGAGAATGAGTTTGATGAATTGACAGAAGTAGGCTTCAGAAGGTGGGTAATAACAGACTCTTCCAAGCTAACGGAGCATGTTCTAACCCAATGCAAAGGAAGCTAAGAACCTTGATAAAAGGTTACGGGAACTGCTAACTAAAATAACGAATTTAGAGAAGAATATAAATGACCTGATTCAGCTGAAAAACACAGCACAAGAACTTTGTGGAGCATATACAAGTATCAAGAACTGAATCGATCAACTGGAAGAAAGGGTATCGGAGATGGAAGATCAGCTTAGTAAAGTAAAATGTGAAGATAACATTAGAGAAAAGAGAATAAAAAGGAATGAAGAAAGCCTCCAAGATATATGGGACTATGTGAAAAGACCAAACCTACATTTGATTGGTGTACCTGAAATTGATGGGGAGAATGGAATGAAGTTGGAAAACACACTTCAGGATGTTATCCAGGAGAACTTCCCCAACCTAGCAAGATAGGCCAACATTCAAATTCAGGAAATATGAGACCACCACAAAGATACTCCTAGAGAAGAGCAACACCAAGACACATAATTGTCATATTCACCAAGGTTGAAATGAAGGAAAAAAATCTTAAGAGCAGCCAGAGAAAGGTCGGATTACCCACATAAGGGAAGCCCATCAGACTAACAGGAGATCTCCCTGCTGAAATCCTACAAGCTAGAAGAGAGTGGAGGCCAATATTCATTCTTAAAGAAAAGAATTTTCAACCCAGAATTTCATATTCAGCCAAACTAAGCTTCATAAGTGAAGGAGAAATAAGATCCTTTACAGACAAGCCACTACTGATGGATATTGTCACCACCAGGCCTCTCTTACAAGAGCTCCTGAAGGAAGCACTAAATATGGAAAGGAAAAAACGGCACCAACCATTGCAAAAACATACCAAATTATAAACACCATTGATGCTAGGAAGAAACTGCATCAACTAACGGGCAAAATAACCAGCTAGCGTCATAATGACAGGATCAAATTCACACATAACAATATTAACCTTCAATGTAAATGGGTTCAATGCCCCAATTAAAAGGCACAGACTGGTAAATTGGATAAAGACTTAAGACCCATCAGTGTGCTGTGCAGACCCATCTCACGTGCAAAGACACACATAGGCTCAAAATAAAGGGATGGAGGAAGTTTTATCAAGCAAATGGAAAGCAAAAAAAAGCAGGGGTTGCAATACTAGTCTCTGATAAAACAGACTTTAAACCAACAAAGATCAAAAAAGACAAGGGCATTGCAAAATAGTAAAGGGTGCAAAAAGAAGAGCTAACTATCCTAAATATTTATGTGCCCAATACAGGAGCACCCAGATTCATAAAGCAAGCTCTTCGAGACCTACATAGAACTTAGACTGCCACACAATAATAGTGGGGACTTTAACACCCCACTGTCGATATTAGATCAACAAGATAGAAAATGTAGCAAGGATATTCAGGACTTGAACTCAGCTCTGGACCAAGAAGACCTAGTAGACATCTACAGAACTCTCCACTGCAAATCAACAAAATATGCAATCTTCTCAGTACCACATCACACTTATTCTAAGATGGACCACATAATTGGAAGTAAGACACTCCTCAGCAAATGTAAAAGAATGGAAATCATAACAATCAGTCTCTCAAATCACAGTGCGGTCAAACTATAACTCAAGATTAAGAAACTCACTAAAACCTGTACAAATACGTGGAAACTGAACAACCTGTTCCTGAATGACTGTTGGGTAAATAACAAAATTAGGCAGAAATAAATAAGTTATTTGAAACCAATGAGAACAAAGACACAACATACCAGAATCTCTGGGATACATTTAAAGCAGTGTGTAGAGGGAAATTCATAGCACTAAATGCGCACAAGAGAAAGCAGAAAAGATCTAAAATCGACACCCTAACATCACAATTAAAAGAACTAGAGAAGCAAGAACAAACACATTCAAAATCTAGCAGAATACAAGAAATAGCTAAGATCAGAGCAGAAGTGAAGGAGATAGAGACACTAAAAACCCTTCAAAAAAAAAACAGTGAATCCAGGAGCCAGTTTTTTGAAAAGAACAAAATAGGCTGCTGGCCAGACTAATAAATAAGAAAAGAGAGAAGAATCAAATGGACACAATAAAAATGTTAAAGGGGATATCACTACTGATTGCACAGAAATACCAACTACCATCAGAGAATACTATAAACACCCCTACGCAAATAAACTAGGACATCTAGAAGAAATGAATAAATTCCTGGACACATACACCCTCCAAAGACTAAACCAGGAAAAAGTTGAATCCGTGAACAGACCAATAACAACAAGTTCTGAAATTGAGGCAGTAATTTATAGCTTACCAACCAAAAAAAAGCCCAGGACCAGACAGATTCACAGCCGAATTGTACCAGAGGTACAAAGAAGAGCTGGTACCATTCCTTCTGAAACTCTTCCAAACAATAGAAAAAGAGGGACTCCTCTTTAACTCCTTTTATGAGGTCAGCATCATCCTGATACCAAAATCTGGCAGAGACACAACAAATAAAGAAAATTTCAGGCCAGTACCCCTGATGAACATCAATGCAAAAATCCTCGACAAAATACTGGCAAACCGAATCCAGCAGCACATTAAAAAGCTTATCCACCATGATCAAGTTGATTTTATCCCTGGGATGCAAGGCTGGTTCAACATATGCAAATCAATAAACATAATCCATCATATAAACGGAACCAATGATAAAAACCACATGATTACCTCAATAGATGTAGAAAAGGCCTTCAATAAAATTCACCCCTTCATGCTAAAAACACTCAATAAGCTAGGTATAGATGGGACATATCTCAAAATAATGAACTATGTATGACAATCCCACAACCAATAACATACTGAGTGGACATTTCAAAGCATTCTCTTTGAAAACAGGCACAAGACAAGGATGCCCTCCTTCACCCCTCCTGTGTATTGGAAGTTCTGGCCAGGGCAATCAGGCAAGATAAAGAAATAATGGGTATATTCAAGTAGGAAGAGAGGAAGTCAAATTATTTCTGTTTGCAGATGACATGGCTGTATATGTTTGCATATTTAGAAAACACCGTCATCTCAGCCCCAAAATTCCTTAAGCTGATAAGCAACTTCAGCAAAGTCTCAGGATACAAAATGTGTAAAAATGGCAAGCATTCCTATATACCAATAGCAGACAAACAGAGAGCCAAATCATGAGTGAACTCCCATTCACAATTGCTTCAAAGAGAATAAAATACCTAGGAATCCAACTTACAAGGATATGAAGGACCTCTTCAAGGAGAACTACAAATCACTACTCAAGGAAATAAGAGAGGACACAAACAAATGGAAAAACATTCTATGCTCGTGGATAGGAAGAATCAGTATCATGAAAATGGCCATACTGTCCAAAGTAATTTATAGATTCAATGATATTCCCACCAAACTACCATTGACTTTCTTCACAGAATTAGAAAAATCTACTTTAAATTTCATATGGAACCGAAAAAGAGCCTGATAACCAAAACAACTCTAAGCAAAAAGAACAAAGCTGGAGCATCATGCTACATGATTTCAAAGTATACTACAAGGCTACAGTAACCAAAGCAGCATGGTTCTCATACCAAAACAGATACATAGACCAATGGAACAGAACAGAGCCCTCAGAAATAATACCACATATCTACAACCATCTGATCTTTGACAAACCTGACAAAAACAAACAATGGTGAAAGGATTCCCTATTTAATAAATGGTGTTGGGAAAACTGGCTAGCCATATGCAGAAAATTAAAACTGGACCCCTTCCTTACACCTTATGCAAAGATTAACTCAAGATGGATTAAAGATTTAAGTTTAAGACCTAAAGCCGTAGAAACCCTAGAAGAAAACCTAGGCAGTGCCATTCAGGACAGAAGTATGGGCAAGTACTTCACGACTGAAACACCAAAAGCAATGGCAACAAAAGCCAAAATTGGCAAATGAGATCTAATTAAAGAGCCTTTACATAGCAAAAGCAACTGTCATCAGGGTGACCAGGCGACCTACAGAATGGGAGAAAATATTTGCAATGTATCCATCTGACAAAGGCCTAATATACAGAATCTACAAGGAATTTAAACAGGTTTACAAGAAAATAATTCCATCAAAAAGTGGGCAAAGGATATGAACAGACACTTTTTTTTCACTTATTTATTTATTTTTATTATACTTTAAGTTCTATGGTACATGCGCACAACATGCAGGTTTGTTACATGTGTATACATGTGCCATGTTGGTGTGCTGCACCCATTAACTCCTCATTTAAATTAGATATATCTCCTAATGCTATCCCTCCCCACTCCCCCCACCTCACGACAGGCCCCGGTGTGTGATGTTCCCCACCCTGTGTCCAAGTGTTCTCATTGTTGAGTTCCCACCTATGAGTGAAAACATGTGGTGTTTGGTTTTCTGTCCTTGTGACAGTTTGCTGAGAATGATGGTTTCCAGCTTCATCCGTGTCCCTACAAAGGACATGAACTCATCCTTTTTTATGGCTGCATAGTATTCCATGGTGTCTATGTGCCACATTTTCTTAATCAAGTCTGTCATTGATGGACATTTGGGTTGGTTCCAAGTCTTTGTTATAGTGAATAGGGCCGCAATAAACATACGTGTACATGTGTCTTTATATCAGCATGATTTATACTCCTTTGGGAATATGCCCAGTAATGGAATGGCTGGGTCAAATGGTATTTCTAGTTCTAGATCCTTGAGGAATCGCCACACTGTCTTCCACAGTGGTTGAACTAGTTTACAGACCTGGCAACAGTGTAAAAGTGATCCTATTTCTCCACATCGTCTCCAGCACCTGTTGTTTCCTGACTTTTTAATGACTGCCATTCTAACTGGTGTGAGATGGTATCTAATTGTGGTTTTGATTCGCATTTCTCTGATGGCGAGTGATGAGCATTTTTTCATGTGTCTGAACAGACACTTTCAAAAGAAGACATTTATGTGGCCAACAAACATATGAAAAAAGCTCATCATCACTGGTCATTCAAGAAATGCAAATCAAAGCCACTATGAGATACCATCTCCAGTTAGAATGGCGATCATTAAAAAGGCAGGAAACAGCAGATGCTGGAGAGGATGTGGAGAAATAGGAACAGTTCTATAATGTTGGTGGGAGTGTAAATTAGTTTAACCATTGTGGAAGACACTTTGGGGATTCCTTAGGGATCCAGAACTAGAAATAACATTTGACCCAGTGTGTCTGGAATTGGTTCCTTCTGGTGGGTTCTTGGTCTCGCTGACTTCGAGAATGAAGCCGTGGATCCCCGCGGTGTTATAGTTCTTAAAGATGGTGTATCCAGAGTTTGTTCCTTCAGATTTTCAGATGTGTCCGGAGTTTCTTCCTTCAGGTGGGTTCATGGTCTTGCTAATGTCAGGAGTGAAGCCGCAGGCCTTCGCAGTGAGTGTTACAGCTCTTTTTTTTTTTTTTTTTAAATTTAAGTTCTGTGGTACATGTGCACAATGATGTGCAGGTTTGTTACATATGTATACATTTGCCATATTGGTGTGCTGTACCCATTAGCTCGTCATTTACATTAGGTATATCTCCTAATGCTATCCCTCCCCACTCCATCCACCCCATGACAGGCCCCAGTGTGTGATGTTCCTCACTCAGTGTCCAAGTGTTCTCATTGTTCACTTCCCACCTATGAGTGAGAACATGCGATGATAGGTTTTCTGTCCTTGCAGTAGTTTGCTGAGAATGATGGTTTCCAGCTGCATCCATGTCCCTACAAAGGACAGGAGCTCATTCTTTTTTATGGCTGCATAGTCTTCCATGGTGTATATGTGCCACATTTTCTTAATCCAGTCTATCATTGATGGACATTTGGGTTGGTTCCAAGTTTTTGCTATTGTGAATAGTGCTGCAACAAACATACATGTGCTTGTGTCTTTATAGCAGCATGATTTACAGTCATTTGGGTATATGCCCAGTAATGGGATGGCTGGGTCAAATGGTATTTCTAGTTCTGGATCCTTGAGGAATCACCACACTGTCTTCAGCAATGGTTGAACTAGTTTACAGTCCCACCAACAGTGTAAAAGTCTTCCTATTTCTCCACATCCTCTCCAGCACCTGTTGTTTCCTGACTTGTTAATGATTGCCATTCTAACTGGTGTGAGATGGTATCTCATTGTGGTTTTGATTTGCATTTCTCTGATGGTCAGTGATGATGAGCATTTTTTCATGTGTCTGTTGGCTGCATAAATGTCTTCTTTTGAAAAGCATATGTTCATATCCTTCGCCCACTTTTTGATGGGGTTGTTTGATTTTTTCTTGTAAATTTGTTTGAGTTCTTTGTAGAGTCTCGATAGTAGGCCTTCGTCACATGAGTAGACTGTAAAAATTTTCTCCCATTCTGTAGATTGCCGGTTCACTCTGATGGTAGTTTCGTGTTTGCTGTGCAGAAGCTCTTTAGTTTAGTTAGATCCCATTTGTCAATTTTGGCTTTTGTTGCTATTGCTTTTGGTGTTTTAGTCATGAAGTCCTTGCCTATGCGTGTGTCCTGAATGGTAATGCCTAGCTTTTCTTCTAGGGTTTTTATGATTTTAGGTCTAACGTTTAAGTATTTAATCCATCTTGAATTAATTTTTGTATAAGGTGTAAGGAAGGGATCCAGTTTCAGCTTTCTACATATGGCTAGTCAGTGTTCCCAGCACCATTTATTAAATAGAGAATACTTTCCCCATTTCTTCTTGTTGTCAGGTTTGTCAAAGATCAGATGGTTGTAAATGTGTGGTATTATTTCTGAGGGCTCTGTTCTGTTCCATTGGTCTATATCTGTGTTTTGGTACCAGTACCATGGTGTTTTGGTTACGGTAGCCTTGTGGTATAGTTTGAAGTCAGGTAGCTTGATGCCTCCAGCATTGTTCTTTTGGCTTAGGATTGTCTTGGCAATGTGGGCTCTTTTTGGTTCCATATGAACTTTAGTTTTTTTCAATTCTGTGAAGAAAATCATTGGTAGCTTGATGGAGATGGCATTGAATCTATAAATTGGGCAGTATGGCCATTTTCACTTTATTGATACTTCCTATCCATGAGCATGGAATGGTTATCCATTTGTTTGTGTCCTCTTTTATTTCATTGAGCAGTGGTTTGTAGTTCTCCTTGAAGAGGTCCTTCACATCCTTGTAAGTTGGGATTCCTAGGTATTTTATTCTCTTTGAAGCAATTGTGAATGGGAGTTCACTCATGATTTGGCTCTCTGTTTGTCTGTTATTGGCATATAGGAATGCTTGTGATTTTTATACATTGATTTTGTATCCTGAGACTTTGCTGAAGTTGCTTATCAGCTTAAGGAGCTTTTGGGCTGAGACGATGGTGTTTTCTAAATATAAAATATATATGCCCTGAGAGAGGGCATCCCTGTCTTGTGGCAGTTTTCAAGGGGAATGCTTCCAGTTTTTGCCCATTCAGTATGATATTGGCTGTGGGTTTGTCATAAATAGCTCTTATTACATCCCATCAATACCTAGTTGATGGAGAGTTTTTCGCATGAAGGGCTGTTGAATTTTGTTGAAAGCCTTTTCTGCATCTACTGAGAAAATCATGTGGTTTTTGTCTTTGGTTCTGTTTATATGATGGATTATGTTTATTGATTTGCGTATGTTGAACCAGCCTTGCATCTCAGGGATGAAGCCAACTTGATCGTGATGAATAAGCTTTTTGATGTGCTCCTGGATTTGGTTTGCCAGTATTTTATTGAGGATTTTTGCATCGATGTTCATCACGGATATTAGTCTAAAATTCTGTCTTTTTTGTTATGTCTCTGCCAGGCTTTGGTGTCAGGATGATTCTGGCCTCATAAAATGAGTTAGGGAGGATTCCCTGTTTTTCTATTCATTGAAATAGTTTCAGAAAGAATGGTACCAGCTTCTCTTTGTACCTCTGGTAGAAGTCGGTTGTGAATCCGTCTGGTCTGAGACTTTTTTTGGTTGATAGGCTATTAATTATTGCCTCAATTTCAGAGCCTGTTATTGGTCTATTCAGAGATTCAACTTCTTCCTGGTTTAGGCTTGGGAGGGTGTATTGGTCCAGGAATTTATATATTTCTTCTAGATTTTCTAGCTCATTTGCATAGAGGTGTTTATAGTATTCTCTGATGGTAGTTTGTATTTCTGTGGGATTGGTGGTGATATCCCCTTTATCATTTTTTATTGCACCTAGTTGATTCTTCTCTCTTTGTTTCTTTATTAGTCTTGATAGCGGTCTGTCAGTTTTGTTGATCTTTCAAAAACCAGCTCCTGGATTCATTGATTTTTTGAAGGGTTTTTTTGTGTTCTACCTCCTTCAGTTCTGCTCTGATCTTAGTTATTTCCTGCCTTCTGCTAGCTTTTGAATGTGTTTGCTCTTGCTTCTCTAGTTCCTTTAGTTGTGATGTTAGGGTGTCAATTTTAGATCTTTCCTGCTTTCTCTTGTGGGCCTTTAGTGCTATGAATTTCCCTCTACACACTACTTTAAATGTGTCTCAGAGATTCTGGTATGTTGTGTCTTTGTTCTCATTGGTTTCAGGGAACATCTTTATTTCTGCCTTCATTTCTTTTTGTACCCAGTAGTCATTTAGGAACAGATTTTTCAGTTTCCATGTAGTTGAGTGGTTTTGAGTGAGTTTCTTAATCCTGAGCTCTAGTTTGATTGCACTGTAGTCTGAGAGACAGTTTGTTATAGTTTCTGTTCTTTTACATTTGCTGAGGAGTTCTTTACTTCCAACTATGTGGTCAGTTTTGGAATAAGTATGATGAGGTGCTGAGAAGAATGTATATTCTGTTGATTTGGGGTGGAGAGTTCTGTAGATGTCTATTAGGTCCACTTGGTGCAGAGTTGAGTTCAGTTCCTGGATATCCTTGTTAATTTTCTGTGTCGTTGATCTGTCTAATGTTGGTAGTGGGTGTTAGAGTCTCCCATTATTATTGTGTGGGAGTCTAAGTCTCTTTGTAAGTTTCTAAGGGCTTGCTTTATAAAGAATCTGGGTGCTCCTGTATTGGGTGCATATATATTTAGGATAGTTAGGTCTTCTTGTTTAATTGATCTGTTTACCATTATGTAATGGTCTTCTTTGTCTCTTGATCTTTGTTGGGTTGAAGTCTTTTTTATCAGAGACTAAGATTGCAATCCCAGCTTTGTTTTCCATTTGCTTTGTAGATCTTCCTCCATCCCTTTATTTTGAGCCTATGTGTGTCTCTACACGTGAGATGTGTCTCCTGAATACAGCACACAGATGGCTCTTGACTCTTGATCCAATTTGCCAATCTGTGTCTTTTAATGGGAGCATTTAGCCCATTTACGTTTAAGGTTAATATTATTATGTGTGAATTTGATCCTGTCCTTATGATGTTAGCTGGTTATTTTGCTCATTAGTTGATTCAGTTTCTTCCTAGCATTGATGGTCTTTACAATTTGGTATGTTTTTGCAGTGACTGGTACTGGTTGTTCCTTTCCATGTTTAGTGCTTCCTTCAGGATCTCTTGTAAGGCAGGCCTGGTGGTGACAGAATCTCTCAGCATTTGTTTGTCTGTAAAGGATTTTATTTCTCCTTCTCTTATGAAGCTTAGTTTGACTGGATAGAAAATTCTGGGTTGAAAATTCTTTTCTTTAAGAATGTTTAATATTGGCCTCCACTCTCTTCTGGCTTGTAGAATTTCTGCTGAGAGATCTGCTGTTAGTCTGATTGGCCTCCCTTTGTGGGTAACCTGACCTTTCTCTCTGGCTGCCCTTAACATTTTTTCCTTCGTTTCAACTTTAGTGAATCTGACAATTATTTGTCTTGGAGTTGCTTTACTCAAGGAGTATCTTTGTGGTGTTCTATGTATTTCCTGAATTTTAATGTTGGCCTGTCTTGCTAGGTTGGGGAAGTTCTCCTTGATGTTATCCAATCAAATGTAGGTACACCAGTCAGATGTAGATTTTGTCTTTTCTCATAGTCCCATATTTCTTGGAGGCCTTTTTAGTCTTTTTTCTCTAAACTTCTCTTCTCACTTCATTTCATTCATTTGATCTTTAATCACTGATACCCTTTCTTCCACATGATCAAATCGGCTGCTAAAGCTTGTGCATGTGTCACATAGTTCTCGTGCCATGGTTTTCAGCTCCATCACATTATTTAAGATCTTCTCTATGCTGTTTATTTTAGTCATTTGTCTAATCTTTTTTCAAGGTTTTCAGCTTCTTTGCGATGGGTTTGAACAGCCTCCTTTAGCTCGGAAAAGTTTGTTATTACTGATTGTCTGAAGCCTTCTTCTCTCAACTCATCAAAGTCATTCTCTGTCTAGCTTTGTTCTGTTGCTGTCGAGGAGCTCCATTCCTTTGGACAGGAGTCACTCTAATTTTTAAAATTTTTAGCTTTTCTGCTCTGGTTTCTCCCCATCTTTGTGGTTTTATCTACCTCTGGTCTTTGATGATGGCGATGTACAGATGGGGTTTTGGTATGGATGTCCTTTCTGTTTGTTAGTTTTCCTTCTAACAGTCAGGACCCTCATCTGCAGGTCGGTTGGAGTTTGCTGGAGGTCCACTCCAGACCCTGTTTTCCTGGGTATCACCAGCAGAGGCTGCAGAACAGCAATATTGCAGAATGGCAAATATTGTTGCCTGATCTTTCCTATGGAAGCTCCGTCTCAGAGGGGCACCTGGCCGTATAAGGTGTCATTTGGCCTCTGCTTGGAGATGTCTCCCATTTAGGCTACTTGGGGGTCAGGGACCCACTTGAGGAGGCAGTCTTTCCATTCTCAGATCTTATACTCAGTGCTGTGAGGACCACTACTCTCTTGAAAGCTGACATACAGGGATGTTTAAGTCTGCAGAATTTTCTGCTGCCTTTTGTTCAGCTATGCCCTGCCCCCAGAGGTGGAGTCTACAGAGGCAGGCAGGCCTCCTTGAGCTGCGGTGGGCTCCACCCAGTTCGATCTTCCTGGCCACTTTGTTACGCAAGCCTCAGCGATGGCGGACGCCCCTCCCCCAGCTTCGCTGCTGCCTTGCAGTTTGATCTCAGGCTGCTGTTCTAGCAGTGAGTGAGGCTCCCTGGGCATGGGACCCTCCAAGCCAGACACAGGATATAATCTCCTGGTGTGCCATTTGCTAAGTCTGTTGGAAAAGTGCAGTATTAGGTTGGAAGTGTCCCAATTTTCCAGGTACCATCTGTCACAGCTTCCCTTGACTAGGAAAGGGAATTCCCCAACCCCTTGCACTTCCTAGGTGAGGCAATGTCCCGCCCTGGTCTGTGGGCTGCACCCACTGTCCAACAAGCCCCAGTGAGATGAATCCGCTACCTCAGTTGGAAATTAAGAAATCACCCATCTTCTGCATTGCTCATGCTGGGAGTTGTAGACTGGAGCTCTTCCTATTTCGCTGTCTTGGAATTTCCCCCAAGTGTTACAGCTCTTAAAGGTGGCGCCTACGGAGTTGTTTGTTCCTCCCAGTGTGTTCGTAATCTTGCTGACTTTAGGAGTGAAGCTGCAGACCTTCACAATGAGTATTATAGCTTTTAAAGGTGGCAGAGACCCAAAGAGTGAGCAGTAGCAAGATTTATTGTGAAGAGTGAAAGAACAAAGCTTCCACAGCGTGGAAGGGGACCCGAGCCTCTGCTGGCTTGGGTGGCCAGCATTTATTCCCTTATTTGGCCCCACCCATGTCCTGCTGATTGGTCCATTTTACAGAGTGTTGATTGGTCCATTTTACAGTGTGCTGATTGGTCCTTTCTACAGAGTGCTGAGTGGTGCGTTTACAAACCTTTAGCTAGACACAGAGCGCTGTTTGGTGCATTTTTACAGCATGCTGATTGGTGTGTTTACAAACCTCTAGCTAGACACAGAGCACTGATTGGTATGTTTATAATCCTTTAGCTAGACAGAAAAGTTGTCCAAGTCCCCACCTGACCCAGAAGCCCAGCTGGCTTCTCCTCTCACCAGCAATCCCATTACTGAGTATATACCCAAAGGATTATAAATCATTCTGCTATAAAGACACATGCACACATATGTTTGTTGCAGCACTATTTTCAGTAGCAAAGACTTGTAACCAACTCAAATGCCCATCAATGATGGACTGGATACAGGAAATGTGGCATATATACACCATGGAGTACTATGCAGCCATAAAAAAGAATGAGTTCATGTCCTTTGCAGGGACATGGATGAAGCTGGAAACCATCATTCCCAGGAAAATACAGAGAAACATAAAACCAACCACCACACTTTCTCACTCATAAGTGAGAGCTGAACAATGAGAACATAATGGGCACAGGGAGGAGAACGTCACACACTGGGGTCCGTCGGGAGGTGGGGTGCCGGGGTGGGATAGCATTGGGAGAAATACCTAATGTAGATGACGGGTTGATGGGTGCAGCAAACTACCATGGCACGTGTATACTTATGAAACAAATCTGCATGTTCTGCACATGTATCTCAGAACTTAAAGTATAACAACAACAACAACAAAACTAAGAAAACATGTATTAAGAAAGAAAGCAAGCTTCTTGATGTTAATGATCAAGAACCTTTCTGCGATATCATCTAAGATCTACGATCCAGGATCCAGGTGTTTTCTGGCTCTGTCTATCTTTCACACTGATGGTTGGTACTCCTTATGGCTCATGGGTGGAGCCTGCAGCATCAGGGCTACCTGTGCCATTGTTCACAGGTAGTAAGAGAAAGAGAGAACTTACTCAGTAATTCTCTTGCAAAGTCAGAAAGCTTCATTCTCAAAAGCTTCCATGAGACTTCTTCTCCCTTGTCTGTGGCTCAGATTGGATCACATGCCTATTCTTAAACCAACCTGTGGGAATGGGAGTGGAATCACTTTTAGATAATCAGGTTGATTCCAGGATTCTGGGTAGACAGTTTAAATGTCCACTTGTACACAGAAGATTGAGTGCAGTTTAAACATGTCAAGGAGCCAGTGGCATAGCAAGTTTGTGACTTGGTTCAGAGATTACATTTATGAGTCTGGGTTCTGAAAGGAGTGATATGTGTTTTAAAGGAAAAAAGCAAGAGACAGTGTTGTTGAATTCTTCAGTATTTTCAGACTCTTTTTGTGAATTTGTTAGTCTGAAAGGTTATAGTAGTGCAGACCTGGCCAGTTTCGTACAACCAAAGCAGAGCAAACATTCAGTCCACTGATTCACAAGGTGCTGAGGACAAAAGTTAGTGGAACAATCCGTGGTGGTGTAAGCTGAGTACTTGACACTTTATTCATTTACCAGCTGATTCTCCCTTTTACCATGTAATCTGACTTTGTCAAAATTGGTCAGTTGGATAAGGTTTGGGTGGCTGAAGCATATGACACTTCAATTTTAGAGCTCATTAGGTGTTTTTTTACCACTATTTCAACTTGATGCATTACAAATTTGATATAATTCAGGGAAAGGACCTGTATGGGATAATAAGTAATCAACATTATTCTGACCTTTTTATGTAGAGTGTATGTTTCACCATAAACATATTGTTTACTTTTGTCTCTTATTTAAGGAATATGAGACAGCATTAAAAGATGAGAGTTAAGTAAACTCTGGGCTACTATACAGTGGAATATTAATAAAATACATAAATACACACACTCCCTTCCTTAATCCCTCCCCATACCCCTATACCTTTCTGACAGAGACAGTCATGCCCACCAAATACTCTAATTGCTTTCTGCATTTCCCAGCCACCTTTCAGTTGCATGGGGATGTGTCTTGTGATGGACAATGGGCTGTGAAAGAGAGATATTTTTGTTACAGGCCATGGCAGTAAAAGATCCATGCAGAATTCTTCCTGTTTTCCTCCCATGGGGATACTGAAGGGACCATGGATTGCAGATGGGCAGCTGTAAAATGGAAGGATCTCCATTAGCTTGAGTCCCTGAGTGACTGTGTGGAGCTGAGCCTCTTGTTGACCTTTGTAGGCTATTTAACATGGGGGAGAAACAGACTTTTGTTGTGTTCATCCACTGGCATTTGGAATTGTTAGAGCAGCACAATGAATACATACCTCCTTTCAATATTTACTCTTTGTCTGGAAGCACGTTTTTCAAACCTAATCCTTACCTCCTTGCCTGCTCACCCAGTAGATCCTACATAAAAGTTTTATCTCTTTTTGATGTCTCAGTGTTGCCATTATAGATCTCAGTTATTGTGCTGATCTCTTATTACTCATCAGCATAGATGCCATCAGGGCCTATAAAGCTAAGTAGGGTTGTTTGCTTTAAGAAGATGAACTGAGTTGAGTAGTAAAATGTATTCCCTAAAAAAAAGCATGTATGAATGTATAGTAACTGGAGTAACTAGTCTTATGAAAAATTGGAGACTAGAAAATTGCATTCAAGGTTTGGTAGCTTGATTTTGTTAAATAAGTACTATTTCAGTTTCTCCCCCAAGTTTGTTTAGTCTCATTTTTTAAAAAAGACTTTATTGAGGATAATAGTCATAAGAAGGTGTACATATTTAAGGTACACAACTTGATGAGTTTGGAAGTAAGTATATGTCCATGAGACCATCACCACAAGCTATCCAGCCTCTCCAAAAATTTCCTTCTGTCCTCTTTATTATTGTTTTTTTCCTGATAAAAACACTTGATATAGTATCTACTCCCTTAGCAAATTAAGTATACAGTACAGTGTTGTTATCTCCAGGCACTGTGCTGTACAGTAGATCTCTAGGAATTATTTATGTTGTACAAATTACACACTGTCATATTCAAGTTATATACAAGTTGTACTTTGATAGTTCAAGTTTAATAAATCTCTTTGTAGTTACCCATGAGATCTGATAGAAGATCTGGTTAATATTTCTGAAGGAATTATTCCTTAGAGAATGAAGTAGCCTTTAGAATCACATATCTTTATGTCCCAGAGAAACCCGAAGACCTGTTCTTCACTAACATTATAGGCCGTCATAAATAACCCACCCACACGCCATGAAAAAGTTGTCTTTGGTTTGGAGCAGAGGTCAAAAAGTGGGACCCATGCTTGCTTTGGCCCACAAAGTGGTTTTTGCATAAGGAAAATAGGTGCCAACATTTAGAAATCAGGAAATGTAACACAAAACTCTAGATTTCTGGCTGCTCTTTTAAAATAGGTGGATGTGGTCACTCTGAGCCTGTATTAGCAGAAGGTTGGAATGGAAACAACTGAACTGAGGCATCCCATTTTCCACAGCTCACGCTTGGCCCAGTTTGCCACTCACTCACTGCACTCACCCCGCCACTGCAAGCGTTTTGCTTAGAGGGTTCCTTTCTCCATTATCATGCACATATTTCCTGGGAGAATTAGTCCTGCCAGTGATTTAGGACTTACTTTCATCTAATGACTATTCACTTAGTATTCACTTAGTTTCACTTACTCTGGTAAGCAGACGCCTCAGAAATACCATTTGTTGAATAAGTTAAAAGAGGCTTGGGAGATGGAGCTTCCACTTCACGTTGTCTGTACTGTATGATAGACCATGTGCCATATAATTGGAAAACCTTACATAATTGTTGCCTCTTCTGTTCTCTTCGTGTTATCTCCTTTATCACTGTAGCATTAAATTTACTCTAATGATACTTATTGAGATCCTATGTGCTATATTCTAAGGGTTTTAAAAATGAAAGAGATACAGTTGTTGGCCACCAGGAGCCCAGCTTGTTGGCAATATTGTTAAAGAAATAAGCACTATAATGTTGCCACAATAAATTGAGTATGAGAGAGAGAGAGCAAGAGAGAGAGACAGGTGACCTCTGATTGGGAGAGTTTTGGAGGAATTTTCTTAGTGGAAGGCACATTTGAACTAGGTTTTCATTGATAAGTAGGAGTTCTCTAAAGTTCTGAGATAAATTAGCTAAGCCTGCCTATGGGGTGGACCAGTTTGAAACTTTTACTAATTCTTAGTGAAGTGGGAAAGGTAGTCTTCACTTTACATGACCTATGGGGACATCAAAATGACTATGCAAATTGAAACTGTGCAAAACACTCTCATCAATCAATGGGAAAATTTAGTGATTACAACCTTTAAATTTTTTTGTCAAAATATTTAGTCTCTTTTATTGTCAGTCAATAAATATATAGGAAAATGAAAAATAAAACTATTCAGTACACTCTATTGAAATGTTGGAAACACTGAGAATTAACACTTATTATTTCTTTGTAAAAACTTATTAAGAATAATTTGAATAGTGCTAACTTTCTTTTTGTTGTATAATTTACCATAAGGTGAGAGCATCCTTTGTAAGCCTTAAGGAATTGTCATACTCAGGAGTCTGGATCAGCTTCCAGTGTTTCATCCTGTGTGCTTTCAAAGTTGTGAAATATCTTCTAGAATTTCTTTAATGTGAAGTTTTTCGCCAGCATCACTTCCTCAGGGATATCTCCATCTTTTTTGTCACAGCCCTTCCTTGCTCATATCAGTAAATGTGTCTTCACTAAGTTGCTCTGGCTAAGCATCCGGAGTCGCTCAAGTAATCAGCAATGTCAGCATTCCCACAATCAGCTCCTTCTCCTGTTCTCATTGACTTCTGATTCAGATTTCATTTTTGGCATTGTCATTGTTTCCTTGCTGCACTTTCACCTTTGTTGGTCAGTTTGCCCTTTTGATTTACCCATTTTTGTAAAATGTCGTGTGGTTTTATGACTAGGAGATAAGGAGTCATCATGACTACTTGCTTTGCCATCTGTGCAGAACTGATAACAGACGTGTCGTGAACAGTCACCAACAAACTTCGAAAGAGAAATGTGATTGGTCACTGATCCAGATGAGACCTGTTATTTATGGACTGAAGAGCTGGGAGTGAAATTTGTATTTGATGCAACAACTCACAGTTTGTGTATCATGGTAATGGAAATGTAAACTTGTGTTGTTGAGGGATTGGTGGGTTTTCAACCAAGCTATGGTAACTGAAATTCATGCATATCGGAGCTTTGTAAAGCATGGACTATCTGTATTGACATTTTGAGTGGATTTGTCCTGTCCTCTGTTCAGAGAGTTTAGCAAGTATAGCCCTGGCCACTTGATGGCATTCCATTAAAACCTCCTAATCACTCTAACAACCAAAATACTTCCCATATTTCCCATATGTGTTTGGGGTTGGGGGTGGGGACACTAACCTAGTTTGGGAACCATTTGGGGGCTATATCTGTGTCATTTCATCGTTAAGAAGGCAGGGAGTGTTTGGAAATAGCCACTCTGCTGCTCAGTTACCTTAGCATTCATGGCTGAGTTCTGAGAGGTGGAGCTTTCAGAGTGACCTCCCCTTAAGATTGTGGTGCCTTCTACTTCCTTCATAAGCCAAGGGAGGCAGAAAGAGCCTCCTCGACAAGGAGTCACGTGACCTAGATTCTAGCCGGACTTTGCCACATATCTGTCTGCCATGTAACCTTTTTGAATCCTAATTTTCACAGCTATACAGTAAGTTTCTCTATCTGATTTACAAATTATTTTGAGGAATAAATGGAAAATGTATGTAAATACTGGGTGCACGTGAGGAATTGTTCTGATGATGAATAATAACTGAATCGTTGGGAGTCCTTTCTTGGACTACAGTGAAATATACCAGAACCCTTTAATGTCTCAGCAAAATAAACATCCTCAGCTTTTAGACACCCCCTCGAGTGAGAAGTTCTCAACTTTCCCATCTCCGCTTAGTTGGCTCTTTTCTCACTTAGCTCCCTTCATGGAGAAATGCAGCAAATAGACTACCAGTCCATTATTAGTCCATGAAATAACTTTTAACAGCTTCCTCTGTGAGGGACAGACCTTATTTCTCTATTAATATAAGGAAAATAGAGCACAAATTAGTTGGTCTTTTAGAGAAACAGGCTGCAGATGGCTTCCAGCTGGTAGCCATTTTGAATGATGAATTTTGAATAGAGTATAAATGTCGAGTTAGAGAGTTCAGTGTTCTTTTCCTGGTCCAAGAATAAATATTTATAGTAAAGTTAGTATAAATAGACCTGTCTTGGGGTGATCTGAGATGCTGATTACTTACCTGTGGATTTTTAACTTTACGTCTGGAGTGAAGAATTTGATGAAATAAGCATGTTAGTAGAATATTGCTGGCTTGGCAAAGGTTTCCTTCATCTGTAAGATATTATCCTGTAATTGCTGCAAACCTGCAAAATATATGGTTTAGTGAACATTGGTAGATATGTTCTCTTTCCACATGGTATACTAATCTGGAATTTGTTGCAGATGAGATAAATCTATTACAACTTGAGCATTGAAGAATATGAATGGAAATTATTTTTATCATGGATGAAACTACTTGTAGAATTTGATTAGATTTTACTTGTTTATTTTATTCTAACTTTAGCAGTTTATTTCAAGAAAGTGAAATTACTTAAATGATTCGGTGTAAATCTCTGAAATTTTTTCAATAGCTTACCGACTTTCTTCTAATTACAAAAAAATTTGTAATTCTAGCTTTTGTAAACAGTACCTTCTCTTCCTACTTGTACCCCCCAAAGCCCCACAGAAACTGAAAAGAAAACAGGAACATACAATTTCATATTTATTTGGCACCTTTTTAATGTGGAAAAGAAGTACTTAAGTCTTGGATCAGGGAGCATTACTTCCTATTTGTAAAATATAAAGTGGAAAGTTAAGGTAACTATTTACCTTCCAAAGCTGTTACATATCTATAGCATGCTATCTTCATCAGATTTTTATGATGAAAAAAAATCTTTTGCAGATGAAATATAAAATATATATATATTTTCTTACATCAACAATCCTAATTTTAATTGTTTCGTATATTTTAAAATTGATATTCTTTGGGCAAGCCGTTTTGTTACTATGAATATTTGCTATTCATCAAATCTGATACTACCATAAGAATGAAGTTACACTTCAATTATTAGTTCCCTGTAAGAAATGAGCACAGTAAATCTAACAACAGAAATTTAAAACAATTATATATTCAAATAGTTACATTTTTAGATGGACTCCTCCAAAATCTCTTTTCTTATGACATATAGGATTGCTATTCTAAGAGAGCAGCTAAAGAACCCTAGCTGAGATTGGTAAAATTGAGAAGAGATTTTTTTTTGTCAATGAGGATGTCCAGAAGTTGAAACTCACTTACCTGAAATAGCAAAATCATACAGCATCCAGAATTATGAGTTAGAACAAGTGTTTTAAAATACTTAATGTGTGTTTTAATGTTCATGGAAAATGATTCAACATCAGATGTTTGTTCTTTGAACTTACTTTTGATTTTGTGGTGGTGGAAATAGGGACAATAGTAAGATTTTAAGAAACTAGCTGGAATTCACTCTAGGGCTTCCCCCCACTGCCC
>NW_012104009.1:2281347-2309877 GCF_000951045.1 Mandrillus leucophaeus
CCCGGCCCCGAGACAGCATCATTTTCTTCGCAGAGATTTTGTGGCTTTGCATAACTTGGCATTCCCTAATTTAACTGATACCATGATATTGATAGTTTTGTTTCCATAAGGAAGTACTAATTATTTTAAACATGTTTCCCAACTTTCAGGTATCATTTCACACAACTGGGAGGCATCAGCATCATATTTTGGGTGGGGGATGACCAGAATGATCTGCTTAACTGAATTATTCCTTATTGAATTATTCCTTGAAAGCAAACTAAACATTTTGGACAACATGTTGACTTACTTAAGCATATCACATGTTTCTTGGAAGTGATTTTCTTATCAGATTTTTCAGGAATTGAATTGTGAGAAATGGACAATATCCTCTTGAAAAAGTGTCCGTGTCTCTGTCCATTGTAGCATCCATAAAATTATCTCTTTATTTAAATGATGTTTTTGAAAATGTTGCTTTAATGTTTATAGAAAATAATTCAAAATCAGTAGTTTGTTCTTTGAGTTTTGGTTTTGTGAAGGTGCAAATAGGGACAATAATGAGATTTTTTTAAAGACCAAAAACCAACTAGCTGAAACTGACTCTGGAATTTTTTATTTCCCCTGAAAAAGAAATAGTCATTTTCTTCTCAGCAGTTTTGTGGCTTCTTTGATTTCAACCACATCTTCCTAGCTTTACCTTTTCCAGTTCCCTGATTTACCTGCCTTGATGAACATTTAGTACCTATTTTTGCATAACTTGTGGATACTTACTGCCTTACTTCCTGCCTTGGCACCCCTTCTTCCATCCCATGCCACCTGCAGGGCATGTGCTTGTCAGCCCTCAGATCCAGTAACCTAGCTCCAGTAGTGGGGTTCCTGGAACCAACCTCTACCCACACCATCTGTAGAGACCTGTGCTTCCTCCCCCACCCCCCACCTCCATGACAGATGCTTCACACTCCACTACTTCCATCACTGGCTGAGGCTATCACAAATTAATAGTGTGCCATATCAAAGCTGTAAGAATAGACCTGGAGTCATTGTAGATGATGGTTTTAAAAGCGTCATTGATAACATCCTAAGGAAAAATTTGACTTCCCGAAAGTGAGTAAGTGTGGCCCCTTCCTATGTGTCATCATTGCACTGGCCAGAATTTATTTGTAGGGAGTGTCAGCCAAGCACAGGTACTTGTTGGCTTCTCTTTGTGTCACGAATTCAAGTCAGTTTGAAGGGCATTAGTGTGCACAGCCGTAGGACAGTGGGGATGACAGGAGACACATTACCCATCCTGGATGTGTGGGGTGAGCCTCGAAGCCCTTCGGCTGCACTGAATTACCCTCAGGGCCTTGCAGGTACCAGCCGTCTCTTCTTTTTCCAGACCTTTCCACATGCCCTTCTCCTCTGCCTGGGACACTTTCTTCACCTTTTCTCCAGTGAGCCAACTTTTTCTCCTCCTTTAGGTCACAGCATTAGTAAGCATTTTCTTGAGGTAGCTTTCCTTGACTACCCACGACCGGGTTAGGATCCCCTCTGTACATGCTCATATTGTGCTGCCCCATTCTGAAACATGGCACATGGTACCATGATGGCAATTAGCTTGTCTTCCCCCTTGTTAGATTCTGAGCTCCTGCAAGATAGGAATCATCTCGCTTGCTGTTGTATCCCTAGCATCTAGGACTGTGCCTGTCTGACCAAAACTTATCAATATCATCATAAATGCAAGGGCTGATATTATCAAGCACTCACTATGTGCTATGCTATGTGCTTTGAGTTTTCTCATTAAGTTCTCACAACAACTTTAGAAATAGATATGATAATGAATTTTACAGAGGAGGAAATTGAGACTGATAGAAGTTAAGTAATTCCCTCAACACAACACCCCTAGGAAGCAGCAGAACTGGTATTTGTCTCTGGAGTCCTTGCTCATAATGGCTAGATTACACACAGTGATGAACAAATAAAGGATGTCTGCAGAGGCATCCGGCCAGAGCTCTGTGTGGGGCCAGCAGCTTCATGAATGATCCAAGGAGTTGGCATTAGCTGGCCAGAAATGGTGTTCCAGAGAGTCACTTTTTTTCTAGTCGTATAGGAGAGGTCAGCTCCAGATGCCAAGTTCTAATTACTGGCAGTTTTGTTTTCTCTAAGAGGTTTGGCATTTACTCTGGCTCATAGAACTTTAGAGGTCATGTGGTATAGTATACAGAACTCTGGTGTTAGAATTAGGGATTCGAGGCTTGGGATTACCCCACTGTCCCTTAAACACAGTGTTGATGTGAGTAGGTTGAGAGTGGTCTTTGTGAGCCCACTTCTCTGCACAGTATAGACAGGGAGTTGTAGTGGAAGTTAGAGGGAGTGTGTATAAAGCTGTCTTCCCAACTTGATGGCAGTTACTTACTGCTCTTAGGACGTTTTCTCTGGCATATTATTTCCTGTCATGGGGCACCTATTGGTGCTTAATAAAATAAGTGTACATGCAGGGTGATTTCTGGGCAGTTCTACTAACGATTTAAGATTTCAGAAAGTTACGCCTTCTACCCATACGTTAAAAGGGAAACATCTATTACAGTATCATAATATGGCCCTTGACATCATTTACTGGATTAAGCAACTGCATTATTTAATTCAGAAAAGGAAAAGCATGTAGGTTGTTTTCTTACTGCCTCCCCACCAACAGCAACATTATAGTAAGATCTTATTTTTCTTTCTTTCTGTTTGTTGTTGTTGTTTTAGAAACAATGTCGCAGTCTGTAGCCCAGGCTGGAATGTGGTAGCATGATCATAGCCCACTGCACCCTTGAACTCCTGGGCTCAAGTGATCCTCCTGCTTCAGCCTCCTGAGTAACTGGGACTACAGGTGTATGCTACCATGCCCAGCTAATTTTTGTATTTTTGTTGTAGAGATAGAGTCTCACTATATTGTCCAGGCTGGTCTCAAACTCCTGGCCTCAAGCAGTCCTCCTGCCTCAGTGCTGGGATTATAGGCATGAGCCACTGCATGCAGCCTTATTTTTCTATCTTACCTCTTTGAGAGTCTAAAGTAACTTAGAGGAAAATTCTGAAACTAGTTAAATCCAGGGCCTGCTGTGTACAGGGCAGAGAATTTAGTTTTTGTTTTGCAAAGACAGGCTGTAAACAAGTAAGTACAGAAAATCAGAGGATTTCCACTTGCAATAAGGATTAGGAGGGAAATAAACACAGTGAGGTGGGAAGAATAATTGTGTTTGGGTTGGTGTGAGAGTAGAAAAGGATGAGGAGTTGGACAAGATGGCAGCCGAAGTCTGAGCATGAGAAGGGGCGGGGATGGGAAATTGTGGGGAAGAGATAACAGTGAATGCAGGAGCTCAGAAGGGGAGCCTGCTGGACGTGTTCTTGGGGTGGCATCATGGCTGATACTGAGGGAGTTGAGAAATAACATTTTATTTTTTATTTTTTACTGCTGGTTTAGACTTAACTAACCAAATTAATGGCGCAAACAACTAAACACATTAGCAGAGACAGGCATGAATGAGAGAAGCAGCAGCTGGGGCCAGGTGCTGTACGGTTAAGGTAACGAGCTCACCTGCCTTCAGGGCCAGACCAGTACCTTGACTTAGTGAAGACAGTGTGGCCTTACTTTTGTTCAATTTTTAATAGAGCCGTAGGTGTAGAGAAATATTGCTCTGAGAAAAACAGCAAACACCATGATAAAATGGCAAGTGAGCAGTACAATGCCATGATGATGATGGCGAGTGACCTTTGACCTCAGAGAGACACAGTAGGGACTGGGAGCAGCTCAGAGCCTGCTGACCCTGACTGAAGGGGACAGCTGATGCTCAGTGCCAGCCAAACATTGCCATGTGGGATTGTGAGCTGTCTGTGCTAAATTTGCCAAGTTTTTCCAGAGAACCAGAAATCTGAATTTTTCTATGAAATTCCCAGATTTAAAAATGTTGGCTCAAACTTTAAAAAACCCTACAATGAATAGACAAAATGCATATGTGGACTTACAGTCTGAAACATCTGCTGGAAGCCCTTTTATATTATGATAAAGGGGGTTCAATGAAGTATGATACATGTGAACCATTTCCTTGTGCCTGGTACATAGCCAGTACTGAGGAGAAAAAGGTACTTATTATTCATTGCACTCTTGATGTGTTTAAGTTGTTTTCACCGTTAATTTATTTAATGAACTCTCAATCCATATTAAAGATAAGTATTATCCTAGTTTAATTCAAGTAATTAAAGTAATGAATGATTTTTTTTTTCTGTTTGCATATTGGTTAGTAGTTTGCCCTATTAGTTTGGTTAATTCTATGTTTGTGTTACATGAGCAAACATTAATTTTGTGTAATTCATGCAAAATTAGTGAGGAACAAAGGATGCACGTTTTAAATCCTGTTCTTGTTTACTGTCCATTTCCATTGCTGGGCAGTCGTTGCTTCCCTCACTTGTCCTGGTGCTTTCACTCATTTAGGTCTTGAGACCTCCTAGCCAGTGTTAGCTGCATGTGCAAGTGGGAAGGACCTTTGGCAAAAATGCCATTCAGAACCAGGAAAAGGATGATGGGGAATGCAGTCTTACGACGTGATGTCGCATTTAGAAGGTTTTCATCAGTTTTAATGAAATACAAATGTGCCCAAAGTAAGTTATTTTTTCCCCCAGGGAAAAAAAATCTTCATTTAGTATGGTCTAACTCATGCAGTTTTGTATTACAGGAATCATGTTTGGTGTGTTGCAATCCCTTGGCAATTGTCTTGGGGAATTTTATTCAGCACAAGCATCTCTGACGGTTCTGGCATCAAGTTGGGTTAATTACTTGTTCATGTACTTTTTGGTCTTTGTGTTAAAATTCTGAAGCATCGTGGAGAGGAACACTGGGAGTAACAAAATATATTTGAATATTTCTAATAGATTAAAGGCTTATAAAAAAATCTTTTTCCCCCCAAGGGTTTTTTTTTTATTTGCATTGTTTTCAAATGAGATCATTTTGTATCAACATGAAGCTAGGAACTTGAAAATAGACTTTTTTGTGTGTGAAAAATCTTATCTGTAAATACAAGTTTTTAATTGATCAATATTTCTCTCAATTTTGGTTACAGATCATGGAGGAAACAAATACGCAGATTGCTTGGCCGTCAAAACTGAAGATTGGAGCCAAATCCAAGAAAGGTAAATTGTGAGAGAGCGAGAAATAGGTGGTTTTGATAACTGAGATTATGGAATCACTGCAGGTTTGCTGGGGAGAAAACTAACCTTTATTCTTAACACTTTTGTCCCAAAATATTTGTTAAGTAGAAGTCTTTCAGGAGGATTTTCGTGATTAAAAATAATATATAGTTTTTATCCAACAACAGAAAAATATTAACTATTAACATTATGATAGAAATGTAAAAAGATACAGCAACCTGTGATTTCAAGGGTGCTCATTCGATTGATATCATGAGTCATGGTAACTCTTCACATGTTTTTAACACATAAATTTCTATTGTTTGTATTTCAGAGTTCTTTT
The DNA here is from genome assembly GCF_000951045.1 of Mandrillus leucophaeus. Classification (NCBI taxonomy): domain Eukaryota; kingdom Metazoa; phylum Chordata; class Mammalia; order Primates; family Cercopithecidae; genus Mandrillus; species Mandrillus leucophaeus. Next base: position 2,286,815 of record NW_012104009.1, read on the forward strand.
TTGTGTACTACACAGGTTTAATAGCTGCTTTTTTTTTTTCCTTCCAGTATGATATGAACTTTAGATTTCAGGTCTCGAGTGCTGCTTGTCTTCATCTGTCAGACAGCAAAGAACCCATTAGATTTCCCTTTTAGGCTGAGTGTTTCCCTTGCCTGGTTTTACCCTATGGGACACTACTCAATATATAGATGTTCAGAAATGAAAATAAAGGCCTCCTTAGTTTTCTCCCTGGATAACGTAGTATTTTCAAATGTGACCTGCTAGTATGTATTTTTATGGATAGTTTTTAAAATATGACCTTAGTCTCAACAAACTTTGTTGAGTATATTTCATTAGAAGAATACAGATGCGTGTAGTTGTCAGGATATAATGACAAATACCATCAAACAATTAAAAAATAATTGCAGTCTGAACATTATCCATCATGGTCTGGCTTTCTTATTGTTGCTGTTTAGTTTCGTATTTGCTGCCCCTTCTCCCCATGATTTACTGCTAAATGATAACATTGCAGGATTTCTCAGTTTCCTTTCTTACTTCAGTCCAGTTTGCCTTCTTTTAATTGCATTTCGTTAGAGTTAACTCATCACATGGAATAAAAATTATTTTAGTTATTTAGTGAGTGTTGTTAACTGGACTTGAATTGACAGGAATCCTATAGAAAATCCTATCTTATTACTTTCTGTTGTTGTTGTTTTGAGACAGGGTCTCACTCTGTCACCCAGGCTGGAGTGCAGTGGCATGATCATGGCTGACTGCAGCCTTACCCTCCCAGGCTCAAGCCATCCTCCCACCACAGACTCAAGTGGCTGGGACTGTAGGCACGCACCACCATGCTTGGTGAATGTTTGCATTTTTTGTAGAGACGGAGTTTCACTATGTGTTGCTCAGGCTGGTCTTAAACTCCTGAGTTCAAGCAACTCTCCTGCCTTGATCTTTCAAAGTGTTGGCATTACAGGTGTGAGCCACCGCACCCAGCCTTGTTACCTTTTTAATTGTTATCATGGGCAGCAAGGAATTGGGAACTTATATGCTAAACAATCATAAGAAGACATGGTGAATTTGCAAGTGCAATTCTGTATCTTTGTATAAACCTGTATTTCTCAAGTGCTGTAGAATGTATTCTTAATTAATCTTCAATAATTTTTGTGGTATGTTGGAATGTTTTGTACTCATTATGCAGAAGAAGAAACTGCCGTTCATGGATTATCTAGCTATTTGCAGCATTTAAAAATTTCTGTCCTACTACTTGAGTAAATTGGAACTTGAATGTAGACTAAATATTCTTTCCCTATTGTCAGGCATTTTTACTTAAAGAATAAAATTAGCTTTATTACTAGCCTAATAAAAATGCAACTTAATCAGTCTCCGAAGAAAATCCCCAAGGAAACGTGAACATTAAAACAATTTCAGATAACTTTTTATGTCTTATTCTCTTGCAGTATCCATGCTGCTGTTTTCCTCTGCCCTATGCCATTATCCTGAGAAACTGAGAACTGATTAGTTTTTGTTCAAAATGTGATGACAACATTAGACATTTCAGAAAATACGGAGATGAATAGATTTTATTCATTAGTTTCTTGTCATTGGCACTTAACCCATTCAGAATGGCCAACTATATTGCACATTTTGATTATATATTTTGCTTTGGAATTAAGAATATTTCAGCAGTACATTCTACGGCATTTGACATAATTTCCACATGGTTAAAATTAACCTTTGGAATTGTGCCTAAGAATTGATCCCTTCAGGCCTGGATCTACAGGCATCATTTTATTTTGTATTATTCATTAAGTGTTATGGATGTATATACTACTATATGATGCACAGAATGCACTTAAAGAGAACATGGAAGAGAGAGAATCAGAAGTTTGCCTCAGAGGAATTTACTGTTCAGAATTTACTTGAGTTGTTCTTATCATTTAAGCACACAGCTGCTGAATCAGTTCTTGGCTAATATCCCTGGTATGTGTATACCTATATTATTTTTTAAATGATGCACTTCAGAGATGAAATTTGTATTTAATACAAATTTGTATTTAATACATGTGAATTGAAAATGGCAGGAGGTATGTTAGAAGGTAATTATTTGCTCTTTCATCTGATGTGGCCGTTCCTTCTCACCCCCATGAGTGTTGTAGAGGAAGGAATTGTTGGTATTTAATGCTTTTTCATTCCAGACTATTATTATTCAGGAGACCCAAGAATATAAATGTATTTAGGGACCCATGCCATGTTTTGGGTGATAATTACATTGAAAATCCCATGGTGATGTGAAACTTTGGAATACACACATAATCCCCAGGCTGTGCTAGAGAGACAGTACAGCCATAGGTTTGTGTTGCATGTCACTTTTGAGTTTCTAAAATGTGTGTTGGCTAAATATTTGAGCCTAGACAAACATTTTTCATAGCCACTGTTACCAGTTTGCCCCCTTCTTTACCTTACTGGAATTTAGTCCTGTGTTTCCTAAATTAGCCTCGATAGCTCTGTCTAAACTTTATTTTTTGAGCCATTAATCCTATATCCAGAGCTGCTGTTTGAGTGGCCGTACGGCTCACTTGCTTGAAGAGCTGGTAGGAAGCTGCCTGGCAAGAAAAGCAGCCAACAGCCTGAATTTGCCATCAGTTAGCGAATTCAGATTCTTCTCCTTTAAAGATGCTGGCTCAGTAGTTCTGAGGCTGGTACTGGGAGCTGCTATATTTAACAAGTTTCACTGCTTGTTCTTATGGTCAGGCTGACATTTGTGAGGAAACACAAATCTCACTATCTGACATGGAAATATGATTTAGTCACTAAGAAGACCACGTGTTCTGAAGGCAGTGGGTAACCACTACTGAGAAACAGGCAGAGTCCTTCTACAGTCACTTCTGGATAATGCCCATCTTGGCATCTATAGAACTACATTTTTATGGATGCATTAATTTCATTGTTCTATCATCTTTGTAGTCAGTTAACGTGGATTAGTTTAGAGTGATGACAACCTCATTGTTCTGTGCCTGTGCTAAATGTTGGATAAAAGACCATCTAGTTTTTGTCCATTCCCTTCCCTCCTCCCTTTCTTCTCTCACTTTTCTTACCTTTCACTCCCCCTTCATTCTTCTGTGACTGTATTCTAGATGGAATGTAGTGGGGGAAAGAGTAATAGAAATATTTTCATGTGCACAGGGCATTTTAGGTAAGTGCATGTTTTGTAATATAAACTAAGGAACTATAGAATTATTTATTTAAACTTTTTTAAATTTTAGATTCAGGGGTACATGTGCATGTGTTTTTACATGGGTTTATTGCATACTGGTGGAGATTGGGCTTTTAGTGTTATTGTTACACAGATAGTGAACATTGTACCCAATTGGTAATTTTTCAAGGCCTTGCCCTAGAATTTTTTAAAACATCTCTAGAGTATTGGAAATTATTGGAAGGTTGAATCTGCATTAGAGCTGGAGAGAACTGAGCATTTAGGGTTCAGTATAATGGACCCTAAATCAGTGAATGTAGAATTGTCTTAAAGAGGGTCACAATTAAGAAAAACAAAGCATTATTTGGTATTTCTTCTGTATAATGTAAATTTATTTTAAGTGGATAAAAAATCTAACTGGTTCCAACTCTTAGAGTGAGAATACTAGAGTAGTCTCCTTTACATTGAAAAATTTGAGGTTTGTGCCTGTGAAATCAGTATTTAAGGATTAAGGTGTTTAATACCATACACCCTTACCAACAGAATAACTTCAAGCACTCATTAAAATTTTTAACATGCTATTCTGAATCATAGCCTTAGTATTTTAAAATAAATGCAGCTTCATTAAAGTACAAATTGCATTCTTAACAAATTTGATTGTTTTGCCAAATAGAAGTCCTGCCAGATCTGCTTTAAGAAATAGATAAAAATGATTTGTAATGAGAATTTATCACACTGGTATATTGTGTTGTGAGCTTCATGATGCTAGATAAGTTTGTTTTCTTAAACAGGTAAACATTTTTCTCACAGTCTTCTTTTGCTCTTAGTCTGCTTATCAGTCTCTTCTTAGACTGGCGAAGGTAAACGGTAAATGATATGGTTTGGCTCTGGGTCCCCACCCAGATCTCATCTCGAATTGTAATCCCCTTTATCCCCATGTGTCAAGGGAGCGATCTGGTGGGAGGTGATTGGATCATGGGGGTGGTTAATTCCACGCTGTTCTCATGATAGTGAATGAGTTCTCACAAGATCTGATGAGTTTAAAACTGTTGACAGTTCTTCCTTCCCACGCTGTCTGTCCCCTGCCGCCATGTAAGATGTGCCTGCTTTCCCTTCACCATGATTGTAAGTTTCCTGAGGCCTCCCCAGGCATGCAGAACTGTGGGTCAATTAAAGCTCTTTCCTTTATAAATTACCCAGTCTCAGCTGTTTCTTTATTGCACTATGAAAACAGACTAAAACAGTGAGTAAAAAATTGTTTAAAGTTTTTAAGCCAAATTTCAAATAACTGAGGTCAGCATGAATGAAGGTTTATTGCCGAGTTCAACCAAGTGATAGGAACTAATCCCTGCAAGTTGCATGATGACTTAGAAAACCCCAGGACTAGCAGGAATGAGAGGCATTGACTAGGTTGCTTGATGTTTCCTGGTTTGGAGGCAATTTGGCACCATATTTAACTATTCTCTTCCTCCCAGAATCAACAAAAGAATCTGTAGAATTCCATGAGTTTTTATTGTTTTTGGTTACATTTTATCAGAACAAGTAGATATCTAATAGAAAATGTTAGCATGAGAAAAATAGTAGACAGTTCATTTTGTTTTTTCCAAAAGAAAATGTTTTGTTGAGTATGCTTACACTTTTTTTGGGTGTTCATAGTGAACTAGTTAGTTGAGGGCTTTAACATAGTTGCACGTAAAGGGCTGAGGGCAGGGAAAATGCATGACAGGGCATGGCATGCTGGACCAAAGTGTTTCCAATGGTGGGTTGCAGCCTATTCGTGTGTCAGGTGTTAGGTTAGTGGGTCGCAGCCAGTAGTAAAATAACCCAACTAGGTTAAAAAAAATAGAGTGTGAGGGCATTGTTTGTTATTAAATTACTTTTATTTTGTATTTTTTGAGACAGAATCTCACTCTGTCACCCAGGCTGGAGCGAAGTAGTACAATTTCACCTCACTGCAACCTCTGCCTCCCGGGTTCAAGCAGTTCTCCTGCCTCAGCCTCCTCAGTAGCTGGGACTACAGGCACACACTACCACGCCCAGCTAATTATTATTATTATTATTTTTTGAGATGGAGTTTTGCTCTTGTTGCCCAGGCTGGAGTGCAATGGCGCAATCTCGGCTCACTGCAACCTCCACCTCCCGGGTTCAAGCGATTGTCCTGGCTCAGCCTCCCGAGTAGCTGGGATTACAAGGCACCCACCACCACGCCCGGCTAATTTTGTATTTTTAGTAGAGACAGGGTTTCTGCATGTTGATCAGACTGGTCTCAAACTCCCGACCTCAGGTATTCCACCCGCTTCGGCCTCCCAAACTGCTGGGATTACAGGCATGAGCCACCGCACCTAGCCAGCTAATTATTTTTTTTTGTATTTTTAGTAGAGACAGGGTTTCACCGTGTTGGCCAGGCTGGTCTTGAAATCCTGACCTCAAGTGATCCGCCCGCTGTGGCCTCCCAAAGTGCTGGGATTACAGGTGTGAGCCACCATGCCTGGCCAATATTTAATTGATTTACATATTTATAGAGTACAGTATGATACTTCAAAACATGTATACCAGATGTAATGCTCCAAGTGAAGCAGTGTCATTGTCTGGGGTAAATTCCTGAGGTTCGTTGCCTCATGCCAAGGAAATCAAGGACACGGACACACATAGAGTGAAGTTAACAGTGGAGTTTTAATAGGCAAAAGAAAGAGAAAGGAGAATAGCTCCCTCTCCTGCGAGAGAGAGGGGTGCCCAAGTGGAACTTCCAGCCTGCAGTAGAGTGCACAGGATTTTATAGACAGGCTTGAAGAGATGGTGTCTGATTTACATAGGGCCCAAAGATTGGTTGGACCAGGTGTGACATAGCACGTGAAGAAGCTGGCCACCTGACCCTAATCTTTTATTATGCAAATGGGGTATCTGCTTGGCCTGTGCCATGTTGCTTGCTCCTTACTGTGCACGTGGTTGACAAGGAAAGGGGAAGATGGAGCTGCCATGTTGAACCTACCTAGCCCCCAGGTGGTCTTTTCCTGGTGGCACAGCTGCCGGCGTTCACCTATGCAAGCTTCCAGCTTGCTTGTCTATGTTTGCAGCTCGATTTTACTGGCTACTCTTTGTTAGACAAGAAAATGATTTGGGGGCTGCTTTCATGAAAAGGAAAATCTTACTGAGGACTTCCTTACCCTCACTATCTGCCTAAGTAGTTTTCCCTTAACTCCTATATCATGAGCAGGGTCATTAACATATCCATCACCTCCAACATTTATTATTTTTTGTGTTGGGAACATTAAAATCCTCTTCTAGCTATTTGAAAATATATAATAAATTATATTTAACTGTAGTAACCCTACAGTGCTATAGAACACTAGGACTTATTATTCCAATCTAGATCTTTCCTTTGTATCAGTTATCCAACCTTTCCCTATACCACCCTCCCGCACCACAGCTTTCCCAGCCTCTAGTAATCATTGTTCTGTTCTCTACTTCTGTGAGAGCAACTTTTTTCTCTTTCACATATGAGTGAGAACATGCAGTATTTGTCTTTCTGTACCTGGCTTATTTCAGTAGGGTATTTTGTTTTTGTTTTTGTTTTTGTTTTTGTTTTTGTTTTGTTTTGTTTTGTTTTTGAGGTGGAGTCTCACTCTGTCACCAGGCTGGAATGCAGTGGTGCGATCTCGGCTCACTGCAAGCTCCACCTCCTGGGTTCACGCCTTTCTCCTGGCTCAGCCTCCTGAGTAGCTGGGAGTACAGGCACCCGCTACCGTGCCCGGCTAGTTTTCTTGTATTTTTTAGTAGAGATGGGATTTCACTGTGTTAGCTAGGATGGTCTTGATCTCCTGACCTCATGATCTGCCCGTCTCGGCCTCCCGAAGTGCTGGGATTACAGGCGTGAGCCACCGCGCCTGGCCAGTAAGCGTATTGTTTAGTAAAACTTTTATATGCATCTCTGTTTATGTGCAAACATACACCTGTGCACAAATACGTTAGTAGGTCTTGATATAAAATGGATGATAATGAAAGGTTGTAGAACACGGTGCTCGGTGGTCAGCTCTCCAAAGGGTAAGGAACCTGTGGATTTTGTGAATCACTGCATCCCTAACACTGTAACCAGTTGATAGCTGGCACTCAGTAAGTGTTTGTAGATTGAGCCCTCAACTCAATCGTGGAAACAGTGGAACCACTAATACGGATGGGAATGTATATCCCTAAGGTGTGTCATGTAGGAACAAGATTTAGAATTATTGCCTTCCCATGTGAGTGATAATCACTGTTATGAAAATTATCCACACTGATATCTTCCCTATAGACCCCTTAAGTAAAAAAATGTGGGACATGATTGTGACTAAACCTTCTTTAGTGGTTCTGAATAGTCCTAATGATGACTGCCTCCACAAATGAGGGAAGTGGAAGGAAACTTAGGGACAACGACCTGACCATTGTCATTCACAGGACACCTGAATGAATGAAACTCTGGTGCCATTCTCAGTAGGCTTTTAAATGAGACTTAACAAGACACAGCCTCCTGGTAGACCTCCAGACTATAGTTGTTTTGTTTGTGGTTATTTTAATTAGTATTTATTTACATAATTAGCAATTATGTAAGTGGATCCTACCATTTGTTGAAACCCATTGAGGTCAGGCACTATGTTAAATATTTTATGTAGATATTCTTTTCAAATTTTCGGAGCAACTCTATGAGTGAGGTGGTAGTATTTTCATTTTTCAGATGAAGAAACTAAAGCTGGTAAAGATAGATTAACTTGCCCATGGTTTTCCAGTTGGTAAGTAGCAGACCTCAAACCCAAATTCAGGTCTGTTTGTTTCCAGAACTCCAAATCACTGTACTCAAATGCCCTTTCATACCCATACATGAGTGAGAAAATTCCTTTCATGGTGCTTTTCCCTATTCCAGGAAGTTTCATAATGTATAATAATATCTCTTCAGCAACCATTGCCAAGATTAGCTGATGATACTCAGTCCAATTTCATAATGTCTCAGTCCTTGGAGATTACAGAGATTTGAAGGTAGGCTGAGGTTAGCATGTCTTATAGACAACACCTCTTTTTTCAGGGGAAATTGGATTTTACAGTTTAAAAAGACAAAACCACTCAAAGGTGTGTACATTTTTGAAAAGTGCTTGCCTCTGAATTTTACCTTGATATTTCATGCCATGTGTTATTTCCTTAGGCAGAGACTTTTTGATATGTCATTAATTTAAATAACTTTGAAAAAATGAGTTTGGAAGGAAAATAAGCCCAGAATATGTTATAAATTGCTTGTTGTGTTGGTTTTCTTTTATGTGTATATGTGTGTGTGTGGTTTTCTCTGTATGTGTGGTTTAAATATTTGAAAATACGTTTGTAACATACCTGAGGACCTTTGTATTTCTTCTGGGTAGAAAAATGTGTGGTTTTGTTGTTGTTGTTGTTCTTGTTTTTGAGACAGGGACTTGCTCCTTTGCCCAGGCTGGAGTGCAGTGGCGTGATCATAGCTCAGTGCAGCCTTGGCCTCCATGGCTCAAGTGATCCTCTCGCCTCAGCCTCCCAAGTAGCTGGTACTACAGGTGCAAGCCACCACACCTGGCTAATGTTTAAATTTTTGTGGAGATGGGGTCTCGCTGCATTACCCAGGCTGGTCTCAAACTCCTGGGCTCAAGCTATCCTCCCTCCTCAGCCTCCCAAAGTATTGGGATTACAGGCATGAACCTCTGTGCCTAACCAGAATATTTTGTACTTAAAACTTTGGTATATATTATTAAGATCATCACTTGGTGAATGCTAATTGAGGGCCCAAAGTAGAAATTCACCCCAAGAGTTGAGTAAGTTGTATGCAATGTACTATTAATCACTGGCTAGAGAGAGCATGGTCTAAATAGGACCACTCAGAGGAGAACAGAGACCTGGACCATTCCAGTTCTTGAAGATTCCAGTATACTTAAACAATAAAAAGTTTATAAAAAGACTGTATTTTTAAATATTCAATTTTTCAGTGCGTATCTTTCTACATGAATAACTGTATTTGTAGATACTGCCAAATATGCACATTTGAGATCCTTTTTGAATACATATTTTCTCACACTCACACACAGTGCACACATCATTTTACAGGTGAGACAGCTCATGTTCGGTGACCTATTAGCAAGACTGAGGACCTGAGCTTGGGTTCATTTCTTGATCTCCAGCTAGTTCTGCCTTCTTCTCTTCTGAAGGCCCCAGGTATTGGCTTGTTTTCTTATCTTATAACTGCTGCAAACTAGCCGTTCTTTCCAGTCTTTTTTCTCTCTCTCCTGTACCAGGGTCAGAGAGGAAAATGGTCTCAGCTTTTCAGTTATCTTCTCAAGCCTAAATAAGCAAATATATCTGGTAGTTTTCTTTCTTTTCTTTTTTTTTTTTTGAAAAGATATTTTCCCGTAACTTAGAAAGGAAACAAATTTTCAGTGGAATAGAGAGGTGAGAAAGTAAGTAAAAAAGTGAAAACATCAACAGAAAGACAAGCCAGAGATGGAGAGAAAATATTTGCAAAAGACACATCTGATGGAGAACTTTTACTCAAAAATATACAAAGAACTTTTAAAACCTAACAATAAGAAAACAACCTGTTTTTAAAAGTGGATCAAAGGTCTTAACAGACACCTCACCAGAGAAGATATACAGATGGCAAATAAGCATGTGAAAGAGCCTCAACATCATGTATCATTAGAGTTGCAAATTAGAACAGTGAGATATCCCTACTTACCTGTTAGAATGGTTGAAATCCCAAACACTGACACCACCAAATGCTGGTGAGGATGTGGAGCCGTAGGAACTCTCATTCATTCTTGGTGAGAATGCAAACTGGTACAGCTACTTTGGAAGGTGGTTTTGCAGTTTCTTGTAGAATTAAACATGCTGTTACCGTATGATGCAGCTGTCTCACTCCTTAGCATTTACCCAGGGGAGTTGAAAACTTACGTCTGCACAAAAACCTGCACATGGAACAGATGGTTATAGCAGCTTTATTCGTAATTATCAAAACTCGGAAACAACCAAGATGTCCTTCAGTAGGTGAATGAATAAATGTGGTACATTGACACAATGAAATATTATTCAGTGCTAAAAAGATATGAGCTATCAAACTGTGAAAGGGCATGGAGGATTCTGTTTTCAATCTAAGTGAAAAAAGCCAGTCTGGAAAGGCTGCATACTTTATGATTTCAACTCTACGTCATTGTAGAAAAAGCAAAACTTTGGTGACAGTAAAAAGATCAGTGATTATCAGGGACTTAGTGGGAGGGAAAACAGAGCACAGAGCATTCGTAGGGCAGTGAAATTATTCTGTATAATTTACAGTGGTGAATATACGTCATTATACATTTGTCAAGCCCATAGAACAGGTTTTGAAGTTGATGTGATGTTGACAGTACGCGGGGAGGCTGTGCCCATGTATAGAAAGCGGCATGTGGGAATTCTCTGTACTTTCCACTTGATTTTGCTGTGAGCCAGAAACTGCCCTGAAAAATAAAGTCTATATTTAAAACAATAGTCACAGATACTGGACACAGCATTTGTATCAGCATTTTAAAATATACTGTATGCAAAGATAATATTGTATGATCAAGAATAACTCCTTAATGTATACATTTAAAAGCACCACAAAATCTCTTAAGAAACAATCAAAAATTTTATAAAATTTTAAAAACGGAAAGTGAGGAAAATGTCTGAATTAAACAATAAAACACACTCAGTTATTCAACACCAGGTGATGACTGGACCGCGTCTGGATTTTTCTTAGCTTGCGTGACTCTGTGACTACTGCTCTCTGCTTTCTTGGGCTCTTTCTCCCTCAATCTTCCTGTTTCCAGAACAGATGTTTTATGTCCTCCTGCCTATAGTGATGTCCTAGGATCCCTTCTATCTGCAGTTCTTTTCTTACCTGTTAAACTGTATGAGGAGGAAAGGAGAAAATATTGATTATTTGTTTTGTAATAGACTTTATAATAGTTGCCTGTTGTAATCTCTTTTAGTCCTTACAATAACCCACATGAAGGAGTGTTATTGTCCCCATTATATATATTAATAACTAATGTGAAAGATGATATAATTTGTTGAAGGCCACTAAATTGTAAGTGATGTAGTTTGGATATAAACCTTGGTTTCAAAATTCGAGACACGGTAATCTTGTCCGTTCTGTAAGAAGCAAGCACATAAGTGCTAATGATGAGTGGTCACACACGAAAATAAAGATTTACTAACACATTTATTTAAGAAAACTCAGACTTAAACTACATTTGGTTCTTAAATATCTTCTTCAAAAAGAAAGGCATTCTTGGGTAATTCCTTTCCTGACTTTTAGAAGTGTGCTGGATGTCGTCTTTTAAAAATGTTCAGCTTACATTTATTTTTATTATTGTTGTTCTTCATGGTACCTTTCTTTCCTTTACTCCTTTTTTGAGACCCATTAAGGATTTTACTGGGATTTATAAACTTTCTTCTGGAATGGTGGTTCTCCACCTGAGGTGATTTTATTCCACATGGATCATGTGGCAATATCTGGAGACATTTTTCGTTGTTACAGCTGGGAGAGGGTGCTACTGGCATCTAGAGGGTAGAGCCGAGGGATGTTGCTAAACATCCGACCCTGCAGAAGACAGCCCCCTCAACACAAAATCATCTAGCACAAAATGCCAGTAGCTCAAGGTTGAGAAATGCTGAACTAGAGGAGTGGGCTTATTATCAGGATAGCATAGCACTGGATTCCCATTAGAATCCATGGTGTCTTCATAACACTGGATTCCCATTAGAACAGTTCATGCAGCCTGGTGCCTCAATTACCTGGCTTCCTTTTTTGTAGCATTCGCATTAGAATATAGTTTAATGTGACTACAGAAGGAAGAAAAGACATATGTAACAAAATAGGTGAACTAACAGAATTTTGGTAAAAGAGATAAAACACAGTAGGGTGATAGGTCTAAACATTTTAAAAGCCAGTTTGCAATCAGTGTTGAATTGTATAGTTGAATTGTGCAACTTCAACTGTTTTTTTATTCTCCATGAATGTTTCACATTATGCCTTTGTGCCTGCTTCAGTGCTGGCAGACAGACCTTCTACCCTCCCGGTTCATGTTGCCTCTGTCTTCCATTCTTCTTTGCTGGAATGTGTAGTTGTGATAACTGTGACAATTCCTAAGGTTTCTGACAGTTTTTGAACACCACAATGGTGCCGTAAATTCCTGTCTCGGCCAGGAGATGGACACCACATTTTGGTGGTTTCTCAAACCATGTGTGACCTTTTCCTGGTTTTCCTCTGTTCTGTCAGTCATGGCATGGCTGGACAGAATTCAGGGACATCTATCAGGCCTGTCAGGGGCAATTAAATTATTTTCATGAAGGCATTTTACAGTTGTAAACAATATTGAAGCCACCGTGTTGCATTTCTCATTAGCTAAAAAAAAAAAAAAAAGATAGTGGCATCTTCATTTTTTCCAAAGTCATTTTTATGCCATTAAAGTATGGCTTGGGGTTTATTATTACATTTTTATGCAACCTTGGCACTGACATTTTTATCAAAAGATATTGGAGAGATTTCAGGAATGAGAAGTTACATTCCCTTTATATCTTGTTGCCAGAAATTACTCCTAAAGCAAAATAAATTCTGCCTGAAATAAAAATAAAATGAGAACACAGCATATGCGTGTTTTTGGCTCTGTGATCTATGCAAATAGTTATGTATTAACTCACTTATTAAAAAGGGCTTATTCTACACACACATTTCTACCGTTGGATTTTTCTTCTTAAAAAATAACCAGAGAACTTCTATATAAGCACGTAAACAGTAATACCATTATTTTTGTAGCTGCATGAAATACCATTGCATGTGTATGTGAGATATGGCTGTAATATACATTTCAACAGATATGATGACATTGGGTTGTTTTCTCTTTTGTCTACAATGAATTTCAAATTTATTTGCCTAGTGTTACACATTTTTTATGTTGCATAAATTCTTTCAAGTAGAATTTTTAGGCCACAGAATATGAGTAACTTTAATATTTTTTAGGACTGTCACCTTGTCCTTTCAAATGACTGTTGAACTCCTACTAGGCAGGGGCTGGATTCTGGAAAGAGAAACAATTGTTCTCGCTCCTCTTTGCCAATACTGTGCTTTCCTGTCCTAGGTCAGTCTAAATAGTGAAAAAAAAACAAAACAAAACAAAACAAAACTCATGTTGTCATATGCACTTTCTTAATAGAAAAGTTGAGCATCTTTTAATCTGTTTGTGGAACACTTATTTGTATCACTCTGTGAATTGTTTGCCCTTCCCTTTTGTTGGTTTATTCATTTTCTTTCCCTATTTTAGTGAGTTGCTGTCTTAGTTCATTTTGGCTACTATACCAAAATACCTTAGCCTGAGTAATTTGTAAACAATAGAAATTTATCGCTTCCAGTTCTGGAGACTGGGAAGTCCAAGATCAAGGTGCTGGCCGATTTGGTGTCAGAGAGGGCCTGTTCCTCATAGGTGGCACCTTCTATGTCTTCACATGGTAAAAGGGGCAAAATACCTCCCTCACATCACTTTACAAGGGCTCTGATGCTATTTAGGAGGATGGAGCCCTTATGACTTAATCACCTTCCAAAGTCCCCACATCTTAATACTGTTAGCATTAGGGGTAGGTTTCAACATAGGAATTTTGTGGGGATGTAAACATTCAGACTATAGTACTTTTTCATTTTTATTTCCTAGTAAAATTAGACTTTCACATTTTTTTCTACTGTTTAATTGTCTTGCCCAAACTGTTCCTTCCTTGCCACCAATGCTTATTTACAAGTAATTGATGGATAATTTCTATTTCAAATTAGAATGAAATGAATTGACCTTAAATACTAATAATGTGTTAATTTTTGAAGGACTATAGACAAGTATGTATTAACATTAAGGCCATTGGATTTCCAAAATAAATTATCTAAAGACTAGGTCCTCAATATTAATAGCATGGAAATGTGTGTGTGTGTGCACATGCACACGCATATGGTGCGTGTGTACGTGCATGTTTGCCCTGATATGAAAATTACTTACTCTATTATACAATAGTCATTGAATTTCTGAATTTTCTTGGTATAACAGAAGGATGATACAATACATTGTTTGGTTTTATTTCCATGTGTTGGGATTTGAATTCCAATTTTAGGGTAAAGTTTCTGAATTTTTTAAAATCCATTATATTCAAGGGAAGGACATATCAACTTCGGTATGTTATTTTGAATTGGCTCATATTCCATTTCTACTTTGTCACCATTTCTAGAATGGGATCCATATGTAAGAGTGTTTAGCTTTTGGTATGATTTACTTTCTCTTTAACACTCGGTTTAATTAACTGAGAACAAAATTCACCTTCTGTGTTGTGCAATTTAAGAGGTGCCAAAATAGCACCTTACATTAAAAAATATCCTGGAAATATTTTTGAGTGCTTTGAATAAAGTTTCTCCAGCAACATTGATTTATATTTTGTTCCTCAACTCATTATGCTACTTTACACCTTTACCTGGGTTGTGTCTGCTGTGGAAGGGCATCTTCCACCCTCCCTTTTCCAGCTGGCCAACTCTCACTCATCCTCACACATCCATCCCAGGTGCCATGTCTTCCTGGAAAGCTTCACACACGCCTCCAGATGGAGCCTAACACTCTGTTTCTTGCACCAGCTCAGCACCTTATTCATACTTACATTTGGGTACTTTTCATGCTTGTATTGCATCAGCCTAGACATTTGCCTTTTCTTTGGACTTTGAGCTCATGGACCTATGTCAAAGACCAATATGTCTTATTCCCTTCCATGTGCACAGTGCCTGCCAGAAAGTTAGAGTGATAAATTATGAATTAAAGTTTACATTATCATTAGATTTAGGATAAATTCGAAATTAATTCAGCAGTTATTTAAGTTACTCTGGTATCTTTTGAATAACTTTTGAGAAATTGAAAAATGGCCCTGGCAGCTAACAGGCCACAATGTTCCCAACTGAACATAAATACCTCTTGCAGAATATAAATAATCAGACAAGCCTACTTCTTGAGTATGTCTGAAACAAGACTGAGACAAGGACCCTCTCCAACCACAAACGTAATTAAACATCCCTCTCTTATGACTGACATGAATGATTGCTTCTTCTTTACCGATGATGACTCCAACTCAGCTTTAATCCTCTTTTTTCTAGATTAAATTTGCCAAGATAATCAATGAATTGTCCCTACCTCTTGACAGCTCCCAATCCAAACCTGGCCTCTAGTTTCTTAAGCCTTTCTTGGAATCACCCAAAACAAACTGAAATTGTGTCCTAAGTATCCACCAGTTTCTTAAAATTCTCCAATTACTTTGGTATACTCTTTCTTGCTGTAGTAAGTGAATGAAAGCTCAAAGCTCAATGTTTTTACTAACAAGAGTGTTCCTGATGGTCTTTGATTAGTGGGCACTAGAGTGAGTGTTGGAGGAATTTAAGAAAGAAACATTTATCTCAGTCTCTGCCCTTTGGATACTTAGAGTTTGCCTGGGGATTCTGGCCCTACTTGCTTTAAATAAACCTTTAAAATGGCATTGTTTGCCATCAAGACGAGAGTAGAGGAGGAGAAGACTGCAAGTCACAGCTAAGGAAACTATTCCTTAAGTATTGATAATTTCTAGTGTGGATCTCAAAAGGCTGGGGCATTCTGTGTGGGAAAGGCTGAGAGCTGGGGAGAATCATTATGTGTTACAGGAAGAGAGGAGGCTATTTCTTGAAAGGGAAAGTATTTGAAGTGTTGGTGGCCAATAAGGTTGGACAGGTAGAGGAGATCAGTGACAGCCGGTGACTTTGTGAGAATTCATCTACAGACAGTGAAAATCCTGGGGTTTGGAGTGGACACAGGAGATAGTGAGTAGGAAGGGGTTAAAATACTGAAAGATGAGTATAGTAGATTGTATTTGATGACAGGAGGATCAGAGAGTCTTTTTTTGAAAGATGAGTCAGCAGGACATGGTAATTTGATAAGAGCAAGGAATTGGGTGGTGGGCTGCTGTAGCAGATACTTTTGATACGGTCTTGGCCCACCTGTGAGTTCACCCACAGTGGACATCTCGCATGCATGCCAGCAGCTTTCCATCTCAAGGGCCTGGTCTGTGCTTCTCTGCCGGAGCACTATGTCAGCCCTGTGGAAACTTACCTTGCTGCAGAGCTGCCTCGAAGTACAGCCTTTACCCAGTGAAGGGCTGGAGTCAGAAAACAAATCCCTATTTTCCCCTTCTCTTTGTGGGACAATTCTGAAGCACCTTATTTATGTTTTTTCAGAACATCCTGGGGATGTTGACCCCCAGCAGGAATGCTCCATACCACCCCCTCCCATGGTTTTTCTCTCTACTCAGTCAGGCTTTCCTCACTTCCTAACTTATGCTCCATGGGATCACCTCCCCAATCCACTGTGCCACACTAACCCAAATTCTTATCTCAAGGTGACTTTTGGGGGAACCCAAACTAAGATGGGTATGTTGGATAATTGGGGTAATTATTATGCCATGGAAAAATGGAATTGGGATTCTTTCCCAGGTTAATTAATGACTGCTGTCTAGTGAAAAAATGACTACAGTCATCTCAAGTGTATTTTATATATCAGTGCAGGAATATGGCAAAATGCTTTAGAGTTCGTGGCTTGTTTTGAGAAAAAAAAAATGCTCCAAACCATCTGCAAAAGTATTACAATGATCCCAAGTGGAACATCGGCACTCGAAGCAGTTTCCAGGCACATTAGATTGTTGTCAACAAAAAGAAAAATATACGCCATGGGGAGGAGCAAGAAGAAAGAGAGGGTCTAGAAATCCATGATTTTAGCAAGTCAGGAAAAATAATTTTCAGCATGTGAGCAGGCCAGGAGCCCTGAGCTCCTTCACCTGGATGTCATCCAGGTGGCTTAAGATTCTCAGGCTATCGGCAACTATGATGTGGCTCTTGTCAGGTTAAGGAGCATTGATGATTGATCACAAGGGAAAGGACCCAGCCATATGATTGTTTCTGTCAGATTGTACTCTCCTGAAAGTCATGGTTAATGACTTGAGCCAAGTTAGGAAAACTATTTCCGTTACTAACAATATAGTTGTTAAGTATGCTCCATGGGGACTCTGAAATATTTACTTGACGGTAATAAGCTTTAGAATTTCATTCTTTTCGTGTGATTCTTCATGATCACATTTGCATCCAGATCTTTGAACACTCGGCACTTGATGGAGTTTAATAGAATAATGGCAAGAAAATTGCTCATAAGTAAAGGAAGCAGTGAATCCATCCGGTTTCCATGAGCAATCATACCTGAATTCTTCAGCAATTGGAACAGATGCGTCACTGAAAAGATGCCTGCACTGGGGTGGTCCTGTCTATTACATTCTCTTAGGAAATGAAGTCCTGGCTTTCCTTAGCCCTGTGATCTATTTTGAACGTTATTCTAGAGGAGAATGAATAGTGTTTATTGATTTTTTTTTCCCCTATCGTCTATTGTTTAGAGATTCTTAATTCTACTAAAATAAATTGGGAGAATACATATTGTTTGTTTACTATTTAATGAAGTTTGGAGAATGCGTATAATCATTTTACAGTATTTTCATCAGTCACATGAATTAAGTAATAATAAAACATTTGAATTCTTAGGAACATGTATTTTTTAATCAGAAAATAGTCACCTCTGTGGTTAGAAAACCTCATATACAGGGAAATAAAATTAGGTCCTGATCACATTAGCGATCTCTGAGAGAGCAGTTTTAGAAATAATAATCTAGACGACAGTGAGCAGAAAAGGAAGAAGCAGCCACTAATACTGAAGGGTACCTACCTGTGAAAGAAGATGGTAATAAATAGGGTAGTTTCTTGGTGCATCAGTGGGTTGAGGTGAAATAAGTTTATTTTATAGTTTTGTTTTTGTTTCCTTTAAGAATAAGGGGAGCTTATTTGAGTGAGCTTCTAGACTGAGGAAGTGTAGATTGACAGTAGAGGAAATTAAAAAGTGGTGTTTAACCAGGAGCAACCCCTTGCAGGGGTTGATTTAAGGTAACAGGTATTAAGGCTGTGGTTAACTAGCTTTGGACTTGTTCACCTCACTTTGTGAGTTCTTCCACTGACACTTTGCTCATTTTATTGAAATAACTGATATCAATTTCTGGTTTCTAGTCCTCTTTAGGTTCTGCTAGTTATGGTTACAGACTTAATGATGAAGGCTGTTGATTCTGCCAGACAAATGTCCAGTAAAATGCTTAGCTTGTAGCAGGTCCTCAGTAAATATTTGTTAAAACTGATTTGAACATATTTTCCTGAGTTTGGGAAGAAGGGGGTGAGACAGTTAAAAATGATCATATATTTGATGTAAACTGGAGAAAATTCAGTGTAAATTCCCTCTATTTTCCTCAGTCTATTTGGAGATAAAGTCATCTCCTGGGAGAATAAGGGGATGGATTGGAGACTCAAAGAAACTAGGGAGTGTTCAGAACAGCTGCTTATGGAAAATGCATAGAAAAAAATTAAAAACTTGCCAAGATGAACTGAATATCCAGCTGAGGCTGCATGGTATGAACTTGTCGTTGAGTTTCTTAGGATAGTTCTATGCCTTTTGCTAGTTCTTTGGTCACTCAAAAGTGGAGAAAATGGAGAGGGGTTATCTTTGGTGAGACAAGTATGGCAGAAAGCCTGAGGACTGGAAATTTGAGAGTGTTTGCTAAAAAGATGAAATGATCAGCTGAAGGCTGTGATGGCACAGGGAGAATTCAAGCCAGCAGGGAAGCTAGAGAGGGCAGGAGCTGGAGTCATAATAAACTAGAGAACTTATTAGGTGTTCTCTAGCTTGTTGCGTGTGGGGTTGAGGGCATTCAAGATTGTGTTGGTAGGAGGTTGTAGCCACAGAAGGAATGACAGCTTAAAAAAAGAGGTTGAGTGGTCTGGCTTGTGACAAAGTGCAGTTTACAGCTGAGTTTATCGGTCGCTTATGTATAATTACTCTCACAATTTGGCATTTCTCAGCATCTTTAGGAGTGTCTAACAAAATTAAATTAGATTCTTTAAACAAGCAAAAAGAAACTTGTTAATGAGTTACAACCAAGTAAGATGGAAACAGTGTCAACGTGACTAGTTTGTGAGACTGGATGTGACTTTAAGACTTTGAGCAGCCAAGCTAATGTTCAATTCAAAGTAATTGAATTTCATGTATGGAAGAATGCCTTATGTAACAGCCGATTAGTGCTTTTGCTAGCCAGTTTTGAAATGTTACATGTCCAAACACCTCATAACTTATGCATGTTCTCCAGTGAGAATTACATCATAGGTCGAAAGAAAATAAATGCATCCATGATTCTTAGATGTTACATAATCTAAGAACTTCATAACTTCCTAGTTACATAATCTGTAGTTATTATATAATCTCATGGCTCTTTACAAAGGGGGAAATCAAGCTATTCTCAGAGAAATTCAGTTGGATGATTGGATGAAAGAACTGTGTGTGTGTGTGTGTGTGTGTGTGTGTAATTTTGCACATATACAAATACTTAAGTTAGAATTGATCTGACCTTTTCCCTGGCTGCTTTCCCCAGCCCACTCCAATGAACAACTAGGTCATCTTACAGTTCCAGAACGTTAAAAGTTGTGACCTGTGCCATCCCAGGACTATGCACAGGATTCCTTGGAGTCATAAGGAATGTTCTTCATTCTTCCAGCCATTTCACTCTATTCCTGGCTTTTAGCTCTGCCCCAGTGGTTATTTATGCTCAGCCCTCCTTGCCCTGTCAATAGCCCCTGAACCAGTTGCACGTTCAGTTGGTGACTTCAAGATGTGGACACTTTGGCTTACAGACTGGCAGTCACTAGAACACATCTGCCCAGAGCCCTGGTTGCCCCGGTCCTGGTGAAGCAGGTACTGCACCTTCAGGTCTCTATTTTCCTTGCACTTCTGGTTACTTATCTTGGTGGAGTCTGGGTGAGAAGAAAGTTCAAGAGATGAAAGCAGATAGAGTTCCTGAGGATCTCACTGCCTGTCCTGGCTGTCTGTTCCCTCCCTTGGCAGCCCAGTGTCTCATTTGAGGTTAGACACCTGTCTGATGCAGGTGTAAATTGATACACCTACCTCCCCATTTGCAGCGGGAATCTGGAGTCTCCTATGGCAATTTTGTAGGGGTGGATTTTGGGAGACTTTTATCTAGGCATTTCTGCCTTGTATAAAGTGTGGCTTACTTTCCTGTTCTGTGCATGTTACTATGCATTACTGTGCATAATTCAAGTATGTGCTTCTTTCAAGTATGGATCATCTAGTTTCCATCCTTGTTTGCGAAGTTATCCTCTCCTTCACCTATCAGTCTTTTAAGAGGGGAGAGGAACAATGCGGAACTGTATTTCACTACTAGAGTGAACGTATCATTGTGCGTTACTGGCATAATAACATGCACAAAATACATGTTATTTCCTTTTGGAGCACCCTCTCGAAAATATGGACCACACAAGACATGTACATTTGTGGCAGACTCTTAAATGTGTAAGGATGCAGTGAGGTTTTGCTTAGCCTGATCCTTCCATCTGTGACTTCCACTTCCTTGCCACCCCTGCCCTACTACAATCCCCAACTACAGACTCTGTCCAGATGTAATTCAGCAAGCATTTTAAAATATCAAATTATCTCTCTACCTCTGTCTTGACTGTGGTCCTCGTTGTGCTTTTTTCAAGTATGCATCATCTAGTCTCCATCCTTGTTTGTGAAGTTACCCTCTCTTTCACCTATCAGTCTTTTAAGAGGGGAGAGGAGCAATGCATAACTGTATTTCACCACTAGCATGAACATACCATATCAGAAGGCAGAAATATGTATTTTTGTAATTTCATGGTGTGTGTTTTTGTCTGTGGGTTTGCTTATTTTACAAACAAATCCACATGGTTTACTTGCTGGTCTTCTTGAATTTTTCAGATGGTGAGCCTGTGGATCCTCATCTCATCCAAGATGACTTCCTGGCCACCTCAGGCCATGTTAAACAACCTGGAATGCTAGTATTACTACCAGCAGTGTCTGAGGGAGACATCCCATAGGCTGTTGGTTTTCCAGAATCATGTTTTCAGGGAAAAGGCAATAATTTTTTTATGATGAAGTAAGTTCTTAAAAAATTGCCTTATTCTTTTGATTAATGTTTCTGAAGAGCTTTGTGGGGAATGGTTGCACACTTTATAATGTTTCCTTTACAATTGGGGAACTTGGAGACCAACTTTAATGTTGATTGTTAAGGCCATTTCACTTAAAAAATTTAGCTATTAAAAAATTATCTGCTGTCTTTCTTATATCCACAAGGGATTAGAATCTATTTCTTTTGCCATGTAATTTTAATTATATTCAAATATACTGAAAATTCAATCATCTAACTCTTCCCTTGTCATTTAAAATTGTTTGCAACCTTGAATGGGAAAAGTTAAAATGTTAAAAATGAGACCAGATAAGCATGTGCATTTTCATTCAGATAAGACTACCCACAATGGATTTAATCATTTAACCAGTTTTAATAATAATAATTATAGTGAAAACTACTATAATTTATTGAACACCCAGCTAGTCAGCTGTTGGATTTTACATGTCATATAATTTGTCTCATTCTTCTGAATAGCAATTCAATCAGATGAGCATCCCATCTCAAAGTCAAGAACAGGCTTAGAGAAGTTAAAGAAACTTCATATGTTTCCATTAACTTGTAGGTTCTTTGGCTGGGATCTGCACCTACAGTTCATCCGTCCGGGCAGCCCATCATCTTCATAGTGCTTAGAGCTTCCAGACTAGGACCCTGGCACTGCCGTTGTATACTCCAGTATCACATGTGTATTTTTGAGCACTTTAATTGTTAAGTCTTTCTGATTTCAACAACTAATGTTGCTATTATATGTCATGCACAAATAGGAGACAGCTGTTCAGCCCCCATCCATCCTGTCTATTACTTACATACTGAAAGGAAATCAGCTGGTTGTGTTTTATTTGGGAGTGACTGGAATTGGTCTCCGCCCATTTTTGTGTGTGATCATCTTAAAAATATATCTATTACTGTGGAATGTTCTGCAGTCGCTTCCTAAGGTTGAATACACAGTTGATGGGAAATATCTTTTAATCTACATACAAAGGAAGAAGTTTACCCCAGTGAAATTCAGATGTATAGGCTGTTGTTATGCAAAATGAAACTTTTTCCTCCTAGAATTTGGCAGACTTTTGAGTCCAGGAGGAGGAGGGGTATGTATGTGGATGGAAGATTGAGGAAACATGAAGTTGCTTTAGAAATGTAGGGAGTTGATTAAAAAGTAAGCATAGATGCTTATTTTATAGAACTTTGTAACTTTGTCTCACTAATGTTAACATTAGACATTAAAAAATGATGGAATTTAGTGTTGCTCTTTTCTTTACAAAGAAAACTGTACCATAGAAAATGGAATTTTCTAGGGGACAGTAAGAGAATAATATATATATGATTGAAATTCTCAGGTTTTGGTCATATTTTATTCATTTAATTCTCTTTGAGAAAGCTTAGTGCATAAGTATCCAAAGTCTCTAACCAGATTGTTAAGTTAAAAAATGGTTTTCAGGCTGAGTGCAACGACTCATGCCTATAATCCCAGCACTTTGGGAGGCTGAGGTGGGCAGATCACTTGAGCCCAGGAGTTCGAGACCAGCCTGTGTACCATAGTGCAACCCCATTTCTACTAAAAATATAGAAATTAGCGAAGTGTGGTGGTGTGTGCCTGTAGTCCCAGCTACTTGGGAGGCTGAGGCAGAGGGATCACTTAAACCTGGGAAACTGAGGCTACAGTAAGCCAAGATCATGCCACTGTTCTCCAGCCTGGGTGACAGAGCAAGATCTTGTCTCGAAAAAAAAAAGTAGGGTGGAGGGAGGCAGCAGTTCATACTTAAGAATTACA
>NW_012104009.1:2314397-2318094 GCF_000951045.1 Mandrillus leucophaeus
TGGTCTCGATCTCCTGACCTCGTGATCTGCCCACCTCGGCCTCCCAAAGTGCTAGGATTACAGGCATGAGCCTACAAAATGTGTTTCTGAAATAATAATAATACTTGAAAGTCATAATTACTCCTGTATCCACGGGGTACAGAATGAATATTGTTCATTGCAGGCATGAAAGCAATCTTTTGTACATCTTCATCAGACCTCTTTGGTGACCAGGTTCATTGTCAATGAGCACTAATACTTTGTTTGTTATTTTAATATTTAAAGAAGGAATCTTTTTTTTCTGAGCAGTAAGTCTCAACAGTGGGCTTAAAATATTCAGCAAATCATACTGCAGACACATGTGCTGTTACCTAGACTTCGTTACATTTATGGAGAACAGACAGAGTAGATTTAGCGTAATTCTTGAAGATCCTGGGATTTTGGGGATGGTAAATGAGCATTGGCTTCGACTTACAGTCACCAGCTGCGTTGACTCCTGTCAAGAGCATCAGTCTGTCTTTGAAAGCTTTGAAGCCAGACATTGACTTCTCCTTTCTAGCTAGGGAAGTTCTAGATGACACCTTTTTTTCCCCCAAACAGAAGGCTGTTTTGTCTGCATTGAAAATCCGTTGTTCAGTGTAGTCACCTTCATCAATTTTCTTAGCTAGAGCTTCTGGATAACTTGCTACAGCTTCTACATCAGCACTTGCTGCTTCACTTTGCATTTTAAAGTTATGGAGATGGCATCTTTTCTTAAACTTTATGAACCTGTCTGTCTTAGCCTCCAACTTTTCTTCTTTAGCTTCCTTACCTCTCGCGGCCTTCAGAAAATTGAAGAGATTTAGGGCTTTGCTCTGGATTAGGCTTTGTTGTGGTTTCTTTCATTTTCTATCCAGATCACTAAAATTTTCTTCATATTAGCAATAAGGCTTGTGTTTGTTCTCACACTGCTTTAAAGAAATACCTGAGACCAGGTAATTTATAAAGAAAAGAGGTTTAATTGGCTCAGGATTCCACAGGTTTTAGAGAAAGTATAGTGGCATCTCCTTCTGGGGAGGCCTCAGGGAGCTTTTACTCATGGTGAAGGCCAAGTGGTAGCAGGCATCTTAGATGACAGGAGCAGGATGAAGAGAGTGAAAGAGGCAGAGGTACAACACACTTTTAAACAACCACATCTTGCAATAACTCACTCACTATTGTGATGACAGTACCAAGGGGGATGCTGTTAAACCATTCATGAAGGATCCATCCAATGGTCCAGTTGCCTCCCACCAGGCCCCACCTCCAACATTGGAGATTACTATTCAACATGAGGTTTTGTGAGGACACAGATTTAAGCCGTATCTTTCTGCCCCTGACCCCCCAGATCTCATATCCTTCTCACATTGCAAAATACAATCATACCTTCCCAACAGTCCCCCAAGTCTTAACTCATTCCAGTATTAATTCAGATATCCAAAGTTACAGGTCTCATTTGAGACGAGGCAAGTCCCTTCTGCCCATGAGCCTGTAAAATAAAAAACAAGTTAGTTACTTCCAAGATACAATGAAGGTATAGGCATTAGGTAAAATACTCCAGTTCCAAAAGGTAGAAAACAGCAAAAAAGGGGGCTACAGGCCCTGTGCAAGTCAGAAACCCAGCAGGACAGTCAT
Organism: Mandrillus leucophaeus; assembly: GCF_000951045.1. Taxonomy (NCBI): domain Eukaryota; kingdom Metazoa; phylum Chordata; class Mammalia; order Primates; family Cercopithecidae; genus Mandrillus; species Mandrillus leucophaeus. The sequence continues at coordinate 2,316,030 of NW_012104009.1, forward strand.
TGAATCTTAAAACTCCAACCAAAATAATGTCCTTTGACTTCATGTCCCACATCCAGGGCACACTGGCATGAGAGGTGGGCTCCCAAGGTCTTAGGCAGCTCTACTCCTGTGGCCTTGCAGGGTTTCACCCCTGTGGCTGCTGTAATGGGATAGCATTGAGTGCCTATGGCTTTTCCAGTGTGGGGTGCAAGTTGCCAGTGGTTTACCATTCCAGGGTTTGGAGGACGGTATCCTTCTATTCACAGCTCCACTAGGCAATGCCCCAGTGGGGACTCTGTGTGGACGCCCCAACCCCGCATTTCTCTTCCATACTGCCCTATGAGAGGTTCTCAGTGAGGTCTCTTCACCTGTAGCAGGCTTCTGCTTGGACATCCAAGCTTTTTCATATATCCTCTAAAATCTAGGCAGAGGCTCCCAGGCCTCAGTCTTTCATTCTGTGTACCTGCGATCTTAACACAATGTGGAAACCACTGATGCTTCTAGCCTGCACCTTCTAAAGCAGAGTCCTGAGTGGTACCTGTGCTCCTTTGAGTCAGGGCTGCAGCTGGAGCAGCAGGGATACCAGGAGCAGTGTCTTAAGGCTGGTGCAGGGTTGCAGGGCCCTTGGCCTGGCCCAAGAAACCATTCAGTCCTCCTAGGCCTCCCTGCCTATGATGGGGGATTATGCAAATTCCTGCAGCTTGCTTGAATTCCTCCTTTGAAAATGGGTTTTTCTTTTCTAACACATAACTAGGCTGCAAATTTTCCTAAACTTCTATGTTGTGCTTCTCTTTTAAATAAGAGTACCATTTCAGATAACCTCTTTGCTCATGAACATGAGCATATGTTATTAGAAGCAGTTAGGCTATTTACTTGAATGTTTTGCTGCTTAGAAATTTTTTTTACCAGATACTCTAAATCATCTCTCTCAAGTTCGAAGTTCCACAGATCCCTACTGGAGAACAATCCAGGCAAGTTCTTTGCTAAAGCATAACAAAAGTGACTACTGGAGTTCCCACTAAGTTCCTTCTATCCATCTGAGATCTCCTCAGCCTGGAACTTCACTGTCCATATCACTCTGAGCATTTTAGTTACAACCATTCAATAAGTCTCTAGGAAGTTCCAAACTTCCCTTCATCTTCTCCCTCATCTTCCTGTCTTCTTCTGAGCCCCCCATACTCTTTGAACCTGTTCCTATTACCCAGTTCCAACATTGCTTCCACATTTTCAGGTACCACTCCTGGTAGCAGTTTTCTGTATTAGTCTGTTCTCGCACTGTTATAATAAAAATTTAAAAAAAACATGAAACTGCGTAATTGTTAAAGAAAAGAGACTTAATTGTCTCGTGGTCGACAGGCTGTATAGGAAGCTTGGCAGCATCTGCCCCTGGAGAGGCCTCAGGAAGCTTGTACTCATGGCAGAAGGCAAAGTGGGAGCAGGTGTCTTACATGGGAGGAGCAGGACAAGGGGAGAGAGAGAGAGAGAGAGTGAGAGAGAGGAGGTGCTACACACTTTTAAACAACCAGATCTCTCAAAAATTCACTCACTGTTGTCATGACAGTACCAAGAGGGATGGTGTTAAACCATTCATGAAGGATCCACCCCGATGATCCAGTCACCTCCCACCAGGCCTAACCTCCAACTTTGGAGACTACAATTCAAAATGAGATTTTGCGGGGACACAGATCCAAACTATATCAAGGCTATTTCTCTTTCTTATCATTTGTGTGTTCACTGGAGTGGCACTTTTCATTTCCTTCAAGAACTTTTCATTTGCCTTCACAGCTTGGCCACCTGTTTGGTTTAAGTGGCTTCGCTTTTGGCCTGTTTTGGCTTTCAACATGCCTTGCTTACTAAGCTTAATCATTTCTAGCTTTTCATTTAATGTGAGAGGTGTGTGAATCTTCCTTCTGCTTGAACATTTAGAAGCCATTGTAGGGTTATTAATTGTCCTAGTTTCAGTATTATTCTTTCTCAGGGAATAGGGAGACCCAAGGCAGCAGATGGGGGTTGGGGGAGAGAGAGAGACAGAGAGAGAGAGAAAGAAAGGAAGAAAGAAGAAGAGGAGAGGAGAGAGAGAGAGAGA
>NW_012104009.1:2318964-2321679 GCF_000951045.1 Mandrillus leucophaeus
TTAGACATTAAAAAATGATGGAATTTAGTGTTGCTCTTTTCTTTACAAAGAAAACTGTACCATAGAAAATGGAATTTTCTAGGGGACAGTAAGAGAATAATATATATATGATTGAAATTCTCAGGTTTTGGTCATATTTTATTCATTTAATTCTCTTTGAGAAAGCTTAGTGCATAAGTATCCAAAGTCTCTAACCAGATTGTTAAGTTTAAAAATGGTTTTCAGGCTGAGTGCAACGACTCATGCCTATAATCCCAGCACTTTGGGAGGCTGAGGTGGGCAGATCACTTGAGCCCAGGAGTTCGAGACCAGCCTGTGTACCATAGTGCAACCCCATTTCTACTAAAAATATAGAAATTAGCGAAGTGTGGTGGTGTGTGCCTGTAGTCCCAGCTACTTGGGAGGCTGAGGCAGAGGGATCACTTAAACCTGGGAAACTGAGGCTACAGTAAGCCAAGATCATGCCACTGTTCTCCAGCCTGGGTGACAGAGCAAGATCTTGTCTCGAAAAAAAAAAGTAGGGTGGAGGGAGGCAGCAGTTCATACTTAAGAATTACAAAAGGATTCCTGGCAAAGTTGTCCAAAAAAGTAGATTTCTTTTTATATTGAAAATATAATCTTTAGAAACTGGATTTATATTCCTTTAGCAGCAAACCTGATTAATGTCAGTTAACAGCTTCTTCTTAATCAAGTACAGACATACCTTAGAGACATTGTAGGTTTGGTTCTAGACCACTGCAATAAAGCAAATATCACAATAAAGTGAGTCACACACATTTTTAGTTTACCAATGCATATAAAAGTTGTGTTTACATTACATGGTAGTTGATAAAGTGTGCAAAAGCATTATGTCTTTAAAAAATGTACGTACTTTAAAAATCTTTTTTGCTAAAAACTGCTAGTGATCATCTGAGCTTTCAGAGAGTCATAATCTTTTTGCTGGTGGAGGGTCTTACTGACTGATCAGAATGATGGTTGGTGAAGGTTAGGATGGCTGTGGCAATTTCTTATAAAAGTCAACAATGAAGTTTGCCCCATCAGTGGACTCTTCCTCCCATGAAAAATTTCTCTGTAGCATGTGATGCTATCGCATTTTATCCAGAGTAGAACTTGGATAAAATTCTAGTTCTAGCAGAGTAGAACAGAGCATGTGATGTCACAATTGACATCAGTCCTCTGAAACTCTGCCACTGCTTTATCAACTAAGTTTATATAATATTGTGCATTTTTGGTTTTCATTTCAACAATCTTCATAACATCTTTATCATAAGACGAAGAACGCATGTTGTTTGCTTATCCATTAGAAGCAATGTCTCATCCACGCAAGTTTTATCCTGAGATTATAGAAATTCATTTATATCTTTAGGATCAACTTCTAATTACAATTCTCTTGCTGGTTTTACCACAACTGCAGTTACTCTCTTTATTGAAATCTTGAACTCCCTCAGAGTCATCCATGAGAGTTGAAATCAACTTCTTCCAAACTCCCGTTATAATTGCTATTTTGACCTCCTCCTATGAGTCATGAATTTCCTTAATGATATCTAGAATAATACATCCTTTCCAGAGATTTTCAGTTTACTTTGCCGAGATCCATCAGAGGAATAACTGTGTCAGCTATAGCCTTACAAAATGTATTTCTTTCTTTTTTATTTTTTTTGAGACAGAGTCTTGCTCTGTTGCCCAAACTGGAGTGCAGTGGCCCGATCTTGGCTCACTGCAAGCTCCACCTCCCGGGTTCACGCCATTCTCCTGCCTCAGCCTCCCGAGTAGCTGGGACTACCAGTGCCTGCCACCACGCCCGGCTAATTTTTTCTATTTTTAGTAGAGACGGGGTTTCACCGTGTTAGCCAGGATGGTCTCGATCTCCTGACCTCGTGATCTGCCCACCTCGGCCTCCCAAAGTGCTAGGATTACAGGCATGAGCCTACAAAATGTGTTTCTGAAATAATAATAATACTTGAAAGTCATAATTACTCCTGTATCCACGGGGTACAGAATGAATATTGTTCATTGCAGGCATGAAAGCAATCTTTTGTACATCTTCATCAGACCTCTTTGGTGACCAGGTTCATTGTCAATGAGCACTAATACTTTGTTTGTTATTTTAATATTTAAAGAAGGAATCTTTTTTTTCTGAGCAGTAAGTCTCAACAGTGGGCTTAAAATATTCAGCAAATCATACTGCAGACACATGTGCTGTTACCTAGACTTCGTTACATTTATGGAGAACAGACAGAGTAGATTTAGCGTAATTCTTGAAGATCCTGGGATTTTGGGGATGGTAAATGAGCATTGGCTTCGACTTACAGTCACCAGCTGCGTTGACTCCTGTCAAGAGCATCAGTCTGTCTTTGAAAGCTTTGAAGCCAGACATTGACTTCTCCTTTCTAGCTAGGGAAGTTCTAGATGACACCTTTTTTTCCCCCAAACAGAAGGCTGTTTTGTCTGCATTGAAAATCCATTGTTCAGTGTAGTCACCTTCATCAATTTTCTTAGCTAGAGCTTCTGGATAACTTGCTACAGCTTCTACATCAGCACTTGCTGCTTCACTTTGCATTTTAAAGTTATGGAGATGGCATCTTTTCTTAAACTTTATGAACCTGTCTGTCTTAGCCTCCAACTTTTCTTCTTTAGCTTCCTTACCTCTCGCGGCCTTCAGAAAATTGAAGAGATTTAGGGCTTTGCTCTGGATTAGGCTTTGTTGTGGTTTCT
>NW_012104009.1:2324969-2352277 GCF_000951045.1 Mandrillus leucophaeus
GAGAGAGAGAGAGAAAGAAAGGAAGAAAGAAGAAGAGGAGAGGAGAGAGAGAGAGAGAAAGAAAGGAAGAAAGAAGAAGAGAGGAGAGAGAGAGAGAGAAAGAAAGAGGAGGAGGAGGAATACATATATATATATGCGGGTGAGTGGAACAGTCACAACACACATATCATTTGTCAGTTAAGTTTGCCTTCTCAGCCAGGCACATTGGCTCACACCTGTAATCCCAGAAATCTGGGAGGTTGAGGCAGGAGGATTCTTTGAGCCCAGGAGTTTGAGACCAGCCTGGGCAATATAGTGACATCCTGTCTCTACAAAAATTAGCCAGGTGTGGTGATGCACATCTGTAGTCCCAACTACTTGGGAGCCTGAGATGGGAGGATTGCTTGAGCCCAGGAGGTCGAGGCTGCAGTGAGCTATATTTTGCACCACTGCATTCCAGCCTGTGCAACAGAGTGAGACCTTGCGTCACACACAAGAAAAGTTGCTGTCTTACGTGGTTTGGTTTGTGATGCCCCAAAATAATTTACAATAGTAACATCCCCTGATCACAGATCACCATAACAAATATAATAACAATGGAAAAGTTTGAAATATTGCAGGATTTACCAAAACATGACACAGAAACAAAAAGTGAGCACATTGCTGTTGGTAAAATGGCACTGAGAGACTTGCTTGATGCATAGTTTCCACAAACCTTAAATTTGATTTAAGAAAAAGCCCCTAAACAAAAAATACAGTATCTGTAAAGCATAATAAAGCAAAGTACAAGAAAATGAGGTATGCTTGTAATATTTAACACTGTTACTGTGTGGGGAGATTTAGCATGATTGTAGCTAATAAAACATGATTTTGTAAACACCTGTAATTCTAATTTCCATGAATCTCTAAAACTAGAACTTTGTGAGACAATCACTAGCCCTTGAGGAATACCTAGTCCATAGTAGGTGTTCAGAACTTTTTGTGAGTGGAGTGAATGAATGGAAGTGTTTGTGCTTATGTGAGCTTTAACACCTCCTTTCACTGCTAGTGGAATTTCTTGTGATTCTAATCTGTAAAAAAAAGTATTCCTCTCTTACTATTTCCTGTTGCCTTACTTGGGTATACTTAGCTTTATGCTCAGAGAACACATTTGCTTACAACTAGAGGAAAAATCACAGGTACAATGTCCACAATACATTTCCGTGGAAATTTTTGTAATCTGGGTTGCATTGGTAGTAACCAAGTCTCATCTAGGATAGCTACAGCACCTCAGATACTCTCCTTCTCCAGCGCCATCTGCTCAATCCTGTGTCTGTGGTTTGCTCTTGATGCAGCTATTGGAGCTACTCTCTTGGTCACTTGCTTACCGAACTTCTGAGATTCCTCTAAAAATCAATCACATGACTAATTGGCTGCCACTGTTGATCAGGGCCAGTTGGCCTAGCATCATAAATGCATTGCTAACTGGCATTGATAATCTTGGAAGTGGTTTTCTTTCTGATAAGTGCCTCTTTCACTCTAGTATAGGATAGTGGTTAGGAGCATGGTGTCTTGATCCACAACTATGTATGTTGTCCTTCTGGGTCAGCCAGTTACTAGTTGTGCTTTGAAATTATGGACAAGTTACTGTACCTCACTAGAAACATCTCAGATTTCTAATCCGTTAAATGGAAAGACAAGTAGTAGCCACCTCTTAAGGGGTTTGTATTGATCTCTGCCTTAGGTAGTGGAACGTACACTTCCATCTGTGGAAAAGTCTGTGACTGTTGTCACTAACCCGCACAGGGATTTGGGCAAAAATGACGAAGACTTTAACACAAAGCTGGGACTGTGTTTAAGTATTCGTCTGCCACCCTGCCTCTGATTATCTGCACCTAGTGGAGGGGGAGAATCCCCTCTCTGTGACTTGCTGGCTTGGCAAGGATTTTAGGTCACTGTTTCTACCCAGATGCTAGTATCCAATTAAACTATTGAGAGTCTGTGATCATTATGATAAAAATGTTCATTCTGGAAAAGTTTGAAAATGCTTTCTGGTTAGAATGAGATTTTTGGCATGTTTTAACTGTGGTCTTTGGCTATAAATTCCTGAAATGCTGACATAGTTGAATTTATTTTTGCTTTAAACAAAATTGTTAACATTTCCAAGTGTCCATATGGGCTCGATAAATACTTTGCCTCTGCTTACTGCGTATGTGAACTGGGTGAAGAGGAACCATCAGGATGTGGGGAATCTTGAACATTTTTCTTAATTTAGCTTGACGGGGAAGTGAATTGGAAATACTTCTTTGTCAACATAATTTTGGGGTTTTGAAATTGTGTTTGGGTTTTCAGGAAATTGGTGGTAACCTTATATTAGCTGAAAAAAGTGAATTTTACAATTCTCAGTGAAGAGGCAAATGATTTATTTTTCATAGGAGAAGCTGTTTTTCTTCAAGGGAATTTGCTGCCAAACTGTCTGCAGTGGCTTCGGGCATTACTTGACCTTTTGGCATATCAAGAAATTGTGTTTTTTTGGTCTAAATATTAAATACATATTTTAGGAAGGCTGGGTACTCTATGGTATATAGCGCGAGAGCAGCAGAAAGAGTCAACCTTGTGCATTTCCACGTCTGCAAGCCGATTTGGTTTCTGTAACTGTCCATCAAGCAGATCTTACAGAATGAATTTTCATCCCCCCACTAGTTGCCATGCAAATTCTATTAATAGTTCTCTAAGAAATAAGTCACAGTGGCCCTTCTGACAAAGGTAGACAGTGAAAAATAGTACAAGGATATAGTACATCCACCCTTAACCAGAAGCAAATTGTGTTTTCCCTTTTTATACTATAAAAAAATGTACAGAAACAGTTTCTTCCACACATGCATTATCTGTGATGTGATAGACTATGTTCTTTTCATAGCCATTTTCTGTTTTGGTGACTGCAACAGGGTATTATTTGGAACATGTAGTCTTCTGTTTGGATACCATACTCGGGCTGTTTTTCTTCTTGCAGGCTGTGCTGCTAGAAATATTCCCCCTCTCTCATAACCATCATAAGTAAAGGACACTTTCCACTGCCACATACTGCATGCTGTTAAAGCCCTTCGATGCCAGCCAGATGTTACACCACGCCTTCCAGGATATCTTTAATTAAACCCTTATATATACATTTATAACCATCTGATGAGGAGATTAATAGTACATGTGCTTAACAAATGTGTTAACTGAGATAGGAAAAAGAATACAAAATAAACATTTTAAAGTGCCTTCCCTATCGTACTCACTGGGCTAAGTCACAGCCACCTTGCCAGGTAGAAGGTACCATCCCCATTTATGATTGGGAACTGAAACTTGAGGCACTTTTGGGAAACTCTTCAACTGATTATTCCATCTTGTGAAACGGAAGCCCATGTGCACCATCACCTGCCTCTCTTGAGTTTCACAGTGAATTGTGAAATATTTAAGATCCTCAGTGAATATTGTTGAATGTGAAAGAAATTTACTAAATTGTAATCAGTTTCCCAAACTGTGTTCTTCATACCACAAGGTAGCTGGATTAAAATGGATTTTCCATAGGTACCTCATTCTTAGCCTGACCCCAGAATAACTTGGGATCTCCTCCTAAATTTGTCCCCGCTTCCGTGTTCCCATCTCAGATGCTCCAACCAGAATCCCAGGAGTTTCCCTTGAGCCCCATTTCCCTTTCTCTTTCCACATTTTATCAGGCACAAAAGTATCACTGATTACCTACGAAGCATCACTGCCAGTTGCAGGAGTGCCTGAGAGAGCAGCAGGGCAGAGCCCAGTGCAGCCCCACAATTCAGACCTGACACCTGTGGAAGGAGATGTGTGTGTTGGGGCAGGGGATGGAATGGAGCAAGATGGGTTCAGGAGAGCTTCAGACTGTGATGCAGATCAGTTCTATGTGGTCAATAAATAAATCTACATATTACCATTATATTACAATACACTAGCCACTGAGGATGCAGTGGGATACACCATCTTACGTAATGATAATAAGGGGCACCCAACAAATAGCTGTTGACTCACTAAAATGAACAGTAAAATTTTTATTATTTTGTTTATCAAATATTTCTTCTCTCATAAAAAACAACATAATATGTAGAATTTTGTGATTACATTTGATGCTTGTTTTAATTACTACCGTATTTAATATAGTGTGCTGTTTTTTCTTGCACTTTATTCTTGTGAAAAATCAAGTACCAAATATCTAAGGTGAGTCATCAGAGGTGAAAAGGTTGGTCCTTCTGGAGTACTTATGACAGACTCATTTCCATGAGAATTAAGAAACACTGTAATGCCATCTTTCCGTTGGATATCTCTGTGATTTATTGATACATTTTTAGAAAATGTAAATAAGTAAACAAATTTAAAAATTATCCCCATTCTTATTGAAGAAAGTCTGTGTATAAAAATACATATGTATTTACAAAGTAAAGTCATTGTATGTTATCAAATTCTTGTATTACTGGAAGACTTATTAAAGAACAGTACTCTTTGTGGTTACCTAATACTGGACAGAGAGGTGAACTGAGTAGTGCTAGGGGAATCTAAATCTAAATTACTTGTCATGTTCAGCCAGGATGAGAAACGTTGATTTGAATTGAACAAATAAAGAAAACAGAACTGATTTTATAAAACTTCGGTTTCATTTTTTTTTGTTTTACTTTCCTTCCAGATCTAATTTCTCTCCAACAATTCTTACATGGAAATGTAAGATTTTTCTCCTCATTTGTTCTTGAGCTATTACAGATAAATTTTAACTGAACACTTTTGTTGTTAGAACCGATCTATCTTGGGTTTACTGTTTTGTCAGATTAAAAATCAAAATCTATATTTAGATATATGTACACATATCTCTTCCTCAGGAAAATTTGTAGTTTTTCCCTTTGTTAGGAAATAAAAATTATTTTAATAATGTTACTTATCACTTTGGGAAATGAGTATGTAAATCTTAGGTGAATAGCTCATATCCCCACTGGTCAAAGAAGGTTGCCCCTTTGAATTTGACAGTTGGAACAAGTCTTTATTTATTCTATAGAGAAGTCATCTAATCTGTTTAGCTTTTTGGTAATAGACTTTAGGTTACAGAATATATACATGACCTTGTGAGTCAGATTGTCTGTATTTGAGTCCTTCCTTGCTTGATGATGTCTAGCTGGGTTTACTTAATCTTTTTGATCAGTTTCCTTATATGTAAAACAAGAATAATGATTCCTACTTCATAGGATGACTGTGGGATTTGAATGCAGGAACCTGCAGGAAGTGCCTGGAGTAGTCCTGGCACTAGGCTCCCAGGAATGGCAGCTATTACTATGACCAATGCCTGGAAATAACATGTGTTTTTATTCCCCAAATTCAAAGTTAATTTTTGAAATGAAGGTTTATTTCCCTGTTGAATTCTAAAAGGTTTGCACATGTATAAAGAAAAGACAATTATAATTTAGAAATTATATTTTGGAAACTTGTGAGATTCTTAAGGTTTTGGGCTATTCCCTGAAACTCCTTTGACATTTAAAAGTTGTCAAGACACCACCAGGTATTTCAAAATGAGATCAGCTCTGATTCATTTGGATAAATCAAACGATTTATAAAGTTTATTTGATTGTGTTGGTGCTTTTATTTCCATATTTCCGTGGATCGTATTTGATGTGTGTATATATATGTGTGTGTTCAGTCAAGAGTCATTATGGAGTGGCTTGGATTTGGGTGAAAAGAAAAAAAAACCTCTTAGGAAATTAATAATTTGTGCATCACTGTTTCAATCTTTTAACTCTTATTCCCAAGTTTTAACAGCTCCTTAGGACAGAGTTTAAAACAAAGTGCCATGGGAGTCCACATGAGGAGTGACTAACTCATTCTGGAAGACCTCCTAGAAGAAGTGACATTTGAGTTGGCTTTGAAGGATGAATTGTTCGCCAGATGGAGAAAGGGATGGGTGTGGGGTGGCTCTCGCAAACCAAAGGGGTGACACGTGAAAAGGCAGAACTCTGACAGCCCACATATTTCATTAACCATGGAAAATTAGGTGCTGGGGCCGTGAGAGATTACAATGTGAATGCTGTCCCTGGAACCGTGCAAGAGTGGTTTCAAATGGTGAGAAGCATGGTCAAGAGACTGGAAATGGATTTGGGACCAAATTGAGATGGGCCTGTATCCTAAGGAATTTGTCCTTTACATGGAAGGCAGTGCTCACATTTGTATTTTACATTTCTGGGTGGAGAATCACCTGCAGAGGACAGATGAGTTGTTGGAAGGTGTTGACCATGATGCAGATGGGAGATGAGCTGTTGTAACGGAAATGACAACCCAAGGAGGTTAGGAGCAACATATTTAGACAATAGAATTGATTTGCAGAAGGAGAAGGGATTTGAATTAATTTTTATGGGATTATATATGATTAATGTGAGCTTTAACCTTGTAACAGCGCCATGAAATAAGTTAGTATTTTGTGACTGATTTCGGGGGAAGAAATATTAACACATTTCTCAAATAGGGATACTGTAGTCAAAGAAGTTTGGGGAACAGTGGATTAAACAGAGTGAGATCATTTTTGCTTTATTTATATTATTTCTCATAACCTTTAATTTGGCAATATGGCGAATTCCCAAGAGAGCAATATAGAACAACAGAAATATATCTCAAAAACTGTTAGTTGAAGCTTACTTTTTGATTTTAAAACGTTTCTTATAAGACTCATGTTGAGAGAGGTCTTATATCTTTGCATTACAAACTGGGAAACTGAGAATAAGAATGAATATCTTGTCCAAGGATTGTGTACCTAGTAAGAATCCCTTTATATTTAAACCCATGCCTTTTATTTTTCATGATTTTGTAATTCTGTTGAAATTGTTGGATTTAGAATTTGAGCCTAGGAGATGAGATGAGTCAAGACTGACTTAGAGGCTTTAGTTTGAGTGACCATGGTTGCTGGCACTTTGAACCAGCAATAGGAAACCTGAATGCCAAAGCAGTTTGGTTTGGTTTTGTACACGTAGGAATGGAATGGATAATCATTTAAGCCTTGGACTTGTTGCATTTAAGGTACTTGGTGGAGATGCCTTGTAGGCAGTTGGAGTATCAAAAACTGAAAGGTATACTTTTGGACTTTACACAACTATAACTTTTTCTGTTATAAAATTGGCCATTAAAGTTCAGATGTTCAGTTTTATTATGACTTCGTTTCTAAGTTGATGTCTAAAGCTGCCAAAGTGAAAATTTTTGGTTTTTTTCTAAGTGCAATTATTGCTTCACACCCAAGTGTCATGTTTCATTTTACTTGTGTATGTTTTGTCAGAACACTGTCTGAAGAAGCCTTTAAAGGGAAAATATTTCTACTCATTTTCTTTTCAGAGAATTATACTCTCTAGCTCTTATGGCATATTTTAAGGATTTCTTGACATTAACAATTGTCCGTGTGAATGAATTATTATATCTCAGTGATATTCTCAAGTTAGTCACTTCTACCATGAGGTTGTGTGTATGCTTTTTTAAATTTTGTTTTTATTTATTTATTTATATGTTTTTTGAGGTGGAGTCTCACTCTGTGGCCCAGGCTGGAGTGCAGAAACAGAATCTCAGCTCACTGCAACCTCTGCCTCTCAGGTTCAAGCAGTTCTCCTGCCTCACCCTCCCAAGTAGCTGGGATTACAGGTGCCCATCACCACACCTGGGTAATTTTTGTATTTTTAGCAGAGATAGCATTTCACCATGTTCGCCAGTCTGGTCTCGAACTCCTAACCTCAAGTGATCTGCCCACCTCAGCCTCCCAAAGTGCTGGGATTACAGGAGTGAGCCACTGTTCCTGGGCACTGTTTTAACAGTATGTCAACAGCTTTGGCTTGATCTGCTTAAAGGTTTCTACTTTAATATTCTTAAATATTGATTGACTGAAGCTGATATTCCTTAATTTTCTACTATTCCATTATCATCATTGTCATTCAAGTTACTAGAGAACTATTAGATTAAGAGCCATTGCCCACACCTTAAATGATCAATATTATCCTGGAGAGGTGATGCAGACACCTGAATACTTTGGTAGGCATAAAATAAATGTCAAGCAATGTGAATTAAACAGTTAATGTAAATTCATAAGTCATTTTTGCCAGGTGGCAATTGAATCTGGTTTTATAGATGATTTACTCCTTGTAAGATGATGGCTCAAAAGGCATTCGGGTGGTGGTTGTTGTTCAGGAAAGTCAAATATTTAGCTTATTTACAGAATGACAAGCAGACATATTTGGCTGGAACGCAGAATTCACGGAATTGTATAGTTGGACGTTGGCTTAAAATTAAGTGACTTGGGGCCAAATTGTGGAGGACTTTGTGATGTCTGATTTCTTAAGAAAATACTATTTGTAAGTGTCTCATCAATGCCAGTCTGGCTGTCACTTTTCTGTGGACTAATTTATCTTGTAGGCCAATGAAACTTGAGCTATAGAATGGCACACACATGCGTCCAACAAAATGGGACCAGGGCCTCTTCCCCTCTCTCTAAATTTGTATTTCTCTACCACCCTTTGCTGGGATTTTTTTGGATATTTTGATAGTGAGCTTTAGGTAAGTTTAAAGGAAAAGATGAAGTTAGCTGAATTTCCCTTAAAATACCAGCAGAAATAAAGCAAGGAGACAGCAGCTGTGAAAACATAACGCCAAACGTCTCAGTTATGGTCTTATCATGCTAGCTTCAGTGCAGGCTCACAGTGTGTGCTTCTGTTTCCATGGTTACCTGCTAGGCAGCAGAATCCCCTAGGTTGGTATGCCATAGAGTCAGGATTTTTCATGGAAAGGAAATTCAAGTGTTTTCAAAGAGGGAAGTTAATAGTTTTTTTTTTTTTTTTTTTTTAAGCAGATGGGTTATACATTTTTTAAAAATAAAAATGGTTACTACAGGTTTGATTTCCAAACTGTAAGTGAAGCCAGACTTTAAGGCAGTGTCTTAATGGTTTGGAAATTCTAGTTTTCAAATGGTTTCTCCTGGATGGTCCCCATGACAACAAAACTTAAGCAGGTATCAAGTATCATCTTTGCTGTGAAATATTCATGCCACAAAAATTCCTTTCATTTTTAATTCTACCCTAATAAACTAAGGCAGAAGAATTTAACTTATTCAAGGGCAAATGGAGAAATATTTCAAAATCATTGTTGAGCTTAATAAAATTGCAATTCTAAGTGAGCTTTTAAAAAATTGAATGATGATATCAAACTATATTATATTCTTAAATTGATGTTTTGTTCCCTTTTATTTCAATTGCTAATTGGAAAAAATAGTATTGTTTTATGATAGAAAAATTTGAATTTCTTAATTGTAGCAGAAGATTGCTGTTTTAATAATGCCTATTTTGTAGTGTAGTTAAAAACTCTCTCAATGTTTTGGCATATACCTTTCCCCACTCAGTTTTTCTGCCAAAGAAAAATTTTATTTTTAAACTAACACTTGATAAAGCCATTCGTTAAAAGATATGATTTTTTAAAAAAATAGCTTTTGTGCATGCATTTTAAAACTTTATTAAAAAATTAGACTGCTACCCAGAAATAGTGAAATGAGGTACCGTTTAAAGAATAAGCTTCTAATTCATTAATATAAATTCATTAATATTTTTTAATTTTAAAAAGGTGACAATCATTCTTTATTTGTCGTGTAATATTTTATTAGCCATTGAATAGGAAGCATACAATCTTACATCCATGATGAAACTTATGATTTGCATCTTTGTCCTTATCTTGAGAAATAAATTATTTGCTGATGAGACCTCCTTTATCAAATTCAGATGTCTCTCTCTGATATTCAGTACAATATCTGCCTCTGGACCGGGGTTCAAGGAAAAGGATGGATGTAGGAGGTCATTGTGAAGATACCGGGTAATAGAGAACATCTGCAGGTGATCAGAGATAGTCTTATAGGAACTGAACCATAGAAAGGAAGTTCATTACAGCAAATGGATGAAATTGATGGTCCAGAAGAAATGAGAAAGATTGACCCATGTTGAGAGTTCTTATAAGAGCGTGTTTATTTGGGTTACTTCTGCAGATTCAGTCTGGCCTTAAATTAGATTTTCTATCTCCTGTTATGACCCTATTCTGCTCATTCATATTCTTGATTAAATGTTATAGTAAATAACTTTATTTCCTTTAACCACATGATGCCTCTAATCTTCTAAAGACTCTCCATCACAAAACTTCAACTTTTAACCACAGGTTATGGCTATCCATAACGTATTTTTCTGCAATTTTCAGTCTTTCATATCATAAAGTCCTTGCTTAGGGCCTTGGGCTCTGGAACCTGACTAACTAGGTTGAATGCTGGTTCTGCCACTTATGGGCTGTGTGACATTGGGCAAGTTATTAACTTGTCACAGTATCTTCACCTGTGAAATGGGAATGATACTAATAATTCCTCACAGGATTATGCAAGAATTAATATATTAGAAATATCTAGCGTTAGTTTTCTATTGCTCTAACAACTGACCACAAACTTAGCTGGCTTAATACAGCACAAATTTATTATCTTATATTTTTGTAGGTCAGAATTCCAACAGTCATATCACTGGGCTAAAGTCAAGGTGAAAGCAGAACAATATTCCCTTCTGGAGACTGAGAAAGAATTTGTTTCCTTGCCTTTCCAGCTCTAAGAGGCCCCTACATTTTTGGCTGATGACTCCATTCCTCTGTCTTCAAAGCCTTTTCTTCTGTAGTCACATCTCCCTCTGCTTCTTCTGCCTCCCTCTTCCACCTTTAAGGAGCCTTGTGATTACATTAGGTCCACAGATAACAATTAGATAACTTTTTATTTTGAGATCAGCTGATTAGCAACCTTAATTACCTTTTGCCATGTACCCTAACATATTCATGGGATTTAAGGGTTAGGATGTGGAAATCTTTGGGGGATCATTGTTCTGTCTGATTTGTGTTTGTACATCATGCTATCCTAATGTTACAGGGTAGATGTTTGTATATTTCTGCAATTCTGATACATAATTCTATCTATTTTGGAGCAGATGTATTACCACACGCAGATGAGAGAGGTTGAAGAAAGGGAGAAGTAGGAAGAATTTTGTCCTGATGCTGTTTTTTGCAGCCACAAAGAAATAATTTCTTTGTCATATTTTTGTAGCAATCCAAATTGACCTTTCCATTTGGTTAGTGCCTCTGAAGTTTGCTAAAAGCAGTTATAACGACGTGGACAGTATTTAATCTACTTAGCTTTGAGATGTCTTTTTCCTACTGAAACTTTATTTTGCTTACATATATAAAGTGTGGCCTAACTACATCAAATATTACAGTTTAGGGTGGACAAAGACTTAAAACAATGTATTAATATTTGCGAAGTGCCTCAGCATTTACAAATGTTTTCATAAAAATTTTATATAGCCTGTCAGCATTTGGAGAACTAAAGCAGCTCAGCTCTTTCAGAAAACAAGGTGTCTCTGAATATTTGCTCCCTAATTGCTTCTGCCAAAGAGGACAGGGGTAAGGAAAACACCTACCTTCTTCCTTAATTAAAATTTGGCAGTGATATGTTTGGTAAGAAGGGGGAAAATGAACGAGGAGGTGAGTTCTCAGTTTCATAGCTGAGCAAACTAAGGTGAGAAACACTAAGGCTGCCCGTTGTTGTGGCTGAGTTTCTATCCCAGCCTGGTTACCTTTGTCCTTGGTGTGAATCAGTTTGCAGGAGTGGGCTAGGAGGGACATTCTTTCCTTTTCCTAAAGCAGGGCATGAATACAGGTATACATTAAGCCATTGTTTCCTAGCTGGGTATACATCTACTGGCACTCTCAATGATTGCATATAACAAAAAGGGAATGGAGAGAAAAATCTGTTTTGAGTTCATAAAACTCACTGAAGAAAAAATGTAAAGTCAGCTGATATGTCAACAGCAGGGAAATAATTCATTGTCTCTTAGAAAAGCGAATGCCAATAACAATAGCCTTGATTCTGGCAACAGAGGAGTACTACAGAGGGTCACTTTCAGCTCTTGGCTTTCTCCTTTCCCTCCATTTCCAAAGGACATTCTCCCCAGCAACAGAAACCAAGTGATTTATCATGGCTCATGTCAGCTGCTGAGGTTCACGGGACCACACAGAGTGGCTGGTCAGCCAGGTCTGTCTTTCCATGGCTGTTATTACAAAGGAAGTATTCTTTTATAAAAAGAGAAATATAAAGTGATATATTTGTTTGTTATTAAAGCCTTTTTGGATGCCTTAGAGAAGATAAGCTTCAGCTCCAAAGTGCCAGAGTAAACTTGCATTTGATAAAGCCATGGTCATTTCTACTGCTGTCTTCATTGCACCCAAATCTTAAAGGTAAAACATGTGAAGAAGACAGCCTTTCTTTAATTGTCCATTTCGATTATATCTCTGTATTTAAAAAAACACAGAAATGAACTTTAAGGCCAACTTAAATGAGCAAATAAATACTTGATGTAAGAGATAAGTAGGCAGAAATTGTTATTCATTTCTTAGGGGTTTATACATTTTATTTATACCTATTATTTTTGATTGAAAAATTATGTGCATTTATGGTGTACAATGTCATGATGTTTTGATTTATATATATGATGTGGAATGATTAAATCAAACCAACAGATCTATCACTTCATTTACCTATCATTTTTTTATGGTGAGACATTTGAAATTTACTCATTTAGTTATTTTAAAATATACATTATGGGGTATAAACCTTAGATAACATAAACATTTATATGTTCTTTCTAAAAACAGCTGTTTGAAACCCTGTGTATAGCCTTTTGTCTGTATCTGTCAACTTAGTTTTTAAATTTAAAACCAGTAATAGTTGTTAGCTCTCTTGCTTTGATCAGGGATTGGCAAACCATATTTCACAGACCAAATCTGGCCCGCTGCCTATCTTTGTAAATAAAAAGTTTTATTGAAATATAGCCTCATCCATCGTTTACATATGGTCTTTGTGTGCTTTTGTGTTGTGGAGGCAGAGTTGACTAGCTGAAGCCGAGTCCAAGTGGCCTGCAAAGCCTAAAATATTTATCTGGCCCTTGCAGAAAAAAAACTTTGAAAGCTGCTAGATAGGTAAGTTACATTATATCATGCTAGGTGATGTGGGTTCAAAAATTATTTAGGACTGAGTCTTTAATAGTGTATAATGTAGTTGGATAAAAGACATACCAAAGTTTAAGTGATAATACAAGTCAGTTTTAAATTTATGTTTTCGTTGACTCAAATTGAGTGACTTTTGAGAGTGTCCTATGTGCCAGGAAATGTTCTGGGGACTGGAATATAGATGTAAAGAATACAGAATTTTTGCCTTCATGGGGCTTATAACCTAGTGGGTCGGGCAGATAATAAAGAAATAAATAATATATAGTATAATGCTATACTATACACTCTTGATACATTGAGATTTAGCCCAGGTCACATTAATGGTATTGTCTGCCTTTAGCAATAAATTGGTTACTTTTCCTAAATATCTTTTTCTCCAATAAGATTCATATGAAAAAGTGGAGGTAGGGGTAGGTAGGGAGAATGAAAATACCTCAAACTAGTCACTGTTTCTCTAAGTTTGTACACGTGGTTCAGAATTCGATTTTTATCTTGATGTAGGGTAGCAAATATTATAAACCTGTTCTGGTATAGTAGAGGAATCTTTGGGAAACAGGAAACCTGTATCTTAGCCCTAGTTTAGTCTCTTTGGGCTGAGTGGGCTTGTAAAGGTTCTTAACTTCTCTGGAGCATGTCGCGTGTTGTACTCTGTCAGTGTTTCTCAAACTTGAATGTGCATCAGAATCACTTGCAGAGTTTGTTAAAACACATTTTTGAGCCCTATCCCCTGAGAATCTAATTAAGTGGAGCCTGGGAAATTTCATTTCCAGTGAGTTCCCAGGTGAGGCGGCTGCTGCTGCTGTTTTGGGAACCTGCTTAGAGAATGATTGCACTCCATCATTGTGGAAGTCCTTCCAGTTTCTCCATTATTTTTAAACTCCCTGGAGAAGCTTTACAGCTCTTCGAGCTTGTGTAGGAAGATCCCACTAAATAATGATTTGGTTAAGTTGGCTACTTAGGACTCAGGGCTATTTGCTGAGGAAGAGATTTCAAAGAAGTAAGAATTTTTAAAAACTTGCCTGTGGTCACATGGATTGATATTCATTTAATTGATATTATGTGGTTTCTTTGGGAAAATTAATGTGTGCCAATTGTAAGGGCAGAGACTCTTCTTGTTCATGATTTCCTCTTTGTATCCTGAGTCCACGGTATGCATTAGATGCTCAATACTGATCTGTTTAATTGATCTAAACTTAGAGAAGCACAGAATACTTCTGAAGGTCATCTTCCTGAGTTCCTGTTGGGTTTCTGTTATGCTCTATTTAGAATTAAGAATCATGAACTCTACTGGCTGTCAAAACTATATGTATTATTGTATTTTTGCAATGTGTATTGGTATTATTTCTATAGAAATTTCAGTAAGAACTTCATATTGATATTCAGTCTGTCTCCTCCTCTGAGTTTGAATATACAGCAAAATAAACAAGCAGAAACAAGACAAAGAGTATAATAAATAAAAATTATCCACATTTTCTGTTACATATAACGTATCCACTCAATTCAGTGTAATTCAGATGTTTTTGTTCAAATGTGACTTTTACAGAGCATCCCTTAAAACTCTAATATTATTAAAATAGGTTTAAAAAGTAGATACTGATTTCAACCTGTTTCCAAAATGCCTACTATGGATCTACAAAGATGTATAATATAAAATTTCTGCCATTAAGTGCCATCTAGACCCTTAGTTGAATAAATCAAAGATTGAAAACTCAAATGTCCAAGGCGCCAGGCACCCAGTGCTTGAAAGTTGGGATTTTTATGAGTTTTTAAAATGTTGGCTCAAGTTAAAAATAATCAAAAATGAAAACAGTGTGGATCAACAAAACCTAGTTACCAGCTGAATTCTAACATCAAACCTTTCGTTTGTAAGTTTTGAAACATGGATGCACAGACATAATATTTAGGGATGTTTTGTACAATGTGGAGTGAGAACAAATCTAGGTGCAGAGATCAGAAAAGGTTGCTTAGAGAGCCTGGTGTTTGACATGGACTTCGAAGGATCAATAAAGACTCAAAATCTAGAGCAATGTGAGGATAATGAGTCCTAGCAGAAACAGACCATGAGAAACTCCCAAGGCAAGTAGATGAAGTCAATGTTCAGGGCATTGTGAATGGTTTATTGCTAACAGCAGGAGTGCAAAAATGATAGTGAGTGAGAGAGAAGACCGGTAAGTATAGTTGGGATTCTACTGTGTGGGGCTGTGATGGCCAGTTGGAAGTTTTATACTCAGTTTTTTAGGCAACTTGAATCACCAGCCGTAGACAAGCACTATTAATCTGGATTATATGTATGCCCTATTTCATCAAATCTAAAATGCCATTGATTGTTGGAAACATAACCACTAAGGAAGAAAAAAAAATGCTACTGTTAAACTATGACACAGTGCTCTGTTGTCATTTGGAATTATTTTAAGTTCATAAGAACTCTAAGATTTGTTTTGACACAAGAAATATGAACCTTTGTGTCCAAGTTTGTGCTTGCATATAGATCTATATTATGACTGCTACCAGACCATGAGCTAGTGCAGCTATCAGTTTGAAGACACGTCACTACTTCATAGAAGTTGAAAGGTACATCTTAGAGTCAATAAAATATGATAGGTGAAAAAGTCTACATGTTGGATATTATACACAATGGATTGAGTGGAAGATTTTTGAAACAAAATGCCTCCCATCTAGAGCATAATTACCATTATTATCCAACTATTACCGTTTTCAAGTGAAAAGCTTTGTTAATTAAGACTTATGTTCCAGAAATCGGAAACGCCTGCTTTTTAATTGGAATCAGTCTTTACTCTTTTGAAGCCACGAATATTTTCTTACATGAAGCGTTCTCATTGAACACAGCTGATTCCTATTTCGTGTTTGTGTTCTTCCTTGGGAAAGTCTTTTGCACCCGAAGTTTTGTTTTTCTTTTTCTGTTTCTCTGTTAAAAAATGTTAAGATTTTGTGAAATGGAAGAACCGTCCTAGCGAATAAACTGTTAATCACAGAACTGATTGAATGGGTTTGAAATAGAAGATGCACACACCCAAATCAATAGCCATAGAAGGATAGCAGTTCTGCAAGTTTCCAGGAATTATTCTTAATTCAGAAAAGCCAGGAAGGGTCACAGGCTCCAAATAATTAAGGTTGTCTTTCTTGCTCCTTTAATGTTTTGTTTTTAAATCACCCATGCCTGCAACTTAACTGAAATGTTCCTTTTTATTTCTGTACTACTAAAGTGATTCTAATATAAATGGTACAGTTGTTGAAACACTGATCACTGCCATTTTTTAAGGTTTTGATGTGGTGATGCTGACTGGTGTCAGCCTACTGTGCTATCCTTTTTGGGATGTTACTAGTAAATATTTGTAATAAAACATAAATATTAAAAACTATCGGCTGTTAATTTCCTTGAAATCTAATCAAGTCCTTTATTATTAATACCTGGGATATGTTTTGTATTTAGGAAGTAACGTGCCCAGTGGGAATTGTTTAATCTATTTCTCTCTGTGTGTTAGGAATGTCTAATTTTATCCGTTGAGATGCAAAATATTTCACTGTTAAAGCAAGCAGATAATATTACTGGAGAAAAATAATTTAACATCCAGGAAATATTATAGCTCAAAGTATAACTGCTTCTTACTGCTAGTCAAAATACGTATTCTACTTTTATATTTTAATTTTTTCTTTATTGAACCGTTAAAAACTTCAAATTTTGTTTGGGAGAGACAAACTTTAATTTAACTCCTTTGTTTTATTTTTAAAGTGCCTGAAGCATATATCCATTCACATGTAGGTTTGGAACCAAAAACCACAGGCTCAATATTTTTAGGGAATCTAATGCATTTGGAAATTGAGACTGTACATATAATGTGCCTATAGGGTGCATTTATATTTTTCCAGAAAACCAAGTTGAAAAATGTGTTAAGATGAAAACAAGCCTCCCTTTCTGTTATAACCTTCTCTACACTATACCTCACCGTGATGTAACATGAGCTATTGAACTTCTACAGTTTGTCTTATTTTTAGACATAGAATTGGATGTTGTATGCATTTTAAAAATATCTCTTCAGCTAAGGAGAGAGTGTGGAAAAAACAAAGAGCAAACCCACTTTAATTATATTGCTGAATCTAAAGGATTTTTCAATGGCACAGCAAAGGGTAAAAGAGCCTCACAGTATGACATTTGTGCTATGGTGGAGTTGACTTAAGTATATAAATCTAGGTTTTTGTCATCAGCGCATATTGATGGCATTTTAAATATATTGGCATGCAGTTTTCTGATGTTAGACATGCCCAGGGATAGAGTTTGAGTAACTGCTTGCAAAACTTCTCAGTAGAAGGTTCTAATTCTCTGGCACAATTGCAAGATTTGGGCCTTCCTGAACAATCCTACAGTCTGTGTGGGGCTGATTCTTCTGAATGCCATCAGAACCTGGGTTAGCAGCAGTTAAACCAGGGCTCAATAATGGGTGAAGAGAGAAAGAACAATTTTCTTTTAGCATCATTATCCTACTTGGCTGCTAGGCTGCTGGCTTTCTTCTCATGTCTCTTCTTCCTGAATCTTCCTCTGATCCCATCTCCTCAGCTGAATATCTTAGAGGCACCATTGATTCTAGAAATAGTTTTGATTATTTTCAAGAACACATCTGCTCTGAATACTAAAGGACATTTCAAAACCATAGTGGTGGGCGATGTTTTGTTACTTTGGGTATACAACATTGACTTTACCATGCACTTTCATGTGTGGCTGCAAAGAACAGAAAACCTAACCAGTAGTAGCTTCCAAAAGCAAAGGTGAATTTGTCCACTTATCACAAAAGGTCTGGAGGTCAGCAGTGCAGGTGGTTCCATTGAGTAATGATGCAGGTGACCAGGTACCCAGGTGGCTGCTCTCTAGAGAACTGTGCTGGCTTTCTTTATGCTTCCCATAAAGAAAATGTGGTCACAGGTTTATAGCTGCATCTGAGTAATCAGGAAAAAGTGGGGCGATTGAAGGGCTGCAGGGTGTTCCACTCTTCCTTCCTATGCAGATGGATATTTACACTGCCTCTGCTGGGCTAGTGTCTCAAAGTCATCTTAATTTTTTTCTATTTGATTTACTTTGTTGTTGTTGTTGTTGTTGAGATAGGGCCTCCCTCCGTCACCCAGGCTGGAGTGCAGTGGCGTGATCATGATCATAGCTTTCTGCAGACCCAATCTACTGGGCTTAAGTGGTTCCCCCACCTCAGCCTCCTGAGTAGTCGGGACCACAGGCACATACCATCAAGCCTGGCTAATTTTTATTTTTTGTTAGAGACAGAGTCTCGCTATGTTGTCCAGGCTTGTCTCAAACCTCCAGGGCTCAAGTGATCCTCCTGCCTTGGCCTCCTAAAGTGCTGGGATTACAGGTGTAAGCCACCACGCCTGGTCAGTTTACCTTTCTTATATAGATCTTTGATCCATCTGGAATATATTTTTGTATATGATGAGAGGGATCCAATTTTTTTCCACAACATGAGTCAGTTTTCCCAGCATTAGTTTCTAGACAATCTCTCCTTTCTCACAGGCTTCTGATGCCACTTGTTAGCTAAGTTGGAAAACACACACACAGTCTCTCTCTTTTCTCTCTCTCTCTTTCTCTCTTTTTCTTCATCCTTCTTTTGTATTTTTCTGGAATTTCTATTATTTTCCATTTTTTTCTTAGACTTTGCAATCTGCCTTGATATACGCTAAACAAAGGCCCCTTTTGCCTTGCCTTGCCATGTTTCCCTATTCCATACTATATCATTTGTCCTATTTGATTTTTTTTCCTTCCTTTACTTTTCTTCTCTTTTTCTTCTTAAAATTGACGGTGTAATAGTAGATGATATATCTGCATACTCACCATGTGATAGGACTTAATTTTTGTGTTTCTCTTTCATCGACCACCAACTTTAAAGCAAATTTTGAGGTATTAGGTGTATAAAAAGGCTACATTCAGCAATAACAGCCTAAAAACAGCATACTATGTTTCTAAAAACTGTATGTTTCTGACCACTACAGAAATTTTGGGTTTGTTTTGCTTTGATTTTTACTGCCAGACAGAGCAAAGTGTTCATGTATAGCTCAAACATAGCTCTGTGTGATGTTGCCTTTTTTTTACTCTTGTCTCCTTACACTCATTATCTGACTAAAAGTAATTAGTGTGTTGGAAATTTAGAGTGAATAACTTTGAGAGGAAGCACTTATTTTCTTTTATTGCAAGTAAAATGTGTTTTTTGATTCAGTTGAATAGTACTTGAAAGACTGAACAAATGTAGCAAATTCTATCAGCAAACTGAATAATCCTAAAGTTGAAAATGTGGGGGTCTGCAAAAATCAGTCACAGAGGATTAAAGTACCTTTGGTAGCACATTGTTAAGAAAATCCACAGCTGTTTTAAAGTGGGTGTTTCCTCATGGAAAAAAAGTCTAAAGTCTCTTGCAGTTACATTCTGATTTATTCGTAGCTTGCCAAAGCTTGGCAACCTCTGCTCAGTACATGCCTCACACGGCAGGGAGCAGGAGTGTCTCATCATTTCTGGGGTGGGTGGTCTCCCTGGGGGAGCCCAGGGATGCCTTATGCATGGCTGAGAAATTTTCTTTCTCTGGCCCTCTGTACCGTATGGGCTTTTGGGACAAACTTGTGAGGGTGTGTGTGTGTGTGTGTGTGTGTGTGTGTGTAAAACATTCTTCTTGAGCTCTAACTGCAAGATGAAATGGTTTGAGAAGACAGAGGAAGGCTGAGAAAGGACTTTGAATGTGAAAATGCTATTCTTGTAGCATCCTTAATGCCATTGGTCCTTAGCTTTATAGCTCAAGATTCAAGCGAGTCCCCTATAGGTCTGAGGTTTATTGTTGCTAATACCAGATGAGTTACAGTATGTATTGCAGTCACTGTATTTTAAGTTACATCTGGTTTCTCTTAAAGTTCCTTAGTAAACCAAAACTGTTGGTGAGTGGAAGCCTGATGCTGAAAATTTTGAAAAGCAACTGTGTCAGATCACAGGATTTTTCTTTGTTTTTGTTTTCATGGAGTTGTTTTGGGCTTGGTGACTGTTTCATTTAAATCAAGTATAAATGCAAGGAGGTAAACAGACACTCCTATTTAGTCTTATGAACTGATTTGATTTGGATTTTTAACTGCCAGGGCCCACTGTTTAGTGTTGATACTGCTTTCTATCTCCTGTGCTATTGTTTTGCTTTTGGTCACCTTGGGGGAAAGGCTACAGCTTTCATGGTCCCAAAGTCAGTGGCGCTGTCAGATTATAAACTGAAAAGGGCTGGTTCCTTGGTGGACAACCAGAGTTCTTCATGTGATTTTGGTTTACATTTAGTTGGATTTCACATTACAGTACATTTGGTGAATTACTTCCTGAATGAGACTGAGAATTCACGGGTCTCTGGCAACTCTGTACTGCTTCCTCTGCGTTAGGGATTTTCTGTCTGAGGTGTTCAGGAAAAATTGCAATGGAGTTCATGAAAACCCTCAATTCAAAATGGACATGTGAAGAAACACCTTAGGTTTGAAGGGGTGTTTTAAAACTACATTCCTGTCTTTTATATATATATATATTTTTTTTTTTTCTCCTTTTAATTTTTTTTTTCTTTTTGGCCTAGGTTTAAATGACATTCTGGAAGGTGAATTTCAGTTGGGGTTTGGGAAAGTATTTCCAGCAGCGGTTGAGTCTGGATTCGATTCCACAGAGTTGCAGTCGAGGCTTCTCTGCATCTGCCATACCTGCTTTCTTGAGCAACCTGAGAGACACTGCCTGTGGACATTTTCCACTACTTAGTGATTAGTCACCTCACAGTGCTGCTGTTTTTGCCATGAGATAATTTCACTTTCTCCTTCTTCTCCTGTGTCTTCTGTGTCTGTTTTCACCCATCTTTGCTTCTCCCATTTTCCTCTGGATTTATTTATTCTGTCCCTTACATTTATTTATACATTTGCCTCTTCTTACTCTTGGTACCTCACACCCTGTTCCATTTTCACTTGTGTCTGGATGTGTTTTTTTTTTTTCTTTTGAAAAATGTTGCTCTTTTGTAATATGACCTGCCCCAGCATCATCAAGATAGAGACTTTAAAAAATTACTCCTTTTCATATGTTAGAGGCAGTAGCTCTTCTTTTCCAGCCAACCAGCTGGAAAGGCTTCTTTTTGCTTTTCCGTTTTTTGCATTTCCACGTAGACAGCGTTGCTGCTTACTAGAGAAACCACAAGCATTCCTGTGTGAAATGAAACTTGCTGTTTTGTGATTTTGTGTGTGGGGGTGGACGGGGGGCATGGTAATATTTAGAGTCCCTGGCCTTTGCCTCCCAAAGGTTTGTCATTAACATTGTGTTGATTTTAAGCTTGTTGCTATATTTAGGACCGGTTTACTGAGTTTACCTCCCATTCCCTTTCTAGCAGGACACCCGAGAGTCCTGTTTGCTTATTTCCTCTTGCCCCAGTCCCACCCTAAGGGTTTTCCATTGGCTCACACTTCTCAAGGAGTTCTCGGGCTCCAGGACCCTTTAGCACCTACTGGTTTTTTGTTTGTTTGTTTTTTTGCCAGAATCTTCTCCTTAGCAACTGTAATGGCGTTTTAAGTTACCAGTTAATTCCTTTGTGAGGAAGAACAGCAGTTTAATGTCGAACAAAAGCATATTTGAGCAAATACTGATGATTGAAAACTTTAGCAACATTAAGATGCCTTTTATAATGGATCCGTCTTACGAAGAAAAGCGATAACTTTCTAGTCTCTTATGCTATCCAAAACTCAGGGACTTCATAGATAATGTGATATCCTTGGAAGTTGGATTTCAGCAATGTCATAGACTTTGATAGTGAAGCATGCTTGTATGCTATTTTGAAATAATATTCTTTGATGCTAACATTTTTAAAAATTCAATTATTGTCTCTGCTTTAATTTCTTAATTACTCTAATAAGAAAGCCCTTTTATTGTGCAGAGAAATAACCATATGTAATTTATAATACGGGATGCTGAACATGACTTATTTGTATAACCAGCTATAAGACTTTAGAATATACAAGGACTGTATATAAAATAATGAGATCAAGTCTGTGGCTCAGGTGTGAAATCAGCCACCTTGTTGAATGTTAAACTACTTTTATATAATGTTCTGTGGGTTTGTGTTTGTTCATGAATATGTGAACATTTCTCCTCTATGAAATAAAGCTATCAATGAGTTCTTTGAAATCATAACACATTTTCTATAGGACGAGTATTTGACATTATGGTTAAGTATAGTACCAATTTATCTACCCAACTATTATCATGTTTCTATGTTTCTACTGGAAAATGCACTCCTAATTGAGATGTCAGAGTTGAGAAGTACAGTCCCTGTGAGACTAGCACTTAAGAATGCAAAAGTAAGTATCAGTGACTCCATGCCAGAGTGGAGCTTATCAGTAAGTGATGTTATAGAGAATATATATTCAGAGCCTCTGACTAAGGTTTCAGTTCCTTTAAGAGATTGAGTCCATAAAAAGGGACAGGAAGCGCACAGGTCTTTTAATGCTGTACACCTATGTAATTTCACAAGAGCCAGAACCCGCCCCCTCCGCCCCCCCCATCCAGGTTAGCCACTCTCAAGATATTCAAGACATAACTTCATTCATTGATTATTCGTATGTTTAGATTGTTCTTGGGTAAACTGTGTTAGAACCACAGATGCCATAAATATCAATGCAGTCTGTCCTTAAGCCTGTGACCGCCAACTCAGATCAGCTGTGTACAGCTGACCTTTACATCAAAGGCTTCTCTTTTTGCTGTCACAGCAAAAGGTTTGAAGTTCTTGGCAGTCAGCAACACTGAAGAACACAAGGAGAAGATGCATTCCCTATCTCAGAAACAACCCGTAGGAAGCAACCTTAGCAGTGGTGCTTCGTTTCCTAAGCCATCCTGTATAAGACATAACATACTGACACTTAACACATTTGCAGTATTTTTCCTTCTACTAGCTTAGAAATGTATGTATTTAGTTTTAAAGTCACCCTATGAATGATTAGGCTTCTGTGAGCCAAAGCTAGGTCAGTAGCCATCATTAAAAATTATTTTTTGGTTGGAAAAATATGTTGCATATTTCACATAACCAATTCATACAAACACAGAATATAATCCATTTATAAGTTTGCAGTTCCCAAGTGTGTGTTTAGCATGTGCCATATATACTTATAGATTTGACTATGTAGGAGCCCCCACTATAGGTGCCTAAAGGTTGGTAGATGGTTACTCATATATTCTTCCCCTACCAAATTGACAATTCTCTGCTACTGAATAAAAAATGGAACTTGTGGTGTATCCTAGAACAGGCTATTAAACCACTACCATGAGTATGACATTCACTAAGAAAGCAATTCGTGGCACTTAGTTCATCTAGGTTTTCTCCTCTTCTCTGTAAGGTGTGTGACAAAAAGGCAGTTCACTGTTCCTTCTTGTCCCTGGCTGGTTACAAGGTTAGTTCTAATAACCAAATTATGGGTCTAGATAGTAATTCTATTTCAACTCTATAAATCATTACCCAAAGCTGCCAAGCTTAAGAAATGTTTTGTCAGCCATTTTTTTTTCTCCTCATCTGTAAGTCTAAGATAATGAAACAAATGGTACTAATTTCGTTTTATTTTTTTACTTGTAAAACATTTCTGTTTTGGGGAATAAAAGAGCAAGAGATTTTTAAAGCTCTATTAAAGTCTGATCAGAAAATGGAATTAAAATTAATAAAAACTGAGCTTTTGTTCTAATGAGATTTTTTTTTTAAGCTGACCACTTGCTTAAAGTCCAAGGACAGTATCTTTGACCTTAAAATATTTATTTATTTATTTATTTATTTATTTATTTATTTTGAGGTGGAGTCTCTCTCTGTCACCCAGGCTGGAGTACAGTGGCACAATCTCGGCTCACTGTAACATCCGTCTCCTGGGTTCAAGTGATTCTCCTTCCTCAGCCTCCTGAGTAGCTGGGATTACAGGCGTGTGCCACCACACCCAGCTAATTTTTGTATTTTTAGTAGGGATGGGGTTTTGCCATTTTGGCCAGGCTGGTCTCGAACTCCTGACCTCAGATGATCTGCCCACCTCGGCCTCCCAAAGTGCTGCGATTACAGGAGTGAGCCACCACGCCTAGCCTGATCATTAAAAGATTTAGGAGAGCAGTAATATAAGCAAAAACAATTCAATATAAGCAAATACAAATAATATAAACAAAATGATTTATAAAACCTAAAATATTTTAAACTTTTCTAGGACGAGAACACCAATCTAAATATCTAGGAAGTAGGCATTTAAGTCCTTGTGCTGGCATATGAAATGGGTTAAATCCTTGATACAAACAGCTTTGGGTATTTATTGTATATATTTGTATAGTGGCATAAAACATTCTTTGCTAAGTTACAAGTCAAAACAGCAAAGAAATGAAAATGACTAAATTGTTCATTTGTTAAGACAATATTTCCTGTTTACTCTTTTTCTATGGTATAAAAGAAACTCAGTGTTTAATTTCTGTTTTGTAAAACCTAAAAACAGAATTAAGAAGAAGAGAGCAAAGAAGTGAGAAAGGAGTTTTGGAAGGAGTTGTGATCATTTGAAACGTGACATGATGTTAGCCGCTTTTCATAAGCACGTTTTAAGCAAATGTGTTCTTAGCTCTGTTTTTGGTTTTAATAGTAATTCCACTGTGGATTTGTATGTTGTGGAATGAGAGAATAGTGTTAAAAGGTGCCTGGTTGTTGCCAGATCTAAGAATGGGAATGATTTTCTCAGGCAACTCTTATTCCATCAAGAGTGTTAAATTACTATAAATTACAATCATGTAGGAGATTGGTGGTCCCCAAATGACATTTTTCACTATTTCCAGCTCCTTAGTGTATCTATACCTAACAGTGTTGCATCTTGTTAAACCGCAGCACTCATATATTATGCCTCTTCCACAGAGAAGCTCACATGTACATTCCAGGTGGAATCCCACCACAGTACATACATCACCACCAAACACCATAGAATAGGTTTTCTAAATCATTTATTTAATTGACATTTAATATAGAGAAATTTCTGTTTGCCAGAAAAATGTTTTTTTTTGTAATCTACTGTAATCGGACTTAAATTGTCTTTGTTAATGGCTTTGGGAATTATTATGTTTTTATCATTAAAGAATAATTTTCTGGAAAAATAAAAAATGATGACTCTCATACAGACATAAATTGAACACGTGTTAAAGATTTTATGAATCTTATTAATGGAGAATGAGAAAGATGTCATAACCATTCAAAGGAGAATCATAGATTTATATGGAATAAAGAAATGTGAAATAAATTTACAAATGGATCCGAAGCTGGCTTTTTCTAAAGAGAGGAGGAAGGTAAATTGAACCTCCAAGGGACAGAATTTATTTGTATTGTCTATAGAAAAGACTTACTTCGCTTTGCTCTCACTTATCTAAAACTTAGAGCTATGAAATATTTCAGAGGCAGTAAAATGCCAGAATCAGAGAACCCCAAAGGGTATTCTCTAGACAATGCATTGTTTTCCATTGGAAACACCTAGTAATACTTTGTTTATCACCATGCCTGGAAAAATTTTTGTATTTTTTTTTTTTTTTAATTGAGATGGAATTTCACCATGTTGGCCAGGCTGGTCTTGAACTCCTGGACTCAAGTGATGTGCCCACCTCAAGTGATTTGCCCAGTCAAAGTACTGGAATTACAGGCGTGAGCCACTGCACCCAGCCTAAGAGACCAAGAATTTATGAACAGAACGACGAGTTTGTGTGAAAGTACACGATGCTAAGATACAGATAGAGGCTACCCCACCTCTGTGCTAGCTGTCAACAAAAGGAGCTGAGTGGCGCTGGAAAGAAAGTTGCTTCCTTTCCAGTTCAAAGAGGAGGTATACAAATCCTAGAGCAGGGGGCAGTGACAAGGTTTAAAATCGATGTGAGAGAAACATTAAGAAATGAGTCAGTGAAAGATTTTAAACTCCATCACACTCAACTCAGTTTCTCTTTAAAGGAAGTGGCAGAGATGCCCATCAATGTAGATTTTTAGAGATGGTTTATTGTGATTTCCCATTTATGTTAATTAGCTTTATCTGTCTCCCTTTATTTCTTTTGATAAAATCACTTAGAAAAATGTAGAAGTAGTTATGTGTGTTAAATAATAGGATTCAATGTGACAAGGAGTTGCATACCTGAAGATGTGTTGTTGAGAATGGATGACAAGCAAGCAGTTCAGGCCAACCTTGAGTCTGTGTGAGGAAAAAATAAAGATACATAAATGAAGGATGTGAATGGGCTCCTGTCCTGGAGACTGCAAAGTAAGCACTGGCATGGAAATCTTTGAATTTTGGCAGTATATCGTTATCTTTAGAGATCTAAAGAAAGTGCCTACGTCATCCTTTCTCTGAACACATTTCAGGAGCTGAGAAGTTCCTATCCATCATGAATAAAAGCAACCACTTGCATATGGCTTTTCTAGAAAAAAATTCTTATAAAACATTTTCGTCAGGAAAGAAATGGGAGTCTAAAGTCAGATGAAAGACATGTCAAACTGTAGAAATCAGCTTTGTAGGTATGAGTCCAGGATCAGTCTGAAGTCAAACCCCTTTTCACATGTTTGCTTTTAACTTTGCACCGCCCTCGCTCTCAGTGCTGGCTCCTCCACTCATCTTTGTTGCTAATTCATGTTTGAGAGAGTCTGCACAAACTCCCCACCCAGCCTGGCCAGTTTCTTCTTACCTTAATGCAAATGTGCATGTCCAGGAGACTCACAAATCTGATCAATTTCAAGGCCAAGTAAGTGAAAGCTGGAGAATGTACAGACAGAAAATCAAAAACCGTGGAAACTTGAAGAGACAAAACAGGAAAGAAAGAAATGCCACTAAAATGAGGAAATGTGGTCAAACATTGATAACTGATTTGCAGATAAGCTTGATGGAAATGTCTGTGAAATATTGGAGAATGTAGGTGTGAGATTTGTTGAGTACAGCAACAAAAAATATCTGAAGCATGTAGTGGTAGTACCAAAATCAAGATTCTTAAGGTTTTACATGCTATATGGCAGTATCTGGCCAAAAGTGTGGTCAGCTTTGGTTTTTGTTTGTTTGTTTGTTTGTGTGTTTGTTTCCACACTATGTGGTAAAAGGAAACAGAACAGGTTATCAAGTGGCCAGCATTCATCTTTATAATCTCTGGTGTCTGTGGTCAGTCCTGTTGCAGGGAATATCCAGCCTGTATGCTTACACATGTGGACTGGTTTTTGTGATGGACCATTTCA
>NW_012104009.1:2353702-2360338 GCF_000951045.1 Mandrillus leucophaeus
GAGGAGGAAGGTAAATTGAACCTCCAAGGGACAGAATTTATTTGTATTGTCTATAGAAAAGACTTACTTCGCTTTGCTCTCACTTATCTAAAACTTAGAGCTATGAAATATTTCAGAGGCAGTAAAATGCCAGAATCAGAGAACCCCAAAGGGTATTCTCTAGACAATGCATTGTTTTCCATTGGAAACACCTAGTAATACTTTGTTTATCACCATGCCTGGAAAAATTTTTGTATTTTTTTTTTTTTTTAATTGAGATGGAATTTCACCATGTTGGCCAGGCTGGTCTTGAACTCCTGGACTCAAGTGATGTGCCCACCTCAAGTGATTTGCCCAGTCAAAGTGCTGGAATTACAGGCGTGAGCCACTGCACCCAGCCTAAGAGACCAAGAATTTATGAACAGAACGACGAGTTTGTGTGAAAGTACACGATGCTAAGATACAGATAGAGGCTACCCCACCTCTGTGCTAGCTGTCAACAAAAGGAGCTGAGTGGCGCTGGAAAGAAAGTTGCTTCCTTTCCAGTTCAAAGAGGAGGTATACAAATCCTAGAGCAGGGGGCAGTGACAAGGTTTAAAATCGATGTGAGAGAAACATTAAGAAATGAGTCAGTGAAAGATTTTAAACTCCATCACACTCAACTCAGTTTCTCTTTAAAGGAAGTGGCAGAGATGCCCATCAATGTAGATTTTTAGAGATGGTTTATTGTGATTTCCCATTTATGTTAATTAGCTTTATCTGTCTCCCTTTATTTCTTTTGATAAAATCACTTAGAAAAATGTAGAAGTAGTTATGTGTGTTAAATAATAGGATTCAATGTGACAAGGAGTTGCATACCTGAAGATGTGTTGTTGAGAATGGATGACAAGCAAGCAGTTCAGGCCAACCTTGAGTCTGTGTGAGGAAAAAATAAAGATACATAAATGAAGGATGTGAATGGGCTCCTGTCCTGGAGACTGCAAAGTAAGCACTGGCATGGAAATCTTTGAATTTTGGCAGTATATCGTTATCTTTAGAGATCTAAAGAAAGTGCCTACGTCATCCTTTCTCTGAACACATTTCAGGAGCTGAGAAGTTCCTATCCATCATGAATAAAAGCAACCACTTGCATATGGCTTTTCTAGAAAAAAATTCTTATAAAACATTTTCGTCAGGAAAGAAATGGGAGTCTAAAGTCAGATGAAAGACATGTCAAACTGTAGAAATCAGCTTTGTAGGTATGAGTCCAGGATCAGTCTGAAGTCAAACCCCTTTTCACATGTTTGCTTTTAACTTTGCACCGCCCTCGCTCTCAGTGCTGGCTCCTCCACTCATCTTTGTTGCTAATTCATGTTTGAGAGAGTCTGCACAAACTCCCCACCCAGCCTGGCCAGTTTCTTCTTACCTTAATGCAAATGTGCATGTCCAGGAGACTCACAAATCTGATCAATTTCAAGGCCAAGTAAGTGAAAGCTGGAGAATGTACAGACAGAAAATCAAAAACCGTGGAAACTTGAAGAGACAAAACAGGAAAGAAAGAAATGCCACTAAAATGAGGAAATGTGGTCAAACATTGATAACTGATTTGCAGATAAGCTTGATGGAAATGTCTGTGAAATATTGGAGAATGTAGGTGTGAGATTTGTTGAGTACAGCAGCAAAAAATATCTGAAGCATGTAGTGGTAGTACCAAAATCAAGATTCTTAAGGTTTTACATGCTATATGGCAGTATCTGGCCAAAAGTGTGGTCAGCTTTGGTTTTTGTTTGTTTGTTTGTTTGTGTGTTTGTTTCCACACTATGTGGTAAAAGGAAACAGAACAGGTTATCAAGTGGCCAGCATTCATCTTTATAATCTCTGGTGTCTGTGGTCAGTCCTGTTGCAGGGAATATCCAGCCTGTATGCTTACACATGTGGACTGGTTTTTGTGATGGACCATTTCAATGCCAGATATTGTACATGACAGTAAGCTTCTGTACACACTCTTTTCAAAATTTTCTTTACATGAAAATTAACATCAGTTTTTATTATGAGATGGAAGTCAATAGGCATTGACTAAACTTGAAAATGTACTTTAGAAACTTTAAAAAACAAAGAGTTCTGTCTCTCTAGATCAACCTTACAAGTATATCACAGGATTTAAGCAATTTCATCTTAACACGAAGGAGGCCCGGTACATTCTTCAGTCCCTGAGCCAATCCACATGTATTGGTTAGACTCAATGAAATAGAAAGTTTATAGGTTCTAAATGTAAAATGGAGCCAGCTCTATTATGTTTGTTGTGTTAAGGCCCTGTGATCTTTTGTTTTTGTGAATGGGGGAAATATAGGAAAAAAAAAAAAACACTGAGTTTTGAATTATTATCTTTATTATTAACATACTATGATTTGCCTCCTAATTCTTGGATGTAGTTCTGTCAGATCCTCAAAATGTGCACAAGATTGACCATCTCTTCCAAGAAGAAAAATAATACGCATCCAATAATGAATACACTCTAAACAGATATGGTAGTTACTTTTAAAATATTGGAGACATTGGAAACAATTATTACTTAATACATATGGTTTTGTTTTAAATGCTGTTAAGACACTAGTCCCTGTAGCTGATAGCATGGGTTAGTCAACCTTCACAAGTGATTTTAAAACTGTGAGAGTATAGCCATAGCCCCGAGCTTTTCCCAAGACAGCATCCCAAATAACAAGTTAAATGGGATTTAAATGGAAGAAGAAAATATTTTGAGATAAAAGTGGACTCATTAAATTTAGGAATTATTATATTTGAAGAAAAAGCATAGTAATTCCTACTAGTGTATTGTGTCACTCTGACCATTAGAATTACATACACAGGAGAGATCCTGAAGGAGTTAAGTTCTGAGTACAGACTAGTGTTTATATTAAAGGACAAGATCACATGCTGGTGATCTGTTAACCTTTGGATTGGTTTTTCTACAGTGTTCTTTCTTAAACTGTGGAGATCCCCATTGCTCCACCCCAAAAAAGAGAGAACAGTAATGAATTTTGGATCCGGCATGTTGAAATTAAAGAGCATGAAGAAAGTGAAAAGTTGTTTACTAGGTGTTTGAGACTAGCTGGGAGGCTCAGAAGAGAGGCCTAAGCTAGGAAACTAGAATTGGAAAGAATCACAGTACTAAGTAGTAAAGTTACATGAGTAGACGCCCTAGGCAAAAGGCCTGGAAGAGAATAATGCCAAAGGGGTCACTTCTAAGAGCAGAGGCGGAGAAGACAGGAAACTGAGAAGGAATATCAAATGAAGACTCAGTCATGGAATTGCCGTATATTTAGTGGTGTTTAGGGGCCCTCAGAAGGCGGCACAGGTACAGTAACACATACTGATGTTTACTTACAGTTACAATGAAATAGGCACTATTATCAAAACCATTTAATGAGTGAGGAAACCGAGTTCACTTCAGTAGACCCAGGACTCATACCTGTATTACTCTGAGAATAGCCAGTTGCCTACATTAGGCTTTTGAAAGCTTAATTAGACAACTGATGAAATGGAGAACTAGACATGACAGTGAATTGCCAGAAACACTGTTTCTTCAGAGACCCGTAATAATTCTTCTTACATACCTAGAGACCCCAGACTGAGCCATAGAAGTGGAAAAAAATCTGGTTTATATGACTGTGGAGAAAATCCTATACTTGGAATGCTGTACCCTGTTCTCGACACATTATTGGCAGAAAGATACATATCAAGGAAAGGACCTGAAATTCACTTGTGGATGAAAAAGCAAAAGAAATAAAGGCAGTAAGGCAGTAAAAGTGTATAGAAAGTGAAGGTGATACACATGTATATGCTGACATAGCAGAAGGAAAATGACCTGAGTAAGCATAAAACCCATGCCAGAGTCAGGAAGAGAAACACAGAGCCTGGAAATTGATCACTAATTTCGTCTTTTTTTTTTTTTTCCCCCAGGCTTGACATTTTCCACTTTCTCTCTCCTAAAACAAGAAAGGAGGCAGGTTTTAGATTTTATATCTTTAATTTTCTTAATTCTTGCCTAACAGTGATAAAAACATAAAACCAGTGGGCTGAAATTCAGGGACACTGAGGGAATGAAAATAGAAAACTAAACCTGGACAAGTTATCAGCCTGTCTGGGAATAATCAACAGGTTATATGAGAAACAAA
Organism: Mandrillus leucophaeus; assembly: GCF_000951045.1. NCBI lineage: Eukaryota > Metazoa > Chordata > Mammalia > Primates > Cercopithecidae > Mandrillus > Mandrillus leucophaeus. The sequence continues at coordinate 2,357,836 of NW_012104009.1, forward strand.
GGTTTTAGTAAGTTACTAATCTGGAATAATCAAGGTGATATCTGTGTAAATTAGGAGAAAGTTTGAATCTAAGAGCTTGTATTAATAAAAGAAAGTTTTCTTTTCTTCTTTTGGGTTACATAACCAAATTATGGTCTAATACTCCTAGGGAAACCAGTTTAATAATTAGTTGCTGCAGTTTTGTAGGTAATATGTTTTTTTGTTTGTTTTGTTTTGTTTTTGAGACAGTCTTTCTCTGTTGCCTAGGCTGGAGTGCAGTGGTGTGATCTCTGCTCACTGTAACCTCCGCCTCCTCCGTTCAAGCAATTCTTGTGCCTCAGCCTCCTGAGTAGCTGAGATTACAGACGCGTGCCACCATGCCCGGATAATTTTTTTTTGTATTTTTAGTAGAGACAGGGTTTCGCCATGTTGACCAGGCTGGTCTCGAACTCCTGACCTCAGGCGATCCGCCCGTCTCAGCCTCCCAAAGTGCTGGGATTACAGGCGTGAGCCACCATGCCCGGCCTGGTAGTATGTATTCTTAAATGTGTGCAAAGTGGGCTTCCACAGGACCTATGTTGTTTGAATAGGACCTCTCTTGCCTAAACATTTTTATTTACATTCATTCATCTATCAAACATGTTCTTTAAAGTAAAGGTAAATTATTTATTCAGCCTCACACAAAATTTTCATATTGTTATAAATTAGTGAAGTTCACATTAATGAGGTTGTACATGGTAAACTCCACTGTGAATCCTGAAACGAACTCTGTCAAGATGGGAGAATCCCATTAATATCTAAGATTTCAAAACTTAGCAACAATTTTGGACAGGCCAAATCATAAATGAAGTAGTCTTAACATTTTACCAACTAAAATTTTGTATTGTAAGGTGAGGACTTACAGGGCCAAAAGGCCTTTTCTCTTGTTCTGAACAGATACCTCTATTGCTCTGCACTTAATAATCATGTCAAAAAAGCTGATGTCAATTTCATTTTTCCTCTTAAACTCACCCTATTAAAGGAAAAAAGTTTCTGTTAAAATTTAATCAACAAAAGCAGGTGTTACAGGGAGGGGTAGATTCATTGAAAGCTGCCAGTGAATCCAAATACTCTTTATTTTCCAGGCACACAATAAAGTTAGTCCACAAGGGCACATGAAATCTGTCCAGCCCACAATCACATTAGAATATGCATTGTGTTACTGGAAGCAGCGCAGAAATATTCCGTTTTGGCTCACTTCAGTTCTTCGTCACCCCCTGAACTGCCTCCTGCTGATTTGAAGGTCTTGATAGTTTCTGGCAGGACAGTGGTATCACTCTCCAATTATATTGCTGCTTAGCATCTGGTAGTTGCAGAGGAGGTTTATACTGTATTACGTTCCAAGAAAACCCAATCTGTGAACCAGATTAAGGCCAAATCTAGTCTTGGATATAATGCCATGGGGTGGGGATTAAAAGGGAATGGCAGGGATACGGACTGGCAAAAAAGCTGGAACTGATGAAATAATATATTAGAAGAACGACCCCCAGGTGTGTATTTTTATTTTGTGTATTTATTTTTTATTTAGAAGTATGTGGGAAGGAAGAGTAATTAGGGGATGGGCACAAGAATATGTTTTACTTCCTTAGCATACACTTTTCTATTTAGTGATATAAATAGTAGTAAAATTTGGATAATCTCCTGAACTGAAGGATCTAGTTGTCTTCAACAACAAATGCTTATCAGGAATGATTTCAGCAGGATAGCAGAGTAGAAGTTTTCTATCATTGTCTCCCTGTAGGAGCACCAGTTTTGACAGTCACTCATGGACAAGAGTACCTTTATGGGAGTCTGAGAGGCCAGCAGAGAAGTTCCAGCTCACTGCTGGAGCAAAATATTTAAGAAGAGATTCATTGAAGAGGTTAAGAAGAATAGTTTCATTTTACCCACATCACCTCTCCTGTAAAGCAGCACAGTTCAGTGCCAGGAGAGACCCCCTTTGCCCATGATTCTTCTCACAGGGGGAAAGTTAGTGTTGTGAATACCCAGCTTTACCAGCTGTGTAGAATGCTGTCCAAGAAACTCACCTCTTTTTTGACCCACCCAGAACACTGGAGGAGATTAGCATGTCTGAGTGGCTGAAAGTAAGGAAAGGTGGGCTTGGGGCGGGGGGGCGGCAGAAATCACAGCAACTAGGTCTTAGAATTCAACAACTGTTTGTATCCGATTGATTGCATCTCAGACTCCATTAGGAGGCCTGCCCATGAGCTAATTGGGATGCCTCACCTATAGACCCAACCAATTCCATGGGTGCCCCTATGCTCCACATATTTCCTCCCCCACCCCTCCTGTGGCCAGTCTGATGCACAGTCCTTGAGTCATGACTACAAGCCTTTAAAGGTGGTTTATAGTCACATGTACTCAGTTGCCTTGATTCTGGAGGATTGGAAGAAGGTACATAAACTGAGCATTTCAGGGCACTGCCCTAGGGAAAGCAGATGAAAGACTCTCAGCACAATGCCTGGCTTTGTGAGATTGAGAGAAG
>NW_012104009.1:2362233-2364538 GCF_000951045.1 Mandrillus leucophaeus
TCCAGCCCACAATCACATTAGAATATGCATTGTGTTACTGGAAGCAGCGCAGAAATATTCCGTTTTGGCTCACTTCAGTTCTTCGTCACCCCCTGAACTGCCTCCTGCTGATTTGAAGGTCTTGATAGTTTCTGGCAGGACAGTGGTATCACTCTCCAATTATATTGCTGCTTAGCATCTGGTAGTTGCAGAGGAGGTTTATACTGTATTACGTTCCAAGAAAACCCAATCTGTGAACCAGATTAAGGCCAAATCTAGTCTTGGATATAATGCCATGGGGTGGGGATTAAAAGGGAATGGCAGGGATACGGACTGGCAAAAAAGCTGGAACTGATGAAATAATATATTAGAAGAACGACCCCCAGGTGTGTATTTTTATTTTGTATATTTATTTTTTATTTAGAAGTATGTGGGAAGGAAGAGTAATTAGGGGATGGGCACAAGAATATGTTTTACTTCCTTAGCATACACTTTTCTATTTAGTGATATAAATAGTAGTAAAATTTGGATAATCTCCTGAACTGAAGGATCTAGTTGTCTTCAACAACAAATGCTTATCAGGAATGATTTCAGCAGGATAGCAGAGTAGAAGTTTTCTATCATTGTCTCCCTGTAGGAGCACCAATTTTGACAGTCACTCATGGACAAGAGTACCTTTATGGGAGTCTGAGAGGCCAGCAGAGAAGTTCCAGCTCACTGCTGGAGCAAAATATTTAAGAAGAGATTCATTGAAGAGGTTAAGAAGAATAGTTTCATTTTACCCACATCACCTCTCCTGTAAAGCAGCACAGTTCAGTGCCAGGAGAGACCCCCTTTGCCCATGATTCTTCTCACAGGGGGAAAGTTAGTGTTGTGAATACCCAGCTTTACCAGCTGTGTAGAATGCTGTCCAAGAAACTCACCTCTTTTTTGACCCACCCAGAACACTGGAGGAGATTAGCATGTCTGAGTGGCTGAAAGTAAGGAAAGGTGGGCTTGGGGCGGGGGGGCGGCAGAAATCACAGCAACTAGGTCTTAGAATTCAACAACTGTTTGTATCCGATTGATTGCATCTCAGACTCCATTAGGAGGCCTGCCCATGAGCTAATTGGGATGCCTCACCTATAGACCCAACCAATTCCATGGGTGCCCCTATGCTCCACATATTTCCTCCCCCACCCCTCCTGTGGCCAGTCTGATGCACATTCCTTGAGTCATGACTACAAGCCTTTAAAGGTGGTTTATAGTCACATGTACTCAGTTGCCTTGATTCTGGAGGATTGGAAGAAGGTACATAAACTGAGCATTTCAGGGCACTGCCCTAGGGAAAGCAGATGAAAGACTCTCAGCACAATGCCTGGCTTTGTGAGATTGAGAGAAGGTACACAATTTTAAGAGTTACCTCCCAAAAGAAAGCAAAAAGAGGGAGTACATTCATAGAAAGTATCTGAGAGAGCCTCAGAATTCTAGCCAGGCTGACTGGTGAAGGAGTTCCTCTCCCAAAGCTAGTCAGTAAAGACTAGAGGAGATGACTGCTACTTCAGATGTGAAAACAGCAACACAGGACTTCACAGAACACACACACACACACACACACACACACACACACACACACAGAGAAATGTGACACCAGCAAAAGAACACAATAATTTCTCAGTAACCAACCCCAAAGAAGTAGAGGTCTACAAATTGCCCGACAAGGAATTTAAAAATAATTGCTTTAAGGACATTTAGCAGGCTACGATAAAATTTAGTATAAATCTAAATAAAATAAAATCAGTGTAAATCTAAATAAAACTCGATGTAATCAGGAAAACAATATATGACCAAAACTAAAAGCTCAACAAATAGATATACATCTTAGAACCAAACAACTACTGAAGCCAAAGACTGCAATGAATGAAATGAAAAATGCATCAGAGAGAGAATCAACAGCAGATTCAGTCAAGCAGAAGAAAGGATCTGTGAACTCAAATAGAAAGCATTTGAAATGATCTAGTCAGAGAAGAAAAAAGAAGAAAGCTTATGGGATATGGGATACCATGAGGAGAAATAATATATGCAATATGAGAGTCTTCAAAGGAGAAAGGAAAGAAGAGGGCAGAAATCTTACTTAAATAAATAATGACTGAAAACTTCCCATATCGTGGGAAAGATATGGCTATCCAGGTTATGAGACTCAAAGGTCCTCAAACAGGTCCAAACAAAATAAAACTTCACCAAGACACATAATCTTTTCTTTTTTTTCCTATACTTTTTGTTCTAGGGTACATGTGCACAATGTGCAGTTTTGTTACATATGTATACATGTGACATGTTGGTGTGC
>NW_012104009.1:2369543-2412561 GCF_000951045.1 Mandrillus leucophaeus
TCTCATCACACGTAAAAGAACTTCCATAAGACTATCAGTTGACTTCTCAGCAGAAATCCCATGGGTCACGAAGGAGTGGGATGTTATACTCAAAGTGATGAAAGGAAAAAACTGTCTTTCAATGGTACTTTACTCAGCAAAGCTGCCCTTTGTAAAGGAAGGAGAGACGAAGATTATTCCAGACAGACAAAAGCTAAGAGAGTTCATCACCACTAGGACTGCCTTGCAAGAAATGCCAAACGAAATTGTTCAAGCTGAAATGAAAAGACACAAATGAGTAGCATGAATGTATAGTATTTTTAGTCTCTGTTAAAAATAAATGTGCACTCTAATTCAGAATACTCTAATATTGTAATGATGGTGTTTAAATTCATTTTAACTCTAGTATAAATGTTAAAAGACAAAAATATTAAAAATAACTATAGCTACACCATTGTTAATGGATACACAATATAAAAAAACTAAATCATAACATCAAAAACATAAAATGGGGAGTAAAAATGTAGAGTTACCAGCTTCAAATAGACTCATAAGATGTTTTGCGTAACCCCATTGTAACATCAAAACAGAAATCCATAGTAGATACAGAAAAGATAAAGAATCAAATCATACCACTATTGAAAATCATGAAATTACAAAGGAAGATACCAAGAGAGGTATAAAGGAACAAAAGAACTACAAAACAATCAGAAAACAACAAAATGGCAATAGTAAGTCCACAATGGAATGTTATTCAGCCTTAAAAAAAAAGGGCATACTGCCATTTGTGACAACATGGATGAACCTGGAGGACATTATGCTAAGTGAAATGAACCAGACACAAACAGACAAATACTGCATAATATAACTTATATGTCAAACCTAAAAAGTTGAACTCATAGAAACAGAGAGTAGAGTTGTAGTAACAGGGATTGAGTGTGAGGACAATGGGGAGATGTTGGTCAAAGAAAGGTTGACCTTTCATTTGTAAGATGAATAAATTTTGGAGATATAATGTACAGTGTGGTGACTACAGTTCATAATATACCCTTGAAATTTGCTAACAGGGTAGATTTTAAATGCTCTCAACAAACACACACACACACACACACACAGAGGTCAGTATGTGAAGTGATAGATATGTTAACTTGATTGTGGTAATGGTGTTATAATGTGTGTGTGTATGTATGTGTGTGTGTGTATATATATATACACACACACACATATATATCAAATCACAGTATATACCTTTAATAGATATACTTTTTGTCAATCACTCCTAGGCTTAAAAACTCACCATCTTCAAAGCAATCACTCCTTTCATGCCCACATTTCATCAGGGAATGATTTTGTCCCATTATGCGTATAAGTACCATTTCCCATATATTGTTTGATTTAAAGATTTCTGTTTCCTCCATCTTTTCATTGTGCACTCTGAACTACTATTGGCCCAACTCTGTTTACATAAACAGTTCTAAACTTAAGAATCAATTATTGTTATTTTTGTTTAGAAAATGTTTTTACGAATATTGATGGCTTTTTCTTTTGAGATTGCACTGTATTCATATAGTGTACTTTACTAACTGTACCTTATTTGTATTTTACCAGCTAGGGAGCTGAGAGGAACTCAAAATATCCAAGACTTTGGGCCTAAATTTCTAAAAATGGTCATTAAAATAGAAAGTATTAAAGGAGTATGGGTTGTGGACTTTTGTACTGATTAGCATGAACATTTGAAAATCATAAAAGTAGTGCTACAAAATATTTCAGGTTTACGTATCTTTATTATATGTTCAGTCAAAGCTATCAAAATCACTTCTTACAGTTTTAATTATAATTGCAAAATAAACATTTTATAAAACTTTCTGAGTAATCTTTTATAATCTTTAGCAGATATAAGTTTATTTAATTTATTTAGAAGTGTTGCATAAAACTCCTTTCCTATATTTTCTAATATGTAAGTATCATTGAGAGGCTCTGTTGTGAAAAAATACATATTGTAGAAATGTTAGGAATTTGTGGTAAATTAGTCTTCATTGATTTTTCAGGTTTTACAATTTCTATTGCAGTCATAATATTCTAGTCTGACATTTTTTCTTTTTCTTTTTTTTTGAGAGAAACAATGATATGATGGCAAAGTGTATATGTCCCATTTTTATTGCTTTTAATCAGATGTTACTTTCTCATAAACTGCAGAGGGAACCTTTCTCCACCAAGTAATTATGCTGATATGTTGTACAATCTTAATACTCCTTAAAAGTGAGGGAAAATAAACATATCAAATGTCAAATAGCATATAAAAATTTCTCTACTAATCTAAGAATAAGAGTTAATAAGAGTTATATGTTTGGATTCCCTTGATCATATCTTTCTTTATGAGGATGGTACCAACAACCCAATAGGAATTTACCATAAAAAAAACACACAAACACTGATATAATACAACTAATATGAGACATTTTCTTGTAATTTATACTAAAACCATAATAAAAATGGTATTTATACTTAATGGGACAATCCAGGGAGGGAAGGAATACAGGGCTGAACACCAGTTCATATGAGAAGGCTCTGAGGTTTTGGTTGTTAAAAGTCACTCTGCACCATCACGTGATGTGTCTGCAGTGCTGTTATAAATGCCATTTTAGGCAGATTTGACAGAGGGATTGGGAAGTTACGTAGACCTGTTGGGCTCTGCTAATCATCTTTTACCTCTAAAAAAATGTAAGAAGAAATAAGAGCTGAAATGGTAACTATTGTCGTAATCCTTCGTTTAGTTACTAATAACTAACATTTATAGAGTATTTACTGTGTCGAAGACACTGCTAAGCCCATTATGTTATCTTATTTAATCCTTATGACAATCTATTTTTATGGATACCTACTGTATTCTATAGCCCATGGTAGAGATTAAGGATTCAAAAAATCAAAGTTGCCTGACTTAGAGTCAGTTCGCAGAAGGACCCACTGAGAGAAGTAGGGTGAGTGCCCAAAGAAAAAGTGATTGAGAATATAACAGTTGGTAAAGCTGTGACAGAGTCTGAAGGGCTGTCATGGATATGCTAAGGGGATGACATTTTTAATGTAGAGGAAGGGGGAATAAAGGCACAAAAATTATGAGGAAACAGATATCAGTCACTCTAGTGAAATCCAGGTAATTATCTAATGCTTGTGTTCTAAAACTTGGTACATAGTCTGTTTTGTGAGGGGTATAAAAACTGCACACAGTGTCTTCCATCAGATCACAGGGCCTACAGACTGATGACGGCAGGTATATGGATAATGGGCTAGCATGTAATAGGCCTGTTAAAGGACCAAGCAGTGTCACGGGAAACCAGCAGAGGTAGAGATTTACTTTGCACTGGAGGGATCTGAGAAAACATGACATTTGTGTTAACCTTAATGTGCTGAGGATTGGACAGATGGAGCCAAAGTAACAGTGCTATATCTAGTGGTTTCAGCAACAGAAGCATGAAGATGGGAAATTATAGGACATTTTGGTGCAATGGTGAGTATTTTGGTTTGGTTGTAGTGTGAATTTTATGAAGGAAATAATGGAAGAGAAAGCTAAACAGCTGGGCACAGTCCTGATCATGAGGTCTTTGAAAACCACAGCAGACAGTTTGCCATCTTAATACTGTGTAATTAGGAAATCATTGAAGGCTTTTGGGGAGAAAGATGGTTTTAAGGAAATGATTTTTTAACAGGTCACCTTTGCTTTTTGATAAAATAGTTTTCTTACTGTCACTAAAAATGTGTCAGTTTAGATGATAGTTTAGGAGGAATGTTACATAGAAGGAAGCATGCCAGGAGTGGGAAGTTTTTAAATCTGTGCTCATTTACTGGCTTGGATCATGGTGTCATCTTGACTGTGACTCCAGTTTCTAGAAGTGTCCGGCCCACGGTAGGCATTCGGTGAGCCTTGGGGAAGGGTGTAAAGGACAGGTAGAACTTCAAGTTCCATTCCAGGTCCGAAGTTCTTTGATATAATTGCAGAAGTTAACATAGCTTCTGAAACAAGATTTCATAAAATCTTGTTTAAACGATCTAATTCTGTGGCCAAAGCATAAAAGTTGTTGGATTTTAACTCCAATAAAATATACAAGATTTTTTTTTTTTTTTGAAGCAAGAGTTAAACAACAATTAGATTCAGTTGTGGCTTCTGTCGCATGCCTCTATTCTTACTGTTTTCCCCCGTGTCTGTCATAATAACTGAGGGGAAGTAATGATTAACTCAAATTTGGTGTTGTCCTATTGATTAGCTTTCACATTTTAAATATAATTGCTGACATTATATTAAAAAATATAATTGTTGAAAATTTCTGAACCAAAGATAAATACGAGCTTGTAGTATGCCAAACCAAAACTGAACACCTGAAGGTTTCAAGATCTGTTCCCTGAATGTCTGCAAAATTCCACACTACTTACAGCAGGACTTAGCTTTCTTAGCCTTTCTGAGAATCTGTAGATGCACTCAGAAAAGTTTACCAACACACGTGTACATAGCCTTGGGATGCAGTTATAGGCTGGCTTGTTTACAGGCCTCATGAAGATAATCAATAGACATCCCCACACCTCAGTAGGAAGCAAATTCAGTGGTTACAGAAATCTCGCTTCAATGTATTTGAGGTTGTCACAAAAAAGATGTGTACCACGTATCTCTTTAAAACAATGCTTTTTGAGATGGAACATACAACTAAATGCCTTTAGAGGTAAAAGTTGTATGGGAGCCAAGAAAATATGAAAGAAATTCAAAAATGCTGCTGATCCACACATATTTCTTAAAGATCCTATAAACATTACAACACATTTATCAAGGAACATTTGAAGGTGCCAAGATACTTCCAGTAATAAATGTGATTATATGATTAAAATGCGTTTGCATAGCCTTTCAGGAAGTGGAGGAGGGATACAAGGAGAGAAAATAAGGAGGAAACTGCATTAGGGATTCTCTACTGTAGTTTTGAAGTTGACTTGTATTGAACAATAAGTTAGAAAAACACCAATTTTTCTAAAAAAGTGTATGCTAAGACCTAAGGAATATTATTTTTAACCTATCAAAAGTATGGAATTGACCCGCTAAAAGTTAGTGCTTCTGTGGAGAAAGGAGACCAACACAAATCTTCACCACCCCAACCCCAACCCCAACCCCGGCCCACACACTTTCTCATTAAAAGAAGAAAGGAATTGGTGGAATGAGTGTGGTATCAGGCTCACTCTGCCAGAAAACAGAGTTAACTCCAAATGGTTTAAGAAACACTAACAAAGGGGCTGTTTACAGTAGATGGGGTTAAGTGAGCAGGCAATGGCTATAAATAGATGATGAGGCACAAAAACTGGCAACAGCTGGAAGCCATTATCATCACTGAAGGGGCAAGGGGAGGACAAGGTATTGTGAGAGCCCAGTGAAAAAGGAAACTGCCAAGAGACTACTCAGTGGAATTGTAGTCATGGAGCCATGCAGCCACTGCCAGGGGTGCTGGTCCAGCTTGCTGGGCACGAAGCAGGGTAGAGCCAAAGACAGAATAGCCCCAGGGCAGCAGCAAATGGCGCATAACCAGGTACCGTTCTCAACTCTTGGACTTCTCTGCCGAGAAGACAAAATATCTTTTAAGTTGCCATCCTGGCAAAACTATTTGTTACGAGGGTACTGTTCTGTGAGGCTTATATTGCTTACGTTAATAGGCGGCTTAATCATACCCTGAGAATGATACCCAAATATTGCTTTTCTAAATGTCCTTGTTTGAGAGACATTGGAAAATTCTTTAAAGAAAGAGCAGTATACCCCCATTACCAGGATTGTCCTTTTCTTCCATTTATTCCAGAAACCATTACTGCAGGAAAAGAGAGATGTTGCCATAACTGTTTGAAAGAATTCCTTGTGTAGTTAGTGGTAGCCATAAACATATGGCCTTCACTAACTGTTTGTCCTCTGTCCCAACCTTGTCTTTCCATGACAGTTAACCCCATCATTACAGTTTCACTGGGGACTTCTGTATTCAGAGCCAAAGTATGTCAGTAAAATATTAAAAGTAACAGCACAAGAAATAAAAAGAGATAAAGTTGAGAAACTGCATGGCAAAAAGCCTGTCACGGAATTGTAGAGAAGAAAGAGGGAACTTTAAAAAAAAAAAAAATCTAATTGAGAAAGCATTGTTGTCATTATTGCTAATATTTAAAGGTCTTAATTTTTAAGGGAATTCTTGAGACATTGTACTTGGGAAACAGGAAGTTCTGACTTGAATACATTTTGTTTTAAAGTACAAGGATGTAATTTGAGTGAATTGATCTCAGATTTTACAGATGATCTTGTAAGGTATGAGTATTTTTCTGCATTATAAAAGTATAGTTGTTCATAATGGACAATACAGAAGAGCTTAGAGCATAAAATAAAATAGAAATTACCTGTGACTCTGTTGCTTAGAAGTAATCACTATTAATTTGGCTTTCTTCTCTTCTTCTTAATATATCTGTATTCTTAAAATTATGATATTGTGATCCTTTGTTGATATTTCCAAATTACTTTCCAGATTTTCTCCACTGGTTTTTATTTCCACCAAAAGTATGGGAAGTTAACTGTATCCTTGTTGGGCTTGTAATTTTAAAGACCTTTGCCGATTTTGTTTTTAAAAGTGATTTAGGAAGGTTGAACTTTATTCATAGTTACATATTTACTTACCATTTTGTATTGAATTATTTATCTGTGTCTTTTGCCCATTTCCCTAAGAGAAAATTAGTATTTTTTAAAAATTATTTTTAGGAGCTCTTTGTATGGAAAGAAATTTCAGAAGATCATCTTTCTTGTTAGAAAAGATAGGACTAATTGGTAACCCTTATCAGGTGATTATTTGTTGCAATTTTTGATGCCTTCTTGCTTTTAGAAAAACCAGTTTTAAAGGACTAAGCTCAAAATTTTTGTTATTTAAGATATTTAAGGGCTGGGTGCCATGGCTCATGCCTGTAATGGCAACACTTTGGGAGGCCAAGGTGGGAGAATCACTTAAGGCCAGGAATTCGAGACCAGCCTGACCAACATGGAGAAACCCCATCTCTACTAAAGAATACAAAAATTAGCCTGGCATGATGGCATGCAACTGTAGACCCAGCTACATGGGAGGCTGAGGCAGGAGATTCACTTGAATCTGGGAGGCGGAAGTTGCAGTGAGCTGAGATTGTGCCACTGCTCTCCACCCTGGGTGACAGAGTGAGACTCTGTCTCGGGGAAAAAAAAAAAAAAAAAGATATTTAAGCAGGAACATTGCCTTTGGATAAGTACTTGATGAATTCTGACTTAGAACAATTTCTAAGATACTATTCTTAAGAAAAATAAAGGATTGTTTTGAAGTTATTTGACAATTAAAACTTTATTCCCATCTCCTCACCAAATCTCTTAGGACTGAGAAATTAGGATCCTTCATTCCTACTTCATGAGAAAAACAAATAATACACAGTTGGGGTGAGGAATAATGCACAGTTGGGGAGAGGAATAGGCATATTGTGCCACTATATGTGGCATCATGAAAAAACTATTAACAGCTGTTGTTAAGCTAGTCTGTAGAAAGTGGGAGTGAGAAGGTGGCAGATAGACATTTTCCAAGTGATAATTTTCTTTAGGGACAACTTACCTAATATTAGGCCCTTTGAATTTTTGTGAAGATTACCAACTTTGAGATCACGAACAAGCTTGAAACAGTCTTTAACACACAGAGTCAGTTGAACCCATAATTAGCTGCTCTTTAGTGTAGCATGTAAAACTTATATGTAACAAGTGTAACATATAAAACAAAGATGAGAAAGGTAAAGAATTTTAATGTCAGTCTCAAGTTGGTAAGTTATTTTTAGAATTGAATTCCTAAAGGTTTTGCTGTTTCCTGCATGTACCTGTAATTGTTCCTTCAGTCTCCTTAAGAGACGGAATTTCCGGTTTCTAAATTCTTATCTGAGTAGGTCAGACATAAAGAGATTGTGTATATGGTATGATGTGGTCACCTTTTTATTTATGGGACTTTCTTAGTCTAATGTGTGTGAACTCTTAAATGCATAGTGTCTTACTCTGTAACAGCAACCAGCAGTTGTGTGTTAAGATTTTTCACGAAGAGTCCCAGCTGTTGTAAAAAGGAACAATCTGCTCTCGCCACAGATTACAGTGCTTTGGGTCTAGACTGCAGGCAATACTTCTGGGACCTGTCCTGCACACTGTGAACATCAGTATTCCTGGGAGAGAGAAGGGAGATTAGTCACTTCTGGCTCTTAGAAGTTCTTGCATAACTTGCTGTTATCTCAGTACAATTTCCTGGGGATGCTTTATCCTGGCATGTGCCTCTACCCCTACTTCAGTGCCCCCTCCTTTATCAAAAGGACCATTGAGTATTGGGCTGGGATGCCATTGCCATTGCAGAGGGCTAGTATGGTTTCCTCCTCTTCATCCTGGATCCTCGCATTATTGTTTTTGCCATGTAGGGTGTCTTGGCTTTGTTTCCACCATTGCAAGCGTTGCCCATCTCCCACTCATACTTATGTCAGCGACCTCCCTTGCAATAACCTAGCACTACCCATGCTTTCTGTAGAATTGTTATATACAAACCATTCTGATGATTCCAGATTTCCTCCTGGCACTTCATTTTCTTTCCTCCCCTTCCCAGAATCCTCTTCCTTATCTCTGGAATATAGAGCTCGGATGCCAAGAGGCTGCGGGAAACTAATTGAGTTAGGCTTTGTGTTTCTTTCTTTTTCCACCCTCCATGTTCCAAAGCTGATTTCTCTTGTGCTTTGGATTTTTCCCTGCCCTCCTTCTATCTGAACAGCGACTTTGAGATTATGTTTGGGGTTTAGTTTACACTGTGTAAGACAAAGTGGTTTATAAGATAAGGTAGTTTATCCTTTTCGAATTCTCACACTCCTTAAATACATCTGTTGTTGATTATTTCATCTGGTATGCCTTGATTTTTGCTTTCTACTTTGTTTGCATTTCATTATTCTTCTCTGAGATTATTTCTAGGCTTTTTTGCTGAGCCGCCATAACTCTGTTTCTGATTAAGTAAATAGCTTTGATAAGTCACAGTGGAATCTTAACACAAACTGGCATATGCACAATTTACCTTTTCTCTCCATTAAGCTGCATTTCCTCCTGAAGTTGAAAAGTCAGTGGAGAATAGTTCTAATAGCACAGCATCCTTGTATTTTAAACTCTTCCATTGCTGATTATATTGGAAATACTGGTATTCCATCACCAAAAGCTCTCATTTATCTTCCAGCTAGTTTTGAATTTTCTCAAGTTGGTGGCTCTTTTCTATCCAATTGGTGAACCGTTCACAGGCTTCACCTTGGTATGTGAATGGACCTCCCACCCTTTCCTTGCATTCAGCAAGAACCTGCCTGAAGTATTCATTACTGTAGTGATGAGGGCACCTGCTCCCCAATCATTGCCAAAAAGAGAACTGAAAATGCCTTTGGAACTAGCCATACTTGCTTTCTTAAAATTTGCTCACATCACTCCTGCCACTACCATGTCAAAAATACTCTTTCTCTGTTAAGTATTAAATTTCATTCAGAAAAAAATAGAATCTTGATAGGAAGTTGCCATGGGACCTCATTGTGTATAGGTTGATATGGATACTAATGGGAACATTAATCTCATGAAAATTAGGTTTTTGAATTTAAAGTACATTTTTTTTTGCACTGCTTGCTGTCTGTTCATCTTCTTTTTTAGTTGACTAGTAAGGAGATTTTTTTTTGGTTTTAAAATAAGATTCTGGCTAGGTATGGTAGCTCAACCCTGTAATCTTAGCACTTTGGGAGGCCGAGTCGACGGATGGCTTGAGTCCAGGAGTTCGAGATCAGCCTGGGCAATGTGGTGAGGCCCCCCCGGCCATCTCTACAAAAAATTAGCCAGGCATGGTGGCTCATGCCTGTAGTCTCAGCTACTCAGGAGGCTGAGGTGGGAGGATCGTTTGAGCCTGGGAGGCGGCGGTTGCAGTGAGCTGAGTTCACACCACTGCACACCAGCCTGGGTGACAGAAGAAGACCCTGTCTCAAAAAGTTAATTAATTTAATAAGATACATAAGGATGATTTTATGTTTTATCCTAAAGCAATATACAGGTGACCCTTGAACAAGTGGGGCTCAGGGATGTTAACCTGTCACACAAAAAAACACACATAATTTTTGACTCCCCAAAAACTTTACTAATAGCCTGCTGTTGACTGGATGCCTACCAGTAACATAAAAGGTTGATTAGCATAATTTTGTGTGTTATATTTATTAGATACAGTAATCTTAACAATAAATGAAGCTAGAGAAAAGAAATTTTATTAAGAAAATTCTAAGGGAGAGAAAATAGATTTAGTATTAAGAGGAAGTGGGTCATCATAAAAGTCTTCATCCCCATCGTCTTCACATTGAGTAGCCTGAGGAAGAGGAATGGTGTGGGGAGTTGATCTTGCTGCCTAAGGGGCAGCAGATAAATTCCGGCTATAGTTGGACCCACATGGTTCAAATCCATGTTGTTCAAGGGTCAACTGTATTTGGTGTAGGGAATGCCTAGAGCAGGTGGATTCGTTCTTTATCCCGGTTGTATCACCTGACATGTTATGGCTGCTCACCAACATTTTGCTTTAACTATGTGTGGCTTGAGCTTTTTTACTCCCCTCTTGAAATATACTTTGCTTTTTTATTAAAATTTTTACTGTCAAAGAACATTCCTTGAAATAATCTGGAATCCATCTCACTGGCCACAAAATAAATGTGAAGTGCATAGGCTTCTAGTCATCCTGTTTGCTCTTTTAAAATCATTTCCAGTCAGGCTTCATAAGTCAGCTCAGGTGTTCTCCATCTCTTGATAAGTATGTATTTTCACTGTAAAAAATGTGATATCGGTATGTTATTTGGCCCGCATACAGTTTTTGTTTAAAAAAGAAAGTCAATTTCTTAAGAAACCAGGGGGAAACATGTTTCACTGTAAAATATGGGTAGTGGTCAGCTGACTATGAGTAGAATTCACTTTTGCTGATCACCAAAGTGACTTGCCGACGTAATAGTCATCAAAATAGAAGCCATATTAGATGGCTCAGATAGGGTTTGAAGTAGAATCTCGTCTTTGTAATGGGTTGTCAGTGAATTTGTTTTGTGCCTAAAAGCACATTATTCAGGAAATGCCAGTGGGGTGAACACTGCCTTTCATCCACTTTGATACAAAAATCACACATTCTTAAAATGTGCAAAATAAAGAGGAAAGCCAGTTGTAGATGTGTCACCAAGATTTAGGCTAGTTTAAGGTTCTTGGAAACATTTTAGATTTTAAGTGAGCTACCCACCATAAGTTATCAAAAATTATAAAATAAAGTTGCTTATTAGTTTAAGAACCTTATAGTACTATTTTATACCAAAGAAATTTACATTTGTATGGAAATATAGCAGTGATCTGACTGAATTTCCTCATTTGTTTTTTGAGGAAACTATACTCAAGTGATTCAGTGACTTTTCCAAGGTGACAGAGCTTGTTTATGGCTAAATTGCGATTAACTGTAGACACCACATATTTTCACCACATCATAAAGGAAATCTGCAGTCAATTGCAACGTCAAAGGCATTAAAAGTTAATACATTCTGTGTGATACATTCTGGCTTTTCCTAGCTTTTCCCTATATGATTCCAAGTGAACCAACGCCCTTGAGAAGCCTGGGGCTTTTTCTGACGCCTTTTTTTTTTCCCCCTGAGATTTTTTTCCACAAAATTGTAAGCCTAGGGCTACATTCTTTCTTACATAAAAATGTTGGCCGTTATTACTTTGGAACTACTTGCCGACTGTTGATATATTCCCAGTAGTTGCAAAGAATCTCAGAGGAAGTTGGAGCTGTGCCTTAAGTGTTTGTCAACACTGGCCACTCTTGACAGATCCAGGCCCCAGGTAATGCCCGTCTTGATTATATTGTTTCAGAGGTAAAGCACTTTTGGAAGAAATCAAACTTGAAACAAATGTGAAAGAGCTCCATGCCAGGGGAAGGTAAATTCTGTCCACTCGTCTGTTTGACAGTTTTGTTTATGTCCATAATATGTACCACAGCCATCCAGATTTGAAGCCATTTATAATATATGGAACTTTTGCCTGTAAACAAAAGTGCAACTCTGATAGGATAACTTTTGTTTTGTTTTTGTTGTGAGTGGGAAGGTGGTCAAGGGATTTTCTGTTGTTTTCTGTCTCTAAATGTACATGCCGAGGGTGGAAGAAATACTGTGAATTTAGGGGGTTGAATCTTTTTCTCAGCAGCACTTAATCATGGAGACAGGAAAGTGGCTACAGATTGTTGATGAAAGATTGACTTAAATTCATCATGTGTCAATAGCACATTACTCTCTGTAGCATAATAAATGCAAATGGCTGACATGAGTGTTTTCTGTAGATTTTGCTGTGGAATAGGAATGAAGTGGGAAGGAGGTTTAGGGGCCTGAAGAAAGAAGGAAGAGGCAATAAAATATTCACTAATGTTTCCAGGGGTGGGAATGTTTCCAAGAATGGAAAACCACAGAGTAGAAACCAGAGTACCAAGAGATAATCTTTTAAAAGCATAACTAAACTTCACATAAATTCATAAAAACATTCACTATTCTTACAATAGAGTAAGGTAGAGAAAATAAAATTTTAATTTTAAATATTGAAATACTTTATTTTTATTGAAAATATGGTTTTTAGCAGGGATCCTTATGACAATTGTTGCTTTGTTAAGTCCTTACAAATATCCATATGAAAGTCACAAGAACCTCTGTGTTCAAAGGTTTAACATTTTTAAAAAGGGGCATTTTTTTTTCTGTTTGGCATTGTTCACATATAAAATACCCATTTCATATGCATGTCCATTACAGCTTCCTACTACTTAGTGAAGATTGGATTACCATCTGGTCACTTTCTCTTCCTTAGGATGATACCAGAGAGATGTAAGCAGACGGGTAGGACAGGAATCTAAAAACCAAAAATTGAGATGAATATCTAACAGTTTTTTGTATTTTTAAAGAGGTGCTAAGATCAGAATATTTGAGCTCAGAACTTTTTTGGAAAGTACAGGACACACAGTCACCTTGGATATGAGCTTTAGACTCTTTCTATAGACTTCCATCTCCTCTCTCTGTATTTAGCTATTTCCTAAATTATAGGTGCCACCTGTCCATTCTACAACAACTTATTGAGTATCTACCACTTGTTTGGCACTGTGGTAGTTACAAAACCAAGTTAAACATGACCCCTGTGTTGAGGGAACTTGAGGGCTGGTTTTAAAGTAATAATATATATTTTTTTAAGAGTAAATGTCTCAAAACCTTCATGCCTAAATTGGAGTTCTTCAAAGCAATTCATTTTGGGAGGGAGAAGCTCTACACTTATTTCCTATTTTTCTATTATACCATCCTCTAACCCCCTTTACAGCTGACTTTTTCCTCAATTTTATGTTTATTAATGTGGTTAATACTTTGACTTCTCTCTGTCAAGTATTTACAGAATGGATCTATAGGAAATCTTAATCCCTTGTGGTATTACACAGACATGTTCGAATTGTAAACTGTTAATAGTCATTGAAAAACAGAGACCTGTATTTCAGGAGTTGAAATCAATAAATTAAGATCAACCTGGAAAAAAGGACACATCTTGTATGCATCTTTTAAGCAAGAGCCAAAAAGGAAATGAAAAACACAG
Organism: Mandrillus leucophaeus; assembly: GCF_000951045.1. Classification (NCBI taxonomy): domain Eukaryota; kingdom Metazoa; phylum Chordata; class Mammalia; order Primates; family Cercopithecidae; genus Mandrillus; species Mandrillus leucophaeus. The sequence continues at coordinate 2,383,201 of NW_012104009.1, forward strand.
TGCTGCTAGCCACTATCGCAAACTAAACTGGAATTTTGTCATGTTTGTTTTTCTCTGTCCTTATTAAGCTTGACTATTTGAAGAACCACTTTCCAAAAAAGCACTGATTCAGACCCTGGAGGTAGATGTGTTACATTTTTGTGAGTGACTGTGCATGCATGCTCATGTACCTTTGTGCCCACCGATGATTTATTTTTTTGGCCACTAGATGGTGCCCTTTCACTTTGAATGAAAGTGTATTTTCTATTGAGGCGTTTGCTTTTTATTTTGCTTGTTCTGTTGATGCAAAGATGGTGGAAAATCATCTTCTTTCTTGATTTAAGAAAATCGTATTCTCTCTTAAATCGGATATGAGGCTCCCCGTCCCTTTCTGTATACATAGGAATTTTAATGTGATCAACCTGTAAAGTAATAAATTTGTAGATTATCATAGCACTCAAAACTTACAGTTAATTTATTTTGTGGGAAAAATACAAATTCATCCTAAAGAAGCATTTTGTATAGTATGTATAAGACCAATACATAAATGACTACAATTGAAATATCTATGTGGTTTAATCTGCTATTCAAGTTAACAATCACCTGAAAAGCCAATAAAATGCCAATTACTGATTTCTCAAGGCCCAGAAACCTGTATTTTAACAGCCATGTTCTGAGAAACATTGGGCTCTAATCACCCACAGTTGTAGCAAACATTTTCAGTAGAGGTTAACTTCATTGTCAGCCAACAGTAACTAAACCAAAGTTAAGGATAGTTGAGAGTGAAATTTTGAAGGTAGACAGCTCTTTAAAACCTGATTGAAAGTAGACAGCAACTTGAAAACCTGACTGAAGAGGGAATTAAAGAGGCTGGTCCCCACCCTGAGGCTTTGACTGTGATATCTCCCTCTACCTGGAAGGTTCCAGCTCAGCCAAGTGTCTTACCTCCTTTAAGCCTATTGCCTAGCCGAGTTATTATGGACGAAATAAGAATTATTGAATAAAATGATCTGTCTGTTTACTTAAGTGTGATAAAAGTTGGCTAGAGTGTAATAGAGAAAGGGCAGTCCTGGTTCTTGTTAGGATGCATTAGAGAGCAAGCAATGCGAATGAGATGCTGTTGGGCTCTCTCTCCTAACTTATGTCGGTCAGACACCCCTTGTGCCTTGCTGTTAGGCCCCTCATTTCATAATCACTGATGCTTAACATTTTGGAAAGTTTTAACCACTCTTAAGACCTTTGACCTTCACAGTGTCCCTGTGACAGGTTAAGTGTCAGGGGAGGGATTACAAAATAGGGTAAGGAAGGGTGCTTGAGACCACGAGCAGCCACCAGGAAAGGGTGGGGACCGGAGGTGGTGACAGAGACTCAAACTAAGCACAGCTGCTGGACGTCTCCCCGGGAGGCCAGAGGCATTCCTGAACTCTGAAGATTGGTGCACTGTTACTAACTGTGATTTTACCATCCTGGTCCTAACAGTGGGTAGCTTTAAGAAAAATGGTTTCCTCCCTTCTTTCCTTCCTCCCTCTTTTTTGGTGAGGGGGGTGGCAATTGCCCACTTGCAACATAAGAATATATGCTCTCTGTGGCATTTTCACCTGGGCTGTGGGATGGGGGTGGGAGATCACAGTGTCAGGGGAGTATGTGTGGTTTAGAAAAAATCCCCAGCCAGTGATTCTCATTCCTTATCCTAGAGAATAGATGCTCTAGGAGTTAAAGGATTCAGGCAGAACTGGTGGTAAATTGTGAAAGGTGTGAAAGGTGCTCAGTGAACATTTACTGACTCTTTGCTGACTTGATGCATAGTACAGGACATAAAAGACTTAGCCAAGAAGTCAGTACATTGTAGGCACTCAGTAAGGTTGAGACATGATCAGTGGTTATGATAATCATAATGAATTATCTCTATGTTATTCAGTTTTATCATAAAGCTAATGGGTATAGAACTTTTGACTTATCCTAGAATGATATTGGTCTGTGTCAGACTGACCTGTAAAATAAGGGAATACCTGGATTGCTGGGCAACTTGAAAACCTGATTGAAGAGGGAATTAAGAAGGCTGGTCCCCACCCTGAGGCTTTGGCTCTGATATCGCCCTCTACCTGGAAGGTTCCAGCTCAGCCAAGTGTCTTACCTCCTTTAAGCCTTTACTCAGATCTCCTTTTCTCTATGTAGTCTGATACTCCTCAAGACTCTCTCATAGCTGGTACTTGCTCATCTTTTTGTCTTGCTCTCCTTTTTCTTTTTTCATAACATGTATGTTCTGATTATCTAATTATTAATTAGTTAATGTGGACTAATTCTTTGTAGACAGGGATCTTTCTTCTTTACTTATCTCTTCTCTCATCCCTGGAACAGTGCCTGGCACATAGTAGAAGTACAGAAAAGTCTGGTGAATGAATGAATGCTTTTCTATAGAAAGTTTAGTGGCAGTAGTAAACAATATTAGTCACTCAATACCAATTCTGGATAAATATTGAATTAAATATTCCTGAATGAAAGTTAAGATTTTTTTTTTCTATTAGCCTTCACTGTAGTGATGTCTTTTAAATTAAGTTATTGCATATAGTATGGATTCAGAGTTCGAAGACATGGGATTATAATGTCTAAACTCCTGAGTGGTTTTCTGGGACAAGTTACTAAACCACTCTGTGCTTTAGTTTCCTCTGTAAACAACCTCACGAATCTGTGCTGTGGATTAAGTGAATTGATGCACTTCAACCCTTAGAACAGGGCGGAGACTTGTAGCAGGAGCTCAATTAATAAATCCAGTTTATTAAAAAATTATGATATTTTTATTTTGCAATTATATGATGTACTGATTTTGAAAAAAGAAATGTAAATTTAAATGGTTTAGCTAATTTTAAGGAAGAAAGTCACAGATAAATGAAAACTTGGGCATTTTCCATATTCCTGTTGTTACTACAATAACACACCTAGAATTTTATAATAATGGTAAACTCCAAATATTGAGTTTATTATGGAACCTCCTATGTTCTAAAGTCAATTTTAAAACAGAGTTTTTAAAACAATTTTAAAGAGTTTGGGAGTTTCGCACAAGCCTTTTATTTCTTATTTCTTATAGATCCCCATATTAAGGTTTCTGGAAAGAAAGAAGATGTTAAAGAAGCCAAGGAAATGATCATGTCTGTCTTAGACACAAAAGTAAGTGAATGTTAAGGACACTCAGATGTCAGAACCTTGTCTCTGCAAGGGCTACTTCATGCCGTTATGAAAGAACCATTTGGAGAAGAAAAACCAGGAGAAAGTAATGGTGGGTTTTAAGATAAGCACATGTGATTCTACAGTGGATGTAAAGTTCTGTTTAATATTTGAATAGGTTCTCTCATGCTGGGTAATTGAACTATACATACACACACACACAACTATATATACCTATATCTACATACATATGTATGTATTGTGTATGTATGTGTATATATGTACACATGTACATCTTCAGAAATAGAAATTGGCCCTGATTAATATGGAGTAAGTAATAAGGATTGTAGGAATTAGATTATTTGCTTTTATGATGTCAGTAGAATACCAAAATGATCTTCTATATAGCTCTGTGTTGGATGTGTGTAATGGCATGAAATTTGATGCTTTCTTTTTTGTGATCACGTGCTGTCTCTTTCTCTCTCTCTCTCTGTCTCTAACTATATGTATAGAGAGATAACAGGGAAATTTAAATATGTACAAATTTATACTCATTTGTGAGAATTTATTTTCTTTAACAAACACATCTAAATCACTTATTGTATACCAGGTACTTATTGTATACCAGGCACTTTGCTAAGTACTTTACATTTTGCACATATTAATTTGTTTGATCCTCGTAACTGACTCAGCATAAAGGTATTAAGTAATTTGTTCAGGACCCTAGAGCCAGTTAAGTGGAGAGGTGGGATTCAAATCCAGGCTGTCTCATTCTTAACCACTTTGTCTTGCCACCTGGCATTTCATTAGAATCATCTCTGATCGCTTTTGTTTTCATTCTTTCTTTCTGTTCTTTGTTGGTTTTCTTCAAAATGGTTTTTAAAAAATTACTTCCCTGATAATTATTGAATAGTTTAGAATTTTCTTCAGGAAAAGGGGATTTTTGTCTGTGTGTTTTAAAGTTTAAACTGAAAGAACTAAACTTAAAAATCGAAATATATTTAATGGGTGTAAATTTAAAATTTAAGAATTCACAAGGTTAAAATTATTTTTAACATTTTGATATTTTGATTTTACTTCTTAAAGACTGAGTAATTTCAGTAGCAGTCTTCTAAATGAGAAAGGATTTTATGTCAGTCTTTATGATTTTACAGCACTAAATTCCCCCAAATTAAATATAGTCCAATATGACCACAGCATTTTTATTTATTGTGTCTTAGAAGTTTCCATTTTGCTTTAATGTAACTAATGTACTTTGAATTTCTTTATTTAAGCCATTTTGTGGCCAGTTATCTGCACTTTGTGTTCTCTTTCTCCCTTCTTTCTACCAGTAAGAGTAATAGATCTACTTTGTAAAGTTCAATATATAGTAATATAGGAGTTGTGAAAGCAGTGATTGTAAAAACTTCCTTATTCACAGTTTTGAGGTTTATTATTTCTAGTTTTGTATCATCTTAGTTATACAGACCCACTAGCATGCATATCTTCAATCTTGTAATTGTGTTTTCATCTGCTTTTAGTTATTTGGATTAAATGTTTCATGAGTAATGTCTTTAAAGACAGACTGAGTAATTTATCTGTTAACTGTAGCTGACTTTATTTAAAGACTTCTTCCCCAAAAAATTATCTTGGTAAAAAATAAATTTTTCTATTTCTTCTGACAAATCTGTCTTAAAATGAGAATTTTTTTTTTATAATCAGAGAATAGCAAGAGAACATTTATAGATTAAGATGATCTTATTAAGAAATTCATAAAATTTCCCACTGACTCACTTTTTGCTAATACCATTCCCTTGAGGGAAAGGCATTTAGGATGTCATTCTTTCCTTTTTCATACATCAAGTAATAATACATTATTTTCACATAGAGCAATCGAGTCACTTTGAAGATGGATGTTTCACACACAGAACATTCACATGTAATCGGCAAAGGTGGCAACAATATTAAAAAAGTGATGGAAGAAACTGGATGCCATATCCACTTTCCAGATTCCAACAGGAATAACCAAGCAGAAAAAAGCAACCAGGTGGTTTGTCTTTTCACGTGAACTTTTATGGGATAAATTACAGCCTTAATTTTCAGTTTGCCTATCTTTTTTTGTGAGAGGTGAGACAAAAAAAAAAAAAAATCACATAGATGACATATAGTGTAGATTGTACAACTTGCTGCAAGGGATTGAAGGTGCTTTGCTTTTTTGAGGAGATGAGTTGTAGATGGGCCCTAAACTCTTGATCTTGAAATCATTTATAAAAAATAGGGGAAAATGTAATGGCCACAAAACAGAACCTTAAAGAAAGGCTGAGAGAGCATATCGTTTAGGACCTGGAAGCTTGCCTAGTTCAGAAGCCTATCCATTGCCTGGTTCTGTCTACAGAGACCTAGAAGTAGGTACCTCCATGGCACACCAGATCACCTTCTGAGTAGCAGTGCATTCATTAGTGCCTGACTTCTTACATTGCCTTAATTATGTCTCTCTAGTTTATACACATTTGTGCTAATTCTTCTGTTTGGCAGCCAATGGAACTCACCTGTCCTCATGCAAGCAGTTTCAGTACTCGAAGAACAGATAGTATTATTTGTGACATTTGGAAGTATTCTGTCTTATAAACTAGTCACAATACTAGAAACTGTCACCCACAAAGATGAATAAGTAGTCTTTTCTCTACAGGGACTAATGGTGACAGTGGGATGTGTGTGTAAGGGACTAGACAGAAAGCTATAGTAAAAAGCAAAGACAATATTCAGAATATTTAAAAACTGGTATGGCATGACCATTGGCCCTAAGAGCGGTGTCCTGGAGCCCCTGTACCCCCCACTGCAATGCCAAGACTGACAACTTGAGTCAGTGGGTCATGGGAAGGCCCAGGAGATTTCAGAAGAAATCTCCAGGTAGATGTTGGAGCAAAGATTATGTACCATCTGGTTTGGAAGAAGTTCACTATTTTCAGAACCTAGTATAGCTCTGTCATTGAATATTGATATGTATCTGGTATACAAAGAGCTTAAACACAAGGGAGAAAATGCAGTGAACAAGAGTAATTATAAAGAGGGCAAGATGATCTCCTGGGGGTGTGGGGCTTTCAGTAAGTCCAGTGGGTGAAATAGATCAGTTGACATAGATTACCTGAGGATCTCGTTAAAATGCAAATTCTGATTAAGCAGGTCTGGATGGGGGCCTGAGATCCTTTATTTTTAACAAGTTTCTGGATAATACCTCTGTATTTGTCCCTGGATGACACTTTTAGTAGCAAGCATATCGATTATCTGGAAAAGCAGATGTGAGTTTGATTAAAACAAATCTAACTCTGTATTTTCCTCCTTTTATAGGTATCTATAGCGGGACAACCAGCAGGAGTAGAATCTGCCCGAGTGAGAATTCGGGTAACTATTTATTACTTTAACATTGTAAATTGATGTCAGCAACATTTGCATTATAAGGCATTAAAAATATAATAATTGATCATTTTATAACCAAATCATGTTCAATCAGTAGGAAATAGTGGCAAAAGTTATTTTAATATCTATCTTAGCAGTCATTATTTAAATGTTTGTTGTATATGTTCAAAAAGTGAGTTTCTATGTTATTTATAAACTTTTTTCATTGAAAATGTTTCTCAGAGATGTTCTGGATTTTATCTGACTCAGTTTTTCTAGCTTTTATTCAATGACCATAAAGAGGCCTAAGGAAAAAATGTCACACGCAATGTGAGTTACAAACTCTCAGGTTTCACAAAAGGCTCCTATCATTTAAAAACACTTGTAGGCCAGTTGTGGTGGCTCACACCTGTAATCACAGCACTTTGGGAGGCCAAGGCAGGAGGATCACTTGAGGCCAGGAGTTCGTGACCAGCCTGGACAATATAGCAAGACCCCGTCTGTCTCTACAAAACATTTTTAAAAATTAGCCAGATACAGTGGCACATGCCTGTAGTCTCACTATTCAGGAAGCCAAGGTGAGAGGATCACTTGAGCCTAGGAGGTTGAGGCAGTAGTAAGCTGGGATGACACCACTGCACTCCAGCCTGGGTGACAGAACAAGACTCTGACTCAAAAAAAAGGAAAAAAAAAACTTTATATAATGTAGCTAAACTTAATATCTATAAGGGCAGTTTATGTTTTAAAATCCATCTTCAGAAAAGAATCAATGCATGATACACATGTCTGAATGTCTAATGCTTTAACTCTCTGCTTTGGATTCTCATCATTTCATTTTAGGAGCTGCTTCCTTTGGTGCTGATGTTTGAGCTACCAATTGCTGGAATTCTTCAACCAGTTCCTGATCCTAATTCCCCCTCTATTCAGCATATATCACAAACGTACAATATTTCAGTATCATTTAAACAGCGTTCCCGAATGTATGGTGCTACTGTCATAGTACGAGGGTCTCAGAATAACACTAGTGCTGTGAAGGTAAATTATTCAGATAATTCTGCACATCCTGTCTGTACAAATTATATGGGTTTTATTTTTAAAGAATATTAGACTAATTTGATTTCTAGAATTTTCCTTCATTCTACATTTTGGTTTGCAGAATATGCTGTATTTTTCCATAGCTGTTAGAAATGCAATAGAATCTTTGCCTCTATATGGGTAGTTAATGTATAGGATGATTTCCTTCCCACCCTTTTCTCTTAGGAAGGAACTGCCATGCTTTTAGAACATCTTGCTGGGAGCTTAGCATCAGCTATTCCTGTGAGCACACAACTAGATATTGCAGCTCAACATCATCTCTTTATGATGGGTCGAAATGGGAGCAACATCAAACATATCATGCAGAGAACAGGTGCTCAGATCCACTTTCCCGATCCCAGTAATCCACAAAAGAAATCCACCGTCTACCTCCAGGGCACTATTGAGTCTGTCTGTCTTGCAAGGCAATATCTCATGGTAAGGTTACTGAAATAAGTGTTACAATGTTTTTAAACCTCTTTGGATACAGTGCATGTTTTTGCACCCACTGTACTAATGTGATATTTAGGAAAGCACTTTGGAAGCCTCCTCAAATAAGGAAGTTTCTTGCTAAAAGGAAATAAACTAGAAGAGTAAGGTTCATAGTGCTTCAAAAGGTTCAGTTTCATTGCATATGTAATTTTATTTCAGTGTTTTCTTTTTAACTTAGACTAAACACGGAAGACATTATAGTGAGATAATTGACTGCATTTTGTGGCAAAGATGGAAGGTGACTGTTTTCATCTGACCTGTAATATTAGTGTGCAGTTTGTATTTGGAGAGAAAAAAAAAAAAAAAAAAAAAAAAGGTCCTCTGTTTAAACAGAAAAGTAAAAATACTATTTAAATTTCACCATCAAAGACAAATTTTTTCAGCCCAAAACATTTATATATTTCATAAATCTTTGATACAATTAAAAAATACTATTTAAGCCACAAATTGGAGTGTCACTTATTGAAGGAAGAAAAGCCAAGTTGTATGTTATAATTCAGTACTACTTTACTACTTCTAATTTATAATTGCAATATTTCTTTCCTTCCCATATTTGTTTAAAACCCCTTGACTGGGCGTGGCGCCTCTTGCCTGTAATCCCAGCACTTTGGGAGGCCAAGGTGAGCAGATCACTTGAGGTCAAAATCGAGACCAGCCTGGCCAACATAGTACCCTGTTTCTATTAAAAATATAAAAATTAGCTGATATAGTGATGGACGCCTGTAATCCCAGTTACTCAGGAGGCTGAGGCAGGAGAATCGCCTGAACCCAGAAAGCAGAGGTTGCAATAGGCCCGGATGGCACCACTGCACTCCAGCCTAGGCAACAGAGGGAGACTCCATTTCAAAAACGAAATAAATGAAAAATGAAATGAGATGAAATGAAATATCCCAGTGTATGGATTGATCATATAGTGACAAAATGGATGGACGTGATGCTGGGCTCACAAATATTTGTATTAAAAACACCATTGTATTCTCTCATTCAGTGCTTGACCTTTAGTGGCATTTGAATCAGTAAGCTTCAGGTGTGACATTTAGTATTATTAACTTGCAGAGTTTATTTTTGAGAAACTTTCAGAAAATCTAAGTTTTTATTGTTGAATCCATTCCTCTGACAGATGAGAACTTGTTGGAATCATTAATAAGATTGTAATCCATGATTTTAAGAAATTTGTTGTGAATGATTTTTTTTAGCCAACCTTATTTTCTCAGGTTATTTTTAATATACTGTACTACAAGTCAGATTTATATTTATATCCCAGAATTGTTGTAATTAATCTTCATTTTTTTTCTGCTTTACAAGTTCTTTCGATGTTATTTTTTTAGTTCAGTGAAATTTTTCAAATATTCTCTACGGTTATTAATCCACATTTACACTTTGACCATACCTGCCAAAAATAATGACACATATTATAGCACAACATTGAAATAACTGAGGGAGAAATTAAAAGGCTTTAACCCATACTTTAAATACCATCACCATGTTGTATAGCACTATTCTTATAAAAATCACTTTCTGGCCAGGCACGGTGGTTTACACCTGTAATCCCAACCCTTTGGGAGGCTGAGGCAGGTGGATCACAATGTCGGGGGTTCGAGGCCACCCTGGCCGATATGGTGAAACCACGTCTCTACTAAAAATACACACAAAAATTAGCTGGGCCTGGTAGTGAAGGCCTGTAATCCCAGCTACTGGAGAGGCTGAGATAGGAGAATTGCTTGAACCCCGGAGGCTGAGGTTGCAGTGAGCCGAGATTGCGCCACTGCACTCCAGCCTGGGCGACAGAGCAAGACTCCATTTAAAAAAAAAAAAAAAAAAATCACTTTCTTCCACAGGAGAAATGGAGCATAGTATTTTATTTCTTTTTCTTTTTTTATTTTAGGCAGGGTCTCACTCGGTTGCTTAGGCTGGAGTGTAGTAGTGTGTTCTCAGCTCACTGCAATCTCTGCCTCCTGGGTTGAAGTGATTCTCATGCCTCAGCCTCCGGAGTAGCTGAGATTACAGTCGTGTGCTACCATGCCCAGCTAATTTTTGTAATATTAATAGAGGTGAAGTTTCACTCTGTTGGCCAGCCTGATCTCGAACTCTTGGCCTCAAGTGATCCACCCACCTAAGCCTCCCAAAGTGCTGAGATTATAGGCATGAGCCACGGTTCCCAGCTTAGTAATTCATTTTAATCCTAGTATGCTTAATGGTAACCTCTCCTGATACACATTTACAAATTCCAGCACCCAGTGGGCTAACACTGGAAATTCTGTGCATCAGAGAAAGTATATTACATTGTTCCTGGACTCAGTAGATCAGAGGCTGTATAAAGAGCATTAGAGAAAAGAAAAATCTAAAAAATGAGATAGTTAAAAGAAGGGACAATACTAACAATTTACTCCAGGAAGGAGTGAAGGTTTAAGCTGCATTAGATTAAGTAGGATTTATATTGGTGAAGATGCCTTTGATGAGTTAAGACGGGTCCTCAATCCCTGGGACACGGACCGGACCAGTGCTGGTCAGTGGTCTGTTAGGAACTAGACCACACAGCAGGAGGTGAGCAAGGGAAGCTTCATGTGTGTTAACAGGGGCTTCCCATCGCTCACATGACCGCCTGAGCTCCACCTCCTGTGAGATTAGCAGTGGCATGAGATTCTCATGGGGCATGAACTCTATCGTGAACCATGCATGCAAGAGATTTAGGTTGCATGCCCCTTAGGAGAATCTAATGCCTGATGATCTGTCACTGTCTCCCATCACCTCCAGATGGGACCGTCTAGTTGCAGGAAAACAAGCTCAGGGCCCCCACTGATTTTACGTTATGGTGAGTTGTATAATTATTTAATTATATGTTACAATGTAATAATAATAGAAATAAAGTGCCAAATAAATGTAATGTGCTTGAATCATCTGAAACCATCCCCCCTTCCCTCCCCCTCCCCTGGTCCATGAAAAAATTGTCTTCCATGAAACCGGTCTGCGGTACCAAAAAGGTTAGGGACCCCTGAGTTAAGATACCAAAGTACAAGATCCTCTTAAAGGATTATTGAGAGGCTGGCCTAATCTGGAGGAAGGGGAAGACATACAGACAAAGACCTGTGGTTGGACAAGCAAGTCTGGGCTAAAAGGCGGAACTCTTTAAATGCTTGATCATGTTTAGTTTTCATTCAATATACAATCAAAAGCTACCACTGGAAGTCATTGAGCAAAGCAAAGATTAGTACCCTTGATATAGTTGAGAATCTAGTTTCTAGTGTAACTAACAAAACTGAAGTTAGAGAAGAAAGGAATTTTCCAAGGTGCACAGTGGATAAAAAAAATCTGGGGCCAAAAACAGAAACTTAAGACATATAATTTTGTCATCCAAAAATGATTTTCTCCCCCTCAACGTTAATGCCACACCTGTCCTCCAAGCTATGTGAACTTACATAATTTAACTTTAATACTTCTGTTTAGTCTTTAAATCTGTAAAATATTGAGTTATTTGCAGGCATATTAAATTATCAGGTGTTTTAGTGATTAAATTTTTACCTCCTAAACATTCTATTGTGACATTTTCTAGGGTTGTCTTCCTCTTGTGTTGATGTTTGATATGAAGGAAGAAATTGAAGTAGATCCACAGTTCATTGCGCAGTTGATGGAACAGCTTGATGTCTTCATCAGTATTAAACCAAAGCCCAAACAGCCAAGCAAGGTTGGTTCAGAGTCTAGACCCAGAGAATTATGTATCATATCATATGCTGTATAGTTTTATTTTGCATACAAATATGTATTTGCATATACTTGAAACTATTACTCTATACAGGTTGAATATCCCCAATCCAGAATGCTCCAGAAGCTGAATCTTTTTGAGCGCTGACATGACAGTCAAAGGAAATGCTCATTGGAGCATTTAAGATTTTGGACCTTAATATTAGGGATGCCCAACCAGTGCAGATATTCCTAAATCCCCCAAAACCCCAAATCTAAAACACTTCTGGTCCCAAGCATTTCAGATAAGGGATACTCAACTTATATATGTCATTATATATTTAGTTATCTAATATAAATTTGTGACAGTATTCATTATAGATCATCATTTTCTTTATATACGTGTTGGTTTTTGGAGTCCATTTAGAGTAACCATTATTTTTCCATATTTAAATGAGAAGGAAAGAACATTTGTTCTTAATTTGGAATCTGGTAACTTGAGGCTTTACTAAGTTGCCTGAGAGTTGATAAGGCTACTTACATGTTGTGTGTGTATGTGTGTGTGTGTGTGTTTGTGTACATACCCAGTGTAATTCAGAAATTGTTTAGACTACTTACTATATGCCGTCTCCTGCTCAACCTGGAGAGTTAAAGAAGAGGTGCCTGTGCTTTTTTGTAAATACTTTAAGGACTGAACTGTCTCAAGTTCAGCGTTCTTGGAACCTCTCCTCAGAGTGTTGTAAAATTTCAGTAACTACATGTAGAGTAAACATTTAATGGAATAATCTTTTTTTTTTTTTTTTTTTTTTTGAGACAGGGTCTCACTTCTTTGCCCAGGCTAGAGTACAGTGGTACAATCATGGCTTACTGCAGCCTCGACTTCCTGGGCTCAGGTGGTTCTCCCACCTCAGCCTCCCAAGTAGCTGGCACTACAGGCATGTGCCACCACACCCGGCTAGTTTTGTATTTTTTGTAGAAATGGGGTTTGGCCATGTTTCCCAGGCTGGTCTTGAACTCTTGAGCTCAAGCAATCCAGCCACCACGGCCTCCCAAAGTGCTGGGATTACAGGTGTGAGTCACTGTGCCCAGCCCAGAATAAATCTTTTATTAAGTGCTAGTAAAAATGAGGAAGGATGAATATTTCTACATTAGAATTGTTGTTTAAACTAGCACAACCACTTTGAAGAGCGATTTCTGATCATCTCATTATTCTAGAATATTGATTCCCCTACCTGCAGCAGTTCTACTTCTGATTATACTCTCTGAAAACAGGAGTCAACACGAGAATGGTGTTGAGTAAAAAAAGTATGTTGTATCATAGTATGTACTCAATGGCAGCATTTTTGTGTATATGTATGTCTATACAGTTTTAAGTACAAAGCATTGTCTAGAAGGATGCACGCAAAAATCATGATGAGTTGCCTTTGGGGCAATAGAAAGGAAAATGGAATAAAGTAAACAAGGGAAATGTTCTCTTTATTTAACAAAAATCAGAAACAAGAAAATAACACTAAAATTCTGAAACTATAAATCTTATATGTATAGAATGGTGTATATATAATAAGTACTTTATATAATTTGGCATGTGTAAATAATGTGGTGGTAATCGCTGTCCAACTGAAGAAAAATGATCTTGCCTTCTCCAAAAGAAAACTTTAAAGGAAAAGATAGCATTGATTCTAAGTGAACTTGATATAGTGAGTTTAAAGTTAGGGAACAGGACGTTAATTTTATGTATCGTGAAGCTTCATGTGTGACTAATTTGAGTTGACCAGAGTCACTGTAGATCCCAGGACTAAAAGATAAAGATAGGAGAGACATTACAGAGCTTGTGCATATTAAGATGGACAGGCAGAAGAATTCCAGGAGTTCAGTAAGCAATTAGCAGAAGTCAGAGAAAAATAGATTGTAAATGAGAACTCCAAAGCCTTGCAGCATCCCAGGGCCTTTTAATTATGCCCAAATGGCCCCCATTCTAACTCTGCTTTAACTACTTTCTCAGCCACGATTTTTGTTTTGTTTTTTGGTCCATTGAGGGCTTTCCCCTTTGAGTTCACATTTCAGATTTTCTAGATGAGTCCATTGAGGAAGCAAAATGATTTATTATTTAGAAATTTTACCATAAGCTTTGCCATAGATATGTCACCAATGAGGAATAGTCATACTTCAAGGTCTATTAGCTAACTAGTAAACCGTAAATGTCAAACATAAGTGATGATGATTATGCAGTTTATATGTGGTCACAAGTTTGATTTGGTATGTAACGGCAAGTTGCAAGGGGAAAGCCTTAGTGTAAAGATGAGAGGCTATGAAAAGGGAACCCAAGTTCCCATCCTCTTGCTGCCCCTTCACAGCGATGCCGTGACCTTGGCTAAGTCCCTTAACTTCACTGAATATGAATAATGATTCCCATTCTATGAGGTTTTGCTGAGAATGGGAACATATATGCAGCTACTATCAGCTCCTGGAACCCAGAACATGCCCAATAAATGGTAACTAATAATTTAGGGTTTTACCAGAAGGATTAAACTTAAGCACTAAGTGGTTAGGATTTGCAGATGATTTAAAAGCAGCATTGATATGTTCCCCGAGTGGAATTCTTATTAGCGTATTCATTTTCCACCTCCCTCCCCTCCCCCATTCATTGTAGACTACTTGCATGTCACTTTTTTTTTCCCCCATTATGTGTTTCCATAGTCTGTGATTGTGAAAAGTGTTGAGCGAAATGCCTTAAATATGTATGAAGCAAGGAAATGTCTCCTCGGACTTGAAAGCAGTGGGGTTACCATAGCAACCAGTCCATCCCCAGCATCCTGCCCTGCCGGCCTGGCATGTCCCAGCCTGGATATCTTAGCTTCAGCAGGCCTTGGACTCACTGGACTAGGTATACAATTTATTATTACAGCACGTCTCAGTCACTGGGGAAATGCTTATCTGGTTCCCTTTCTTTCTACCATTTGGTTCTACATTTAAAGGCTATTTTTTTTTTTCCTTCGGACTCAAAGATCAGGTGAAAAGCCATACAGCCTGAATCAATCTATTTTGGGGTTTCTTAGTCTCTGTGGATTTATTACCCAGATTCTTCCCACGTTTGCATAAATAATCAAGGTCTGACTATTTTATTTTCAGTGGCTGTGATGGTTCTAAATTAAGAATGCCATTGAGATTGAAGTAAGCATGCTGACTGTAATTTATGTTTGTTCTCTCTTGCATTTGCAATATTGCCGTCAGTCCCTAGAGATAAAGATTATCCAGTTTGCTTTTTAAAAAGTAATTGCAAATCTGTATGAGGGGTGGGGAGGGGGGTGAAAATAAGCAGGACCTGTATCTCCAGTGGTTAGACCTGCCTTACCCAGACACAAAGGAAATCTAGTCTGAGGTCAGACCTGTATTTCTGTCTAACGCGAGGAATAGAAAATAGAAGAATGAACAAACATCATCATCTCAGAGCTTTAGTTAAGAAAGTAGAATGAGCTGCTTAATAGTCCTGGTGATATTTACGTCCTCATCTATGGACTGCTATTTTATAGGCTGAAGTTAGTTGCTGTATTACAGTTTTGCTAGATTCCCTTCTTTCTTGCACATTTCTCAGTTGCATTTGTTTTCCTTAATCAGTACTCCTAGCAAATCACCCTGGGGCATTCAGTGTTGATTTGAGACAAAAAATAATACTCTCAGCTGTCTTTAACATTTTTTTTTCTAATAGCTATTCTTGCTTTTAACTTTTAAGAAATTTAATACTCTTACATGATTGATTTTCCAAGTAGCCCTGCCTAGACATCATTAAAGAAAGATTTTTTTTTTATTTTTTATCTTGGCCCCTAATCTACCAAAGTTGTTCCTTCCACTGGGACCTGAACAGACATAATAGCATAGCAATGACTGTGAGTCAGGAAATGCCAATTAGGTAACTTAGCAGGAACCGAGTTCATCTTGCACTAGAGAGAAAACAAGTGAGCAAAGATTCAGTAACCGAGTTTTTAAAATGTTTTCATTATTATACCTATCCTGTTATACTTTATGCTTTATATGTATTCCTGGAAACTTGTATACAAATCCACATATCATTCCAGAACATATTTTAAATGCCTAAAGGAAAATTTCATTATTTAAATCAAGCATTGACTCCTTACAACAACAAAAAAACCAGCATTTTTTTTCTGAGAAAATTTTCATCATTGAGATGGGGCCCAGAGAATTCATGTATATGTTTTGAGATACATTTAGGAACTGTTCTGATAGCCTACCCTATCTGTAACGGGGACAAATAGGAAATCTATCCTACCACAGGAAAGCATTCCCTAGTTGCTGCTACATGTGAGTAATTTGAAAAGGGTTTGTAAGCGGATGACAAATGAGTTATGCAGAAGAATGAAAATGAGCCTCCACTTGAGCAGAATTTTGTTCATCCTGGGTAGCTGACATGAATGCAAAGCACCTGGTAATGTTCAGTGACCCTAACTGCGATCCTGGTCTGGGCACACCTATCTTCCATTTTCTGATAGCAACTGTTTGTGGATAAGCTGCTTCCTCTCTTAGAGCTCTATGATGCAAAATTCATGTGAATATTTGAAAGAAAATCTGTCATCCATATTTTGTATTTAGAAAATATCAGATTATATCATTGTGCATTACTAATGGCAATATTCATGCCATGTCTATTTTAAAATCTTAAATTTATGTGAATTGACTTTATATATTCATTTATTACAGGTCTTTTGGGACCCACCACCTTATCTCTGAACACTTCAACAACCCCAAACTCACTCTTGAATGCTCTTAATAGCTCAGTCAGTCCTTTGCAAAGTCCAAGTTCTGGTACACCTAGCCCCACATTATGGGCCCCCCCACTTGCTAATACTTCAAGTGCCACAGGTCAGTATCATTTAAGTATATTCCAAGGTGTGTATTCTTAGGTGTTACCAGTCTTTTAAATAAAATTTACTAATGACTCAGTTTTCTTAGGGCAAAATTAGAGTTCAAAGCACACTCCATTGAAACGGAAATTCCCTGGTACATCAATTAGTTAAAATGAAGCGCAGCAAAGCAGTTTGAGTTTTTCATACTAGTGAAATACCATCTTCAGATGTGATAAGCAGACCTGGTAGTTAGGTTCTAGTTGGAGTAACTTGCTGGTAGTCATGTACATCTGTACAATGAGAGGGTTGGATAAGACATTCTCTATGGTGGTGTCCCATTTTAACACTCTTTTGTGTTTTTACAGTAAATAGTACCTCTGTTTACGGAGGTGTCAAAATTGAATTCTTTCCTGAACTTGCAGCAACAAAAAATGATGTTTTTATTGTTAATAAAAATAATAGTTGAATCTGAGTTTCTTCCTAATATCTGTCATCATAAAATGTTGTTGTAGGTTTTTCTGCTATACCACACCTTATGATTCCATCTACTGCCCAAGCCACATTAACTAATATTTTGTTGTCTGGAGTGCCCACCTATGGGCACACGGCTCCATCTCCCCCTCCTGGCTTGACTCCTGTTGATGTCCATATCAACAGTATGCAGACCGAAGGCAAAAAAATCTCTGCTGCTTTAAATGGACATGCACAGGTAATGACTTTCTGCTAGAATGTGTGTGTGATCTCTGCTGTTTGTAAGAGATAAACCCCTGGTAAAGTTAAAACATGTTTAAACTTTCGCCTAAAATGAGTTTTATTTATTGTTTGCAACTTTTATTTTAGGTTTAGGGGACACATATGCAGGTTTGTTACATGGGGAAATTGCATATTTAACCCACCTTGAGTTAGTTTTTATATATGGTGAAAGGGAGGGGTCTGGTTTCATTCTTCTGTATATGGCTAGCCAGTTTTCCCAGCGCCAGTTATTGAACATGGATTCCTTTCCCTATTGCTTGTTATTGCCAACTTCATTGAAGATCAGATGGTTGTAGGTGTGCAGCTTTATTTCTGGATTCTCCGTTCTGTTCCCTTGGTCTATATGTCAATTTTTTTTATGCCAGTACTATGCTGTTTGGTTTCTGTAGCCTCGTAGTATAGTTTGAAGTTGGGGGTAGTTTGATGCCTCTAGCTTTATTCTTTTTGCTTAAGATTGCTTTGGCTATTTGGGCTCTTCTTTGGTTCCATATGAGTTTTAGAATAGTTTTTTCTATTTCTGGGAAAAATGATGTTTGTAGTATGATAGGAATAGCATTGAATCTGTATATTACTTTGGGCAATATGACCAGTTTAATGATATTGAGTCTCCTGATCCTTGAGAATGGGATGTTTTCCATTTGTTTTTATCACCTATGATTTCTTTCAGCAGTGTTTTGTAGTTCTCCTTGTAGATAGCTTTCATCTCCTTGGTTAGAAGTATTTCAGAGTGGTTTTCTTTTTTGTGGCTGTTATAAATGGGATTGTGTTCTTGATTAGACTCTCTGTAAAACTGTGACCATATTTATATGTTATTTTCTATTATTAGTCTCCAAATATAAAATATGGTGCAATATCCACTTCATCACTTGGAGAAAAAGTGCTGAGTGCAAATCACAGTGATCCATCCATCCAGACAAGTGGGTCTGAGCAGACATCTCCCAAATCAGGCCCCACTGAAGGTCGGGAACTGTATCCTTCTGAAATTCATTTTGGTTTGTTATTTGGAAAAAGGAGGTTGTAGAGAGTCTATGCAGTGATTTTGAGTTGGTTTTGCTAAACAGCTATGATTCATCCTACCTCAATTATGTGGAAAGACAACATCCTGAATAAAATTTCAAAGAGAATGGTGAAAGATTAACTGAAAAGCACTTTCCACAGAAAGAATCATTTCCCCATTACATTGTAAGTTCCTGAATTAAAGTGAAGGTAATTGTGTAGCAGAAAAGCATCAACTTACTAAATGTGAGATATATATCTATATATAGAGAGAGATATTTCCCCCAAGTAGAGTATCTTTTTATAACCTTTTTTACCCTTTCCCCCAAATCTTTAAAATATATAAATATATACAGGTCTTCTCTTCAAATTGAGTTTTGTGACACCCTGAACTTGTTAAGGTGTTCTCTTTGCAGATGAAAGAGGTCTCTGTCAGGTTAATGATGTCTCCAGAGTAGGGTTCTGATTTGTTTCCTTTGCAGGTAATTGTCAGTTGGAAGGTGATGTTGTTTAGGTATTTCACTTTTTTTTTCTTCTCCTCTGCAGGTTGTAATGATGCTTTTGTTGAAGTAGGCATGCCTCGAAGTCCTTCCCATTCTGGGAATGCTGGTGACTTGAAACAGATGATGTGTTCCTCCAAGGTTTCCTGTGCCAAAAGGCAGACAGTAGAACTATTGCAAGGCACGAAAAACTCACACTTACAGTATGTATTTTAATCTTAAAAGAGTCCTTGATTTTTTGAAATGACGTATATTTGTTCTCAACTCTATAGTTAGTACTCTTGGATTCAAGTCATGTTTGATCTCATCCATGGGTGTTTTCATTTTATCTTTTAAAAAAATATTAAGGAATAATATCTGATAATTTTCACCCTTCCCTTTCTTCTCTGTAGTCCCTTCCCCATTTAATGAATTGATTTATATCTGTGTCCTCTAAACCATCTGTATTATTCTGAAACTGTAGCATTCTCTCTGCTCTTCAGTAATCAGCAGAGCCATTTTTATTCTCTGATTTTTGCTGTTAGAAATTTTCCCACTGTGAATCCTCCCTCATTTGGCTTTGAATTTCTTCCTTACATGGCTCTTTTTTCCCAAGGTAGTTAATTGCAAATTTTTAAATAAATGCTTGACATTATCATGACTTTGTTTATTCCAAATCACTTTGGTTATAAATACATAAGTTGTATTAAATATTAAATATAATTCTTCCTTACCATAGCACAGTTAAAGTGTGTCATCCTTACTCTTTCTTTTTTTTTTCTCCATGTATTTTGGGCAGTTTCTACAGTGTAAGGTTTTGTTCCCACCTATTCTGTCCACCTGATTTCCTCTGCTGTTCCTGGTATACCGTTCTAGAGTGTCTTTATGCAAAGATTAGCATACATAGTTTTATTTCTTCCCATTCTTACTAAAATCCATTTTCCTTTATAAACTCTTTGGTCAATCATTATTACCCACTGTTGTCCAGTTCTCCTTTATCTGTGTTTTTCTTTACATGGTGCTGATACCCCAAATTAATGTTATTATAGACTAGAGAAACAGTTTTACTTCCTTGAAACTATTGAAGTGTTTAAAATAGATACCCATTCTTGTCATCACTGAGTGTGTTCTGAACCTTCTCATCATCCTCTTCTGGGTTAAACTGAAGCCTCCAGAAAGATCTCCCTGCCTCCAGTCTTTTATTAGCTTGAGCTATCCTTTGTTTTGCTCCAGCCATTTATTTTCAAAAACAGGTCTAATCTTGTCACACTCTGGCTTCAAATCCACCAGTGGTCTGTGTTGCATGCTTCCTTTCTTTTACTTATGCTCTTCCCTCTGATTTGCTGTTCTCCTGGCCTTTGTCACCAGATAACTTGCAGACGCTCTTAAGTTCCCAGTTCAAATGTCCTTTGTGTAGCCTCTGTCAGCTTTTGTCAAGCAAAGTTCACCGTCCCTCTTTTTGTATTCCAAAAGTACTTTTCTAAATTCCTCTAAATTCCCTTGGCACAGCAGCTGAATAGTTGAACAAATAAAATCATGAATGAATGAACAAAGCAGTTCTTGATTGATACTGCAATCCCTGTTTTATTTGAGCTTAAGGTGCAGTTAGATTTGAACCTGAGGTGTATGCATTCTGTACATATCATGTGTTGTTGTTATTCACGTATTTGCTGCTCATTGTAAGAAGCACTTTTATGTTCTGCCTGTCCCCCTCAACAGACTTTGAAGAATATTTATTTATCTGCTACATTTATTTGTTACCAATATCATGTACATATTTCATACACATGAACTGGATCATCTGCATGCCTTCAAATTGACTGGATCTCTGTTTAGACTTTGCATGCATGAATCATTGATATCTCCTTGATGTATAAAAATTAGAAATCTCGTCTGTACATCTATTCCCTCTATGTCATATGCAGCATACCACATATACTGTATATATTGTGTTTGAATGTGCATCATGAAATAGTTTCAAGCTTTACCCCTACAGTCAAAGTGCCCGATTTCAAATTCCATCTCTACCGGTCACATTAGAGGTATGATCTTGGACAATGTACTTCCCTCATCCGCTAGTGGGAATAACAATAGTACCTGTGTCATAGCATTGTTGTGAGGATTAAATGAGAGAATACAGGTTAATAGCTGATGGTGATAAACATGCATAGTAAATGTGGCACATAGGAAACATTCAGTACATTTGTATATATAGTGAAGTGTTAAATTCTACGCTCTTATTTCACAGCAGCACTGACAGGTTGCTCTCAGACCCTGAACTGAGTGCTACCGAAAGCCCTTTGGCTGACAAGAAAGCTCCAGGGAGTGAGCGCGCTGCAGAGAGGGCAGCAGCTGCCCAGCAAAACTCCGAAAGGGCCCACCTTGCCCCACGGTCATCATACGTCAACATGCAGGTAATGGTAATACAATAGAAAAGCCATTCAAATGTCACATGTTTGGGTTCTGGTGTGGAGAATTCAGTGAGTGTTCAGCAGTAGTGCAGAAATTAGGTTTTCCCTCTGTGCTACATTCAAAATGAAATTTAAATATATAGGTAGCGGTTAGTTTGCTGTAAACATTAAAAATGAAAAGCAGTATTTAGCTTAAGTGAGAATTCTTTAAAATATATTTAAAATGGTGCAGAATGGTCTGTGTCACTATCTTATGCAAATAACATTATTCATGTGTTACTTAAAAAAATTTTAAATGAGTTTGCAGGACTGCATTTCTAAGTATTGTTGCTTCATGACATAGCCTTGGATAAATAGATATACTATTTTCTATGTAATGAAGATGATAAATGTGTTTGGTGCCATTTAAAGATAGTTATGAGAATAATGTGGAGTGTTCTTTGAAAGTAGATGATGAATATTATTGATGATTGTGTTGGTTCACAGATGTTTTATGATTAAAAGACAACTTCCTTTAAATAATTTTTGTGATTAAACAACTTCCTCAATAGGAACTTTCCATGTATCCATTTTCAAACTATTAGGCTAATTACTCAGAATACGCTGTTGACCATGAAAATGCAGAAATTTGATTTCCGTATAGATGACAATATGAAAAATAAGGATTTTGTGCTTTGTGCTTTTAGAGGTGTCTGTAAACATTTGATGTCGGACCAGAATTGCTGAGTAGACTTACCTATTTTATCTTTCACCACCAAAAAAGAGGAAGAACGTTCCACAAAATCCTAGGAACAGAAAAGCTGTCATAGATGTGTCAAAGAAATTAATTCATGGAGCTAAACTATATTACTTTAATTCCAGTGCAATCTGCAGTTTAGTCCTCCTTGTCTGTTTTTTAATGCTTTGCATTGGAACATTTTCCTAAGTTTTTCTATGATTTTTTTAAAAAATAAAAGTCATGGCCTTTATAATGTGTCAGTGTTTAAAAAAGACATTTAAGGCTGGGCACGGTGGCTCACGCCTATAATCTCTGCACTTTTGGAGGCCGAGGCAGGTGGATTGCTTGAGTCCTGGAGTTTGAGACCAGCCTGGACAACATGGCGAAACCCTGTCACTACAGAATAATTCTAAAAAATGAGCCGGGCATGGTAGCATGCACCTGTAGACTCAGCTACTTGGAGGCTGAGGTGGGAGGATCACCTGAGCCTGGGAGGCAGTTTGCTGTGAGCCAAGATTACACCTCTGCACTCTAGCCTGGGAGACAAGAGCGAGACCCTGTCTCAAAAATTAAAAATAAATAAAAAAGACATTTACTACATTTTCTCTGGTGGATGTATTTTCAGTTAATATGAATTACAATTTATTTAAGAAATATCAAATCCCCTTTATAATCTTTTAATGGTTTTTGTCTTGTGGTTCTTGTCACCTTTTCCATCAAATTTATACCTGCAGTGAACCAGTTTCTTGTTTCTTTCTTTTAGGATGGATGAGCATGTTCTTAATGTTTGAGTTTTAGCCTAATTAGATGTATTTATGTCATTAGTGAACAATTAACTCTTAAAATCACTAAGAAATCAATGATAATATTCACTGAGCATTGAGAGAGAGAAAGATTAAAAATTTCCCTGATTTCCTTGGCTGAAAATGATCTCTATCTCCTGATTGCTCTTGGAGTGCTATATCCCCAGCTATCTTTTTATACTTATCTCAGTTTCTAATTTATTTTATAGTTATTTCTCTTTCCCAACCCTCCTAAGACTCCAATCAGCCAGGCACGGTGGCTCACACCTGTAATACCAGAATTTTGGGAAGCCAAAGTGGGCAGATACCTGAGTTTGGAAGTTCGAGACCATCGACCATCCTGGCCAACATGGCAAAACCCTGTCACTACTAAAAATACAAAAATTAGCCAGGCATGGTGGTGGGTGCCTGTAGTCCTAGCTACTTGGGAGGCCAAGATAGAAGAATAGCTTGAACCCGAGAGGTAGAGGTTGCAGTGACCTGAGATTGCACCACTGCACGCCAGCCTGGGCAACAGAGCAAGACTCTATCTGAAAAAAAACAAAACAAAAAAAATAACTGCAAGTCCTCGAAGCTGTTTTGATTCGTTGTTGTATTCTTCCACAAAGCTGAGCATAGTCTCGTTAACCAGTAGGCCCTCAATGTATATTTGTTGAACGAGTAAATTTAGACTCTCTGTATACCTTGCCTTTAGGCATTAATAATTAAAACTTGATTTTAACTCCCAATACATTTTTGTCTTAGGATGTAAAAACTTCATCAAAAATATTATCTAAAAATCTGGCTTTCCTGATACATGGCTGTGTTTTTAGTTATCACATGTCCTTGTTTGTCTGGGACAGCCCCTGTTTACTTTTATTATCCTGGCCTAATTGTTATTCACGGTACATTTCACCTTCAGAAATGTCCTGTTTCAGACATAGATTATATAGGTACCTTATATATGATGATATGGTCTTTCTGGTTAAAGAGCTCTTGCCAGTTGGTCCTTGGTCCTTCTGTTAGGCCTTTGAGACATGCTTACATCAAGTCTTAGCTAGTTCCTAAATTGGAGAGTTGATAACTCTCAGAAAAGATTTGAAATGTAGCTGTATCTGCACTATTTTCTTCAAAATGATCTATCTTGGTCCTCACATAGACTTGACTACATCATAGTTATTCATTCAGTTTTAATGGAATGAATCAATGGTGCTATCCTAGCCCTGTGCAAGAAACGGTAACTAGGTTTAATTTTATGGCATTGCTTAATGTCATTATAAATTAAAGTTAGACATCTGCCATTTATCTCACTTCAAAAGCAAAGACTATGCCAGTTAGGTTAAATAATTTCTTAAGGTATCCTGACATCATACCATTTCAGGCCATGCTTACCTAAATGAAGAGGGGATTTGTGAGACCCTAAGGGGGCCAATAGATACAGAACAGCATTTTGGAAATGTATTCTTTCAAAACTTGCATTATTAGTAGTAGTAGTAGTAGTATACTCTAGCAGACATTGGCTCTGGAGTGCTAGGTATTTATGGTAAATTCGATTTTTTTTCTTTTTTTAAGGAAAAATTCTAACTCTTAAAGTCAGAAGTGGTAATTTATTATTACTCGTTAATTAGTGTTGGAAGCATGTTTAAACTTACAGACTTACCTTGGATTTCTGTGACATTATTGTGCAAAGCTTGGTGTATGCCTCAGGCAGATTCTTGGAACATAGTCAAAACCTTTGTTCTCTAACCATGGCATGACATTTGGAGAGACTGTCAATAAAGGCATTTTCTGTTTCATTTTCAGGCATTTGACTATGAACAGAAGAAGCTATTAGCCACCAAAGGTATATGATGCACTAATAACACTTGACTGTTTTTTAGTACACTCATAAATGTTTTTTGAGTACTCATGGTGAATTGAGAACTTGAAAACTCATAAAAAGAAACCTAGAATATTTGGGTTCAAGTTGCATAAATTCTGCTGAATACATTTTGTTGAATGGTGTGTTGAGAAATAACATTCAGTGATAATTTCTTCACAAATATCAAAGAAATGACACTTATCATCAGTATTTTATTTAAGAAATGCGCTAAACATACCAAGCATTGGTTTTATTTTGTTTCCAAAGCTATGTTAAAGAAACCAGTGGTGACGGAGGTCAGAACGCCCACAAATACCTGGAGTGGTCTGGGTTTTTCTAAATCCATGCCAGCTGAAACTATCAAGGAGTTGAGAAGGGCCAATCATGTGTCCTATAAGCCCACAATGACAACCACTTATGAGGTTTGTAGAGTCATGTCCTACTCATTCTTCCTGTCTGTTCTCTCATCAAAACAGAACAGTCCTTCCCCACACTCATTCTTTATGTACCTAAAGGAAAATGATTAGTGGTGACTTGTTTTTATTTCTATTCCTGTAAAGATACTGTTATAAAACTGATACACTCTTGTGTATTATGATCTTTTATCTGTATTTTCTCAAAATTGTTGATCAGCTCTTAAAGAGATGTAAATTTAGATGTGTGTTTTTGTTGAGGGTGGGATGTGTCATAAATGATAAGCATAGGGCTGAGATTAAGCAAAAGGCAGATGTAACATTCCATAAAAATGTATAAAGAGTCCTTTTATCCAAGGGTTTCACTAGCAAGGTCACTATAGGGGGAAAAGGCAAATATTCAACAAAAATAGGTTTTCAGATATGAGTTAAAAATTCAGTATGCTCAGATGTGCCAAGAACACAGCAAGAAGTATCTCAAACAAGTGCTCCAGAATTTTTATGTTTCCCAGATGTTGGCTGCCCTGCTCGGGGTGAGACTGGGAAGCTGGCATTCCTACCATATGGAAGGGATGGAGAGTTCCATACTCCACAGCCAGGCTACACGTGATTCACCAAGCAGGCCTTTTCCATTTCAAAGTATCAGATTTTGGCTCTAAGTCTTTGGGAGTAGGGGTGGGGCTCAAAAGAGCGTGCACATGTGCACGATCCTGGGAGACTATACAAACCCAAACATGGATGAAAATGATTAATCCAAGAGTCACAGTGTTCAACCAGAGAGAGCACTGTAGGCCAAAAAAACAAATATTGGTTAAGGGTTTCATAATTGTTAGTCTAATAACTAGCGTTTGTAGACTGACCTTTTCTCCACCCATTTTCTTTGTAATAAATTAGGCTCTTGATGAAACACAAAAGCAAACATGCTGCTTTTTTTTCTTTGTCTCTTTTGAGTAAGTCAAAAAGAAAATACTATTGAAATACTAAAAGAAAGAGTCTCCTGTGAATGTCGTTGTCAGAGTTACAGTAGTAGCCTGGCAGGCTGTATTTTAAAGATTGAAGTTACCTTCAGCAGCAGAATGTAGGAACCATTATGAAAAATGTTGAGGCTCTAGGAGGTACACTCTTCTTTCTTCCATTATAACACAGAGAGAAAATAAACATCTCCTTTTGTTAGCAGGGACCATAAAACTGCTGTGCTCATTCTTAGAGTTTCACCTGATGCACGGTATGGCTGTTCCTTTCAGCCCGTCCTTGCTTTTGACAGAGTAAAGTGTGCTAGGTTGACTGTGTTCTGATAGTTTCATAGATGAAGTATTTACCTTAGAAATGCTCATTCAGTTGTGCTTTCTAAGACCAACAGTAGGACAAGTTGAAAATGATGTTCGTTTCAGTAATGGAGTGGTCAAGTGCAGGGTTCTGATAACCACACTGACCAGATGTATAGCTTTGGCGAGTGACTTCACTCATCTGAACCGTGTCTCATTCAGGTTCTGCTGAGAAGGGCATTGGACAAGGCATCCAGTGCTTAGCATGGTGTGTTGTCAGTTCTTAGTGATATTATTATTATTATTATTATTATTATTATTATTATTTTTGACATGGAGTCTCGCTCAGCCACCCTAAGCTGGAGTGCAGTGGCACGATCTCGCTTACGGCAATCACCATCTCCCAGGTTCAGGCAATTCTCCCATCTCAGCTTCCCGAGTAGCTGGGATTACAGGCACCCACCATCATGCCTGGCTAATTTTTGTATTTGAGTAGAGATAGAGTTTCACCATGTTGGCCAGGCTGATCTTGAACTCCTGACCTCAGGTGATCCACCCATCTCGACCTCCCAAAGTGCTAGGATTACAGGCGTGAGCCACTGCGCCCGGCCTAGTGATATTTTAAAAATTTTACTTTATTATTATTATTATGAGTCTCACTCTGTCACACAGGCTGGAGTGCAGTGGCGTGATCTTGCCTCACTGCAACCTGTGCCTCCTGGGTTCAAGTAGATGGGATTACAGGCACGCACCACAACGCCCAGCTAAGTTTTGTATTTTTTTTTTTCTTTTTTAGTATACACAGGGTTTCATCATGTTGGCCAGGCTAGTCTCAAACTCCTGACCTCAAGTGATCTGCCCACCTCGGCCTTCCATAGTGCTGGGATTACATGTATGAGGTTCTTTAAAATTTTTAAAAATTTTTTCATTTTTAAATTTTAATCTATTTACGTATTCATTTTAAGACCAGGTTATGAGACTGGCTAATCTTTGTATTTTTGGTGGAGTCTAGGTTTCACCATGTTGCCAAGGCTGGTCTCAAACTCCTGGGCTCAAGCAGTCCACCTGCCTCGGCCTCCCAAAGTGCTAGAATTACAGGAGTGAGCTACCACGCCTGGCCAGTTCTTACTGATATTGAGTGGCTATTACTGTTTCCAGTGGAGGACTTACTTTATCCTGAAGAAAACCAAGGGCTTGCTGAAAGATGAAATTATGTTTATGAATGCTCATTGGTGGAAGTATATCTGCACACTCAACTTAGTTATGTTTTTTTATATTCAAAGGAATATCTTAGGGTATTATATGAACACATAAGAATTTAAGATAATAGTAGTAATTATCTTAAATCACCTTCATTTAGTTCATCCACAATTTTATTCAATCCCCACAAACTCCTAGTAAGGAAAGGGGCCCAGAATGGCTAAGTGTCTTACTTAAGGTTACTTATACTCCTCTTCCTAATGATTTAACCCAAGAGAGTCCATAGCAAAGGGTGGTGATCTAGAGCCATGTTGCCGTAGTTTTATGAACATAAGAATCACTCAGACAGCATAATAATCCAGACTCTTCTGCTAGGATCTCACTCAAAAGGTAGGGAGTGAGAAGCAGGTATCTATTTGCATTTTCAGCAAGAACCTAGTATAATTGTGATGCGCGTGTCCCACAGGAAACACTGCTGTAAAGGGGTGTAACCCTATAGGGATAAGGGCAGCAATAGGCAGAAGAGCCCAAAAAGCTCTTCTGCTCCAGCACTTGCCCAAGGACAGGTAGATCACAGATCACTTTCTCTGGGCAGAAATGTGCAGGGCCTCTGACACTATGGTTGAACTTCTTCCTATGGCTTTTCTTGCTTTGGCTATCTTGGGCTAGCCTGCCCCATCATCCTGTTCACATTGAAATTTGGGAGGGAGAGTGGGTGAGACTTGCTGGATTCCAGCATGGACATTAACCACGTAATATGCTTTTCTTCACTGCCTCTTTAAGTGCTACTAATGGAAATATATGATCAGGTTGTTTTTTTTTTTTTCTTTTTTCTGAATGGTGTTCTAGATTCTCCCTGGTATATAAGTTAGACTTGAGCTTTTCCTCATGTATCCCAAATTCTCTGAAATGTAAGAAAGGGCCCCTCACATAGCATGGTCTGATTTTCTGCAGCAGTGGCTGTGTGTGTCTTTTCCTTTATTCTTCCATGGCTCAGAAGGATCAGAAATAGGGCATCTGGCGAGTGTTGCCTCTATAGATTAGGAAGAGGGGAAGGGCCTGGGGAAAAGTAGAGAGGGAGATTTTTATTAAAATAGAGACCACATCTATGCTTATGGCACTAGTATTTTTAAGTTGGAGAGTAGCTAAAAACACCTTCCTTTTTCTTACTTTTTCCTTTTTCAAAAGAAAAGTAAAGCCAAATGAACAAGGAGAATGCCGATCTATAAAAAGAGCAAACATGTTTCACCAATAGGTCCTGATGGGTGAGGGCTGCTCACTCGGTGTGCCACGGACCAAATGTTTCCTGCTGTAGCAACTTCGCTTGAGGCAAGAATCTGATACTTCAAACTCTGTATTCAATATTATTGAGAAGCTCAACTTGAACAATTTTTTCCAGTTTTAGGGCAGCTTTGAGAAATTAATCTATTTCAAAGAGATCCCTTAGATAAGAAGCAGGCACTTGCAAGCTTTTTTTGTTTTCTCCAAGATTCTAAAATATGACCCTGTCCCCTTATATTATATTGGGATACCAAAAGTCAAACAAAAGGCTGCTTTGACCTGCAGTAACTGTGTCACATCAATACAGCTACAAAGAGGTTTGGGATTTTCTTTACCTTTTTGCCATCCATCTCTTAAAAGCATGAGTAATGGTCACATATTCTTGGAGCAAATAAAAACCTGCATTGAGAATCAAAGATGGTTTTCAACTTCTCTAGCACTGATAGTAACAAGGTTGTCCGATTATTTTAAATCTTACAAATCTAGGAGTAGAAATATTAAAGATATTTTATCAAAGATGTACAAATAATAAAGCTACTTTCATTGGAAATGCCAGTTTTGGGTCTCAGAAAGCTTCATTTCC